>NC_053022.1:408553768-408915909 GCF_003073215.2 Triticum urartu | reverse complement strand
CAAACAAACAATAGCATACATAAGTATTCAAGCAATAATGCAAGAGTAAAACTCAAATAAGAAGATCCAATATGAAATTCAACTAAAGAGATTCGATTTGCAAAAAAGGGTCGGTCAAATCGGAGCTAGGGAACTGAAACTACGGTCAATAGAAACATCGAAAACAAATCTGGTTGAAACAAAATTTTAAATTGTCAAAACCTTGATGAAGTTGATTAAACATAAAGAGGAGCTCATGACAAAGATTTTGGCATTGGTTTCACTGGATTTGGACGAACGGTTAAAAAGTTGCGAGGGTTTGAAGATCAGGGGCTAATCTGTGATAAAAGAAATCACAAATAGGTCCCTGGCAGAAAAAATGAAAAAAACCTGTGGCGAGAACGTTCGTTAACAGAGACGAACGGGCGAATGCGTTCGTTAAAACGAACGAACAAACAAACATTCGCAAATGAAACTAAACCAAGAAAAACCGAACTGATCTAAATAAATAAAAACCAATCTAGGGTTTCTAGGAAAAACCGGCAGTTTTTACCTAAAACCGAAAAAAACGGGCCGCGAATCCCGAGGTCTGGCACGGCTCCGGCAGCTTGCCGGCGAGGTGGGGCGGCGGGGCGGGTGGCGGCGGGTGGTGCGGCGCGGCGGGGCAGGCGGCGCACGGCGCGGGGCGACGAGGCAGGCGGTGGCTGCGGCGGCGAGGTGAGGCGCGGCGGGGCGGCTCGGGGTCCAAGGGGGGGACCCTATGTGGTATTTAAAGGGGGGAAGAGGCGGCGGCGGGGTCCGACTTGGGGAGGGGGTCGGCGGCATCGGGCGGGGCTCGGACTCCTTCCGAGTCCGGCGACGGCACGCGGGCGAGCGGGGGAAGGCGGCGATGAAGCTGGGCCGGCTGGGCCCTTGGCCCAGGTCGGTCAAGGAACTTTTTTTTAAAGAAGACCGCCGGAAAAGAAAAAAATCCTAAATAGGTATACAAAATTCTAAAAATGCCAAAAACAATTTTCGCCGTCTAAATAAAATATTTAGATCAAAGTGAACATTTTCTTGGCCTAAAATGCATATTTTTCTAATTCAAATAAATAGCAGTAAAATGCAAATAAACATATTTATTTGTTTTTAATACGAAATATTTCAGAGAGATAAATAATTAAATCGAAATGACCCTCGTTTCAATATTTGAGAAAAATTCAAATATGAAAATAATAAAATCCCCAACTCTCTCTGTGGGTCCTTGAGCTGCTTAGGATTTTTTAGGATCAGAACCAAAATGCAAATAAAATATGATACGCATATGATGACCTATGTATAACATTCCAAATTGGAAATTTGGGAAGTTACAAAGCACTAGAAGACATTTCCCGGTAAGAGAGGCACCACTAGGAAAAGGCCTACTATTGGCGCACCTGTTTTGCGTACTAATGGCGCACCACAGGTGCGCCACTAGCATCACACCATTAGAATTTTTTACTAATGGCGCACCACGGGTGCGCCATTAGTATCTGGTATACTAATGGTGCACCACGCAGTGCGCCATTAGTATACCCACAATGCGCCATTAGTATGCCTCCCTGGGGCCATATTTACCCATGTGCTCTGGCTTACTAATGGCGCACTAGTTGATGATGCGCCACTAGTGTGCTCTGGCTTACTAATGGCGCACTAGTTGGTGGTGCGCCACTAGTATGAATATTAGGGATTTTTTTTCTGATATTTGCACATGTTACAAAATATATTACTGGACAGAATATAGACAGCACCACACAGCAACAGCAGATTCGTCGAATTCAATAGAAGATTAGTCTCCGAATACAATTCATCATATTAGTCTCCGAATTCAAAAGACCAAACAAAGATAGAACATTACAAGTCTCGAGACCGCGAGTAGCGAGTTTTTCGGAACTAATACTAATCCTAAAAAGTCCTACTAATCATCATCATACAACTTCTACTCGTTATTAATAATAAGTCATACGATCATGACCTTGATAGTCATCGAACCAACCCTACTTAATTGTTCTTAGCACATGATCATCGGTATTAGGCAGGACCTAAATACCCTATTTAAGGTAAAATAGCACAAAACAATATAGACCATGTCGTGGGTTTGTTACGGCAGATGTCGTTCTGAAAGGACTTAGTCGTGGAGCCATCGCAACGGGTTAGCTTAAAGGGGTTAAACCGGACAAGGGGACATGGGGCGTTTTATACTAGTTCGGCCCCTTCAAGGAAGGTAAAAGCCTACGTCTAGTTGTGATTGGTATTGCTAGGGTTTCGAAGGCCAGGGAGAGAATCCGCTTTGTCTGGCTCTCGAGTTGTTGTCTGTCTTCTAAAGCGCCATCATCTTCACATCTTCATGGGCTTCTAATCTTCATAAAGTTAATTCGGCTACTCCTGGCCGGTTTACGTCTAGTAGTAATATCCCCAACATTAGGCCCCAGATTGATTTGAACAGGTTTCATGTCAATCCTTAGTAAAAACTTCGTCTTCCTCATCTTCTCATACTTTGGTAAACCCCCGTGACGTCATCTTCTCGGATCATGGTAAAGCGTCGTGACGGCATCTTCATTAATGGTCCTCCGACAATTGAGGCGACAGCTCCACCTCACTTCCAAGTTTTGGCTCCTCGATTTTCATGCCTGACACCTATCCCTTGCCTTTATAAATAAGACCGGGGAGTCATTTTCACTATTTCCTCCTCGTGCCTCTTTGCGTCGTCTTCCTTGCACTACGCAACCACCAGAGCTTCGCCGCCACCGTCGACCGTCGCCTCTGCTCCGACTCCGGCCGCTGCATCACCCCGAACGCACCAGAACACTGCGGCATCTTTCCGCCGTTCCCGCGATACTGGTAACCCTTTTTCCTTCCACCCCAGATCTTGTTTTTAGGGTTTCACTCCTCGTCGGAGTTCATCGAAAAACTCAGTGCTGTTCTTCTCTTTTCTTCTCTGTAGCATCCCAGGCTAGGTTGGACCTGTGATCCTTGCTCGACCATAGCCGTAATCATATTCTCCTCACTAGACTCTCTCTTTATATCAAGACCAACTTATCTGAATCTGCTGAACTGCTTAAATACCTGAAGCTTGAACCTGAATATTTTCCAGTTTCTGTCATACCTTAGATCCGAAATTTTCATATAACTCTGTGAAATCTGTTTCCCCTTACTTAGGTATTTTTAGATCTGTACTCCTCACACCAATATAGGTGGTTTAACTTTGCAAGAATGACAATCCGGTATACACCATTAGTCCCCTTGTTGAACCGCCAATGTACTTCCCCTTATAACCTGTATTTAATAAATTTTTGTATGGAATTGCCAACTTCGGTTTAGCAATATGCCTATATCCTTGATATAACCTTGTTCCTTCATTATTATGTCAATCTCCGGTTTACACAATCTTATGTACCAGTATATGTTGATATCATTATATCTTGTGTGTCATCCGGAGTGATTTGTAAACTGGTGTTTCTTCCATAGCTTTTTGCTTCGCAATGGCCAAGCAATTTACCACTTGCAACTGGACTCGTTCCCGGGTCACCGAGGAACAATTGAATGATATGGTTAGCATTGGTACCTTGCCTAAGAAGATTGAAATTAAATGGCGAGTTCCAGGAGCAAAAAATCCTCCGACCCCAAGGTAGGGTGAGGTGGTGGTCTTTGTTGACCACATAGGCCGTGGCTTCAAACCGCCAGGGTCAAAGTTTTATCGAGATGTGCTTGCCAATTTCCAACTCCATCAAGACATCGGGCCCAACTCAGTATCCAATTTATGCAACTTCCAGGTCTTCTGTGAAGTGTACTTATAGGAAGAACCAACTGCGGAGTTGTTCCGGGTCTTTTTTCACTTAAATCGGCGCACAGAATTTGTAAATGGCCCCAACACTGAACTTGGTGGTGTCTCAATTCAAAAGCGGAAAGAAGTTGAATTCCCTCATGCCAAACTGCATAGCCACCCAAAGGAATGGAACCAGACTTGGTTTTACTGCAGAGACACTTCTCCTGAAGATGAGAATCCCCTCCCCGGCTTTCGTGATCGCCGGCTTTCCAACACCCATCCGATGCCGCAACGCTTAAGTTCTGTAGAAAGGGAAAAATATGCCCCTCAACTCGCCAAACTCCGAGCTTTCATGGCCAACGGTTTAACAGGTGTTGATTTCGTGCACTGTTGGATATCTTGAAGCATCTTGCCGCTAAGCCAGCGTCCCGGTTTAATGGGTGAGTACACCGGTGAGGTTGAAGACCCTCAACGTCATTGCAACATTCAAGTGACTGATGAAGAAGTCACTGAAGGTGTAAAGAAAATTTTGAACGAATCGGAACTAGTCTGTAGTCAAATAGGCTTGAATCCCTTGTATACCAAGAACAAACCGCCTGCTGTACGCACTATACTTCCTTTTCATCTTTGATATCGATAATTTGTGCAACTTGTAGTCCTTCTTCTATGTATGTATGTATAGGGTGATGACCCCTTCTGGAAATGGAAAACCGTAGAAAAAGCAGTAAAGCCAACCGGCAGTCAAGCTGATGGTCAAACCATCTCGCCCCAAAACCAAAGCCGTCAAACGGACGTCAAAACGGAAAACGGCTGACCGGATCAACATGGAACTTGATGATGATGCTGATGATACAGAAGTTGAGGTAGAACTTGACTCACTTGACTCCCTTTTCATGCATCTCATTAACAATGACCTTCCTCAGGAGGACGCAGAAGGCAGTCAAGCTGATGATGTAGAGGTAATTACCCTTTCCTCCAGTTCAGACTCTAAGCCAACACAAAAAACCCGTCAAGCAGTCCAGAAAGTAAGCTTTTCTCATCCTCTTGCTCATTTGGATCCAACATTTATTTTGAAGACTCAGCAGCATGAAACTCGCCGGACAACCCGGCATAGTGGCCAACAGGTTACCTCAACCGGTTTACCTAACACCCCGGTTCGGAAGTGCCGGTCTGAGGTCTCTCCTACTCCTGACAATTCTTATCCCAAGGCAGGTTATTTCAGACAACCTTTTAATCCGTCCGATTCAAATTATCAGGTGACACCTCCCTCATCCTCTGGTCAATCGATAGCAACTCAACTCCCCCCCTCTGAAAACTGTGGCTGGGTAAGCTTTGTAACCTTTCATTTCAATATGTTGTAAATCTGGAATAAAATGTTAACCCTCTCTTTAATTTTGTTTGTAGAGCCAAAGCCAGACCCAGCAAGAAAGCTCGGGTCAACAATCCGCCCGAAGACCCAGAGACTTTTGAAGAAGAACCAAGGGGTGACCCGGACCAGACTTGTGAACCGGAGGGCCCTCATCCTGAAGCCGCTTCTGACGACCTGCCCCTTCAAGGCCAAAACACCGATGAACCAACTCATGATGAACCTGCCGCGCCTGATACTGAACCGGCAAAGCCAAACCGGGCGTGTCCGGTGAGAGATGCTGAGACTCCATTATCACCAGCCAAACACACTGAAGGCCAAGGAGATGATGTTATCATTACTGGAATGGGCCACAGCTCTCCTGGCCATCCCGTAATCTTGGCTCAATATTGTGCCAAAGAAGAGCAGGCTGCTGGGAAAACGGCAAATGGAGTAGTGATTTATCAAATTATACTCATCTCAACGCTGAAGAACTTCACTCTAGCTTCTTGAACCGTCTTCACTCAAACCGGGACTATGAAGCCGGTTTGGTGAATTTGATGAAGGAGCGATATGAGGTATTTTCATATCCCTTTGTTCATTGATTCAAAGTTGAAATACTAGCCCAAGTAGCCCCCAAGGGCCGTTTTATGATATTAATCATAAACCGGGTCTTTGTAGCACTTTAAGTTTCTCATCATTGTTCCTCAAAATGTCAGGTCTCTAATAAGAACCAAGACTCATCTTTTAACAATTAGATAACTTTCAGCAGCATAGCCCCCAAAGGCCGGTTTAACATGGCAAGTTAATCCGGGTTTTAGTCCATGCATCCGTTTTAGAACAGATGTACATTATCCCCCAAGTGTCCAGGATAATGCTTGCATTATTCTGGAGACTTGTATAAAATGTAGTACTTTAGAACAAGTAGGCATTAGCCCCCAAGTATGAAGTGCATAACTTGTTATATGCTTTGTACTTAGTACTTATATATATCGTGTTGTTTAATATACCTTCAATGTTGCAGGCTGAACTGAGGAATAGAGATGCCCCAAACTCTAACTTGCAAGATAATGTGAAGTCACAACAAGTAGAAGCTACAAAAGCCAAAGAGGAGCTGACCCAAGCCCTGGCCGCAATGGAAAAGCTGAAGGAATCTTTCAACAAAGATCATGCTAACTGGAAAACCGAAAAATCCGTTTAACCAAAAGAGCTGAAGATGCTGAGGCAGCCCTGAAACCAATTGTAGATGAACTATCTGGCTTGAAACGGCAAATCAACGCTATGACTTCTGCTATCTTTGGTAAGTATCTGCTTATGTGTTTTGCGCAAGTCAATGAACCTTATCACTGACCAGAATGTTGATATAAACCCTTGGCAGGCACTAGGATTACTCATCTTGGTACAGACATGCGGATGAAGCTCAAAGCGGCATATACTTCGATTGAACAGTTGTACTCTGGGTCTCAACGGGCTATTTGCATGGCGGCCTACACCAAACAGGCCCCAACCTTGATAAAAGAAACACTTGAGACGCTGGTCATGTTACCAGCCCGGATTGCTGAATTGAAGAAGGCAGCTGCCAGAGCAGGAGCTTTAACCGCACTTATTCGAGCCAAAGCCTAGATTCCAGACCTTGAAGCAGAGGATATCATTAAAGGATACCCAGGTGTGATGGAGGACGGTTCGGACTTCGACAATGATGACCTTCGGTGGATGACCAAAGAGATGCGGCCAGTAGCCAGCAATCTGGCCGAAGACACAGACTTGTCCCATTTTCAACTGGTTTATGACGTTGAAGGGAAAAGACAGCCTGCCTAAATCCATGAAGTTGAAGAAATTGTGCCTCCGATTCGTAAGCACACTTACGCTCCTGATATTAACCCATCCAATCTTATCCATGAAGAGGCAGTATTTCAAGCTTTAACTGGAATCGATGGGTCGATGGTTGATTTCCAGCATCTGGGAAGGGATGAAGAAGTGCCCACACCAACTGACCCACAACCATCAAACCGTCCAGACGAAGCGTCTTAAACTAGTCACCGGTTTACTGGCTATTTTGTACGGATACATTCAAAAACATTTATGCCATTGGAGCCGCTTTGAAAGCTTCTTGTAATAGGATAGCCGTTATCTGCCATGCCATCGAGCATGTTTTGTAATACCTCGTGACAACTTGTGCCACATTTTGGGATATATTTATGCATAGCCCATGACGAATTGTGTTGCTAGGTACAACAACTTAAAAGTATCTAGCGGTTTACCGCTAGACAGGTCATGATGCCCAACAGTATACAATACGTAGATGAATAATCAAAGTGTTTGTATAAAAAGCAATATGTGCAACATACCTCATTGGTTGACCAATGGTGTATACGGCAAAGGTGTTAATACCAATCCGGAACGTTGATAACCCCATCCTTATAATGCCGGATTATATAGTGAACCAGATCGGGATAATTACCGGGTTTTGTTTATAGCACTGGCGATTTAGTCAAACCAGACTGGGTCAACGAACACCGGTTTATAACTGATCATGTGGCGACAACTTGTAGTTGAAAGGCAAGCCGGGTCAAGGACGCCGGGTTATCAGAAGACACTTATGAATTTCAACCAATAAAACTCAAAAAGGAAATATGCAAGGCTTTTTACGAGCTGCCAGGCTCCAAATCGAGGCTTTTCATGGGCTGCCAGGCCTCCGAGTTAAACCATTTAACAAAGCCTTTTAAGATAGGCCTCCAATTAACCAATCGTCGTTTTAACTTTGACAAGTTCAGGGTCAGTAAAAGATTGACTTGTCAAACGTTCGGCGGGTCATACCAGGATTACCTGGACAGGAGTGGCTTACTTGATGAAGGCAGGTTAACCCAGGGTTTTAGGTGAATACATCAAGCTTCCAAGCCGTGGCTTGATAGCCAATTACAAGGGCCCTTTCAAAATGTTTGTTGCTTTGCAAAAAGAGCCCCCAAGTAACTTTGTGAGCTGTGCTCAGTGTGTGCCCATGTTTGAGTTTGTGATTTGTGCAACACTCTCTTGGGCTCCACATATTTTTCTTTTGTGGCTTAAACGCCTATCAAGAGGTGTAGCTATGGCGTGACAACAACCAAGCCCCCTAGTGATACCCCTTTGTGGTTTCAAACCAATCAAGAGGTGTAGCTATGGTTCAGATATGACCAAGCCCCTAGTGATTTTCTTTATATCCGTGTGCCTGCTGAGACCGGATTAACAAAAAACTCCGCTTTGTCAGTAAACTCTTGTAAGCACACACAAGATGTAAAAAGAACAGATAACTCGCTGTAACGGAGGCTCCGGTTTATTTTATGATATATACATCGTCATAAATATGTACATATGAAGAGCCTATGGCTTCAAGTATAGTAAGGCCAAAGAAGAGCTATGTTACACGGCCGCTTGGTCTCCTCCTCTGATTTACGTTAGTCTCTGTGCTCTCGAATATCAATGAGGTAGTAAGACCTGTTGTGCAGATTCTTGCTGACCACAAAGGGTCCTTCCCAAGGTGGGGATAACTTGTGCATATCAGTCTGATCCTGGATGAGTCGGAGCACCAAATCGCCTTCTTGAAAGGTTCTGGTCTTAACCTGGCGGTTGTGATAGCGTCGAAGGTCTTGTTGATAAATCGCCGAACGTGCTGCTGCAAGATCATGCTCTTCATCCAACAGGTCCTGGGAATCTTGACGTGCCTTATCATTATCAGCTTCAACGTAGGCTGTCACACGGGGCGAGTCATGACGGATGTCACTAGGAAGAACTGCCTCCGCTCTATAAACCATAAAGAAAGGTGTGTAACCCATAGACCTATTGTGTGTGGTGTTGATGCTCCATAACACAGAAGGTAGCTCCTCAACCCAACAACCCGGTGTCCACTTTAAAGGAACCATAAGCCTGGGTTTGATACCTCGTAGAATTTCTTGATTTTCCCTCTCCGCTTGACCATTAGACTGGGGGTGAGCCACTGATGCTAGATCGAGTCGGATGTGCTCACGTTGGCAAAATTCCTCCATCTCCCCTTTTAACAGGTTAGTACCATTATCAGTTAAAATACTGTGTGGAAAGCCAAGCCGGAATATCACCTTTTTGATGAACTTAACCGCCGTGGCCGCATCACACTTACTGACTAGTTCTGCCTCCACCCATTTGGTAAATTTATCAACTGCTACTAACAGGTGGGTCTTTTTGTCCTTGGATTGCTTGAAGGGTCCAACCATATCAAGCCCCCAAGTCGCAAACAGCCAAGTTATTGGAATCATCCTCAGCTCTTGAGCCGGAATGTGCGCACGGCGGGCAAATTTTTGACAACCGTCACATCTCTTGACTAAATCCTCCGCATCAGCATGCGCTGTCAACCAGAAAAAACCGTGGCGAAAAGCTTTAGCAACCAAAGATTTTGAACCGGCATGGTGACAGCAATCTCCTTCATGGATTTCTCGCAAAATCTCACAACCCTCTTGAGGAGAAACACAACGCTGAATTGCTCCTGAAACGCTGTAATGATGTAACTCCCCGTTGAGTATGGTCATGGACTTGGAATGCCGGATTATCTGTCGAGTCAACGTTTCATCGTCTAGTAACTTGCCCCGGTTCATGTAAGCCAGATATGGGATTGTCCAATCCAGTATGATGTGTAGAGCTGCCACCGTACCAATTGAGCCTCCAGATCCAGAATAGCCAACTCTTCTTCGGTTGGAACCTTGACTGACGGATTATGCAATACGTCAAGAAAGACATATGGCGGAACCGGTTTGCGCTGAGAACCAAGACGACTTAAAGCGTCTGCCGCTTCATTCTTTCACTGGTGTATATGGTCCACCTGATAACCCTTGAAGTGACCAGCCACTGTGTCCACCTCTCGTCGATATGCAGCCATGAGTGGGTTTAGAACCCCAAGTGCCAGAAACCTGTTGAGCCACCATATCTGAATCCCTGAAGCACTTAACCCGGCTTAAGTTCATCTCCTTAGCCATCCGAAGACCGTGGAGCAAAGCCTCATATTCAGCTGCATTGTTAGTACAAGGGAACATTAAACGGATGACATAACAAAGCTTGTCACCTCATGGGGAAGTTAGTATGACTCCAGCCCCCGAGCCTTCCAACTGTCTGGACCCATCAAAATGAATAGTCCAATATGTATTATGTGGTTTATCTTCAGGTGCCTGTAACTCCGTCCAATCATTGATGAAGTCCACGAGTGCCTGGGATTTGATTGCTGTGCGGGGTATATATTTGAGCCCATGAGGTCCAAGCTCAATAGCCCATTTGGCAATCCATCCAGTTGCTTATCTGTTTTGAATGATATCTCCCAGAGGGGCTGAACTGACCACTGTGATGGGATGGCCCTGAAAATAGTGTTTAAACTTCCGGCTTGACATAAACACTCCATACACTAGCTTCTGCCAATGTGGATACCTCTGCTTTGACTCAATGAGCACCTCAGTGATATAATAAACCAGCCGTTGAATCGGATATTCCTTACCGGTTTCCTTGCGCTCTACCACAATAGCCACGCTAACAGCTCGGGCATTAGCAGCCACATATAACAATAACGGCTCTTTATCAATCGACGCTTCCAGCACAGGCGGTTTAGCTAACTGCCTCTTCAAATCCTCAAATGCTTTATCAGCTGCCTCGCTCTAGGCAAAATTATCTGTTTTCTTAAGCATTTGATATAAAGGGATGGCCTTCTCTCCAAGGAGACTGATAAAACAGCTCAAAGCTGTAATCCGGCCGGCCAGACGTTGAACGTCATTGATACACACCGGTTTAGCCAAGGACGTGATCGCTGATTTTTTTTCCGGATTAGCCTCAATGCCTCTGTTTGACACCAGAAAACCCAAGAGCTTGCCTGCTGGGACACCAAAGACACACTTCTCCGAATTGAGCATCATCTTGTAAATCCGGAGGTTGTCAAAGGTTTCTCTCAAATCATCTATCAATGTTTCCTCCTTTCTGGACTTTATCACAATATCATCCACATATGCATGAACATTGCGCCCAATCTGCTTATGAAGGCAATTCTGAACGTAGCTCTGATAAGTTGCCTGGGCACTCTTGAGTCCAAAGGGCATGGAGACATAGCAGAAGGCCCCGAAGGGAGTTATGAAAGCTGTCTTCTCCTGGTCCTTAACCGCCATTTTGATCTAATGATAACCAGAATAAGCATCCAGAAAACACAAACGGTCACAACCTGCCGTAGCATCAATTATCTGATCAATGCGAGGGAGGGCAAAGGGGTCTGCAAGGCAGGCCTTGTTTAAATCTTTGTAATCCACACACATACGCCAAGTGCCAGTTTTCTTAAGAACCAGCACCGGATTAGCCAACCACTCTGGATGAAAGACCTCCATGATAAACCCTGCGGCCAACAACCGAGCTACCTCTTCACTGATAGCCTTATGCCTTTCTTCATTGAAGCGGCGGAGAAATTGCCGGACTGGTTTAAACTTAGGATCGATGTTAAGTGTGTGCTCAGCGAGTTCCCTCGGTACACCTAGCATGTCAGAAGGTTTCCATGCAAAGATGTCCCGGTTCTCACGGATGAACTCGATGAGCTCGCTTTCCTATTTGGGATCCAGGTTAGCGCTGATGCTGAATTGCTTGGATGAGTTGCCAGGAACAAAATCAATCATCTTAGTGTCTGTAGCCGATTTGAACTTCAACGCCGGATCATGTTCCATAGTCGGCTTTTTCAAAGAGGTCATATCTGCCGGATCAACTTGCTCCTTATAGAGTTTCAACTCCTTCGTGGCACAAACTAACTCAGCATAAGCCACATCACCTTCCTCACACTCAAAAGCGATCTTTCTGCTTCCATGTACTGTGATAGTCCCCTTATGACTTGGCATTTTAAGCTATAGATCAACCTAACACGGCCTCGCCATGAACTTAGCATAAGCCGGCCGCCCAAACAGGGCGTGATACGGGCTTTTGATTTTTACCACCTCAAAAGTCAATGTTTCTGACCTCGAATCATAGTCATCTCCAAAAGACACCTCTAAGGCTATCTTTCCCACTGGATATGCACATTTGCCAAGCACCACACCATGAAAAATGGTATTTGACGTTTTAAGATTCTTATTTGTCAACCCCATATGGCGGAATGTATCATAATATAGGATATTGATACTACTTCCCCCATCCATGAGCACTTTGGTGAACTTGTACCCCCCAACTTGAGGGGCCACCACCAGGGCCAAGTGACCCGGATTGTCAACCCGGGGTGGGTGATCCTCTCTACTCCACAAAATGGGTTGCTACCAGCGCAAATAATGAGGCACTGCCGGTTCAACAGAGTTTACTGCCCTCTTGTGAAGCTTCTGATCACGCTTACACAAACTAGTAGTGAAGACATGATATTGCCCGCTATTTAGCTGCTTGGGATTGCTCCGGTAACCCGAATGGTACTGCTGCTGTTGGTTCCCCTGATGGTTGTAACCTCCCTGGTTGCCTTGGTGCCCTTGATTGATGTGTCCGGTATGGTTGCCTTGAAACCCTAAACCGGAACTGCCACCTCCGTAACCCGGCCCGTGGAAACTACCTCCTGAACCGCCAGGCGGGCCATTATCATACTGGAATATATTGGAGTTCTTGAAATCTCGCATGATATAACAGTCCTTCCAAAGGTGCGATGATGGCTTCTCCTTTAATCCATGCTTTGGGCAGGGTTGATTTAACAGGCGCCCCAAATTGGAGCCTGAACCTCCGCCCCTCTGGGGCTGCTTGCCCTTACGGTGCTAGCCATTCTCCTGAGCATTGGTGTTAGCAACAAAGTCCAAGGTGTTGTCGGTCTTGCGCTTACCATTGTTCCCATGGCCTGCCGGATTATGCTGCTGACGCTTGGCGTTGCCGTTCTTCTTCCCTTTCCCCGGTTTATCCTCCTTTGATTCTGGGTCCTTGGTACTATCTGAATCAGCGTATTTAACCAAAGCGGCCATGAGTGTTGACATATCATCGCAGTGACGCTTGAGCCTTCCTAACTTCTGTTTGAGCGGCAGAAAACGACAATTTCCCTCCAATGTTAGTACTGCGGTATCTGCATTGATACGATCCGATGAGTGCAAAATTGCTGAGACCCGCTTGACCTAGTGGGTCGTGGACTCCCCTTCCTCTTGGACACAAGAGGCCAGATCCACGATTGACATCGGCTGCTTACAAGTATCCTTGAAGTTCTAGATAAACCGGTGCTTCAAATCGGCCCATGATCTGACAGAATTAACTGGTAAGCTCTTTAACCAAGTACGAGTTGTTCCCTCCAACATCATGGTGAAGTATTTGGCACATACCGCTTTGTCCACGTCCAGCATCTCCATTGCCATCTTGTAACTTTCAACCCACGCCTATGGTTGCAAATCGGCGGTGTAATTGGGCACCTTACGAGGTCCTTTGAAATCCTTGGGTAGTCTCACATTACGCAAAGCGGGGGTGAGACACAGCACCCCTAAGGAACTGAATACCACCCCTGGTTCTACTAAAGCGGTAGGGTGAACCAGAGTATGTTGACGCGCTCGGCCATGATCCACAACATCTTGCGCATTAGCACCCCCTGCTAACTCGGCCTCCCGATGCGCGCGACCATGATCCACAACATCTTGCGCATTAGCACCCCCCTACGGGGTTGTGCCCTCGTGGCGAGTTACGGCGACGTGCGCTGCTTGACACAGCCGGTTCATCCTCCACATGTCTGCTGTAGCTCCGGCTTGGATGGGGACTAGAATGAATCGTCTCGCGAATGTGTGAATATGCCTGCTAGTGATTTAGCGCCGTTTGAAGGAGATCTCTGGCTCGAAGTGCCTCAATCGCGACTGGTGATTCGCCATCAGTTGGGAGAGCTGCCAGGCATGAAGCGGCGGCCACAATATTGTCCAACGCGTTGGAATAATGCCCGGGAGGTGTTGGTACATACTGTGGCACAACGTTGTTCTGACAAGGTGGGTCCATCGTGCACGGTTGAACCGGCGCTCCTGTTCCTGGTGCCTCCGCTCGGTTCAGTACTGGCTGGTGACTAGCTCCTGCTCCTGGTGTGTTGTAGAGATTTCGCGGCTCATAACCCGACGGGAGATGCGATCGGCACCTTCTTCTCAGGACCTCTTCGGAAGCGTTCTGATCCAGCCTAATCTGGTAGGCCTGTGCTTCCAATTCAGCCTGTTCTGTAGCCATCCTAGCGTTCTCCACCGCTAGGTCTGCTTTAGCCTGGACTATCTGATCCTTTACCTTTGCAATCTCCACGTTGTGCTGATCCCTGGCTGCTGCATCCACCTCTGCAGCCATTAACGTGGCCAAACCGTCAAACATGTCAGATAGGACCTGAGTCGGAGGCGGCACAGAGCCTCCTGCCCCCGCCGGCGTGGCTGTTGTTGAACCAGAGAGCATTGCCGCAGCCGTTGATGAGTGAGGCACTGACTGTGTACCGGCCATGAAGATAGTGACCCGGTTTGGCAGATCAGGGGGGTCCGGAATACTGTTGCCCTCGGATCCCCCACCAATCCGACCATCTTGCAATTGATAGAGCGATCCGGTCTCTCTAGAAGACTCATCGTCGGAACAGACAATGGTTTCTCCATCGGCCACTGGTCCGTCCTCGTATTCTGCTCCAGGGATAGCACCTACGAAGACGTGCTTCATCACGGGTTGAACCGGCAAAGAATTTGTACGCTGAGCCGTTTCGATGATGCGGTGCCGGTGTCCGGCTCAGGAGCCGGTTCGTCAATCTTGCCGATGAAGACGTGAATCCCACCAAAGGGGACCCGGTACCCATATTCAATTGAATCGGCCTCGGGACCCCATCCTGCATTGTCGATGTACAGCTTGCCGCGACAACTCTTCGTCATCTGGCCCACAGCGTATCCCTTGAGTCCATCAAAGCTGCCGTTCAAGAACTCGAAACCATCGTGTGATAGCCCCACGGTGGGCGCCAACTGTCGTGGGTTTGTCATGGTAGATGTCCTTGTGAAAGGACTTAGTCGTGGAGCCATCGCAACGGGTTAGCTTAAAGGGGTTAAACCGGACAAGGGGACACGGGGAGTTTTATACTAGTTCGGCCCCTTCAAGGAAGGTAAAAGCCTACGTCTAGTTATGATTGGTATTGCTAGGGTTTCGAAGGCCAGTGAGCGAATCCTCTTTGTCTGGCTCTCGAGTTGTTGTCTATCGTCTAAACCGCTGCCGGGTCGTCCCCTTATATACATGGGTGGTGCCGTCGGTTTACAAAGTCCCGAAGCCGGATCATAAACGTTTCTGGTTCGGTCTCTACACTTCCTATCTTACAAAGCAAGTTACATGATTAAGTCAGTTCACATCTACAGGCCTTAACTCACTTCTAGGCCTTGGGCTTTCGTAAAGCGCCATCATCGTCACATCTTCATGGGCTTTTAATCTTCATAAAGTTAATCCGGCTACTCCTGGCTAGTTTACGTCTAGTAGTAATATCCCCAACAGACCCTGACTCTCCATTTTGGAGAATGGAGATCATCCTGTCTCCAATTCTTGCGCTTCGCTTCCTTTTGCTTCCAAGAACCTCCTTACAACTGTCCAGACATTTTTTCCATCCTTTGATTTGCATGTCTCCACTTCTTTTAGAAATCTGGTATGGACAGTTCAGATTCGTAGGATGACCTAGCTGTATGTTCAAAACATTAAGGCTACCTTTCTCATACATCAAATGAGGCACACAAGTCCCTGGGATTATCTGTTGACAAACATAGTAAAAACTTCATAGTTAGCAATGATGTACTAGTTTTAGAAGTATGCAAAAGATGCAAAGATGTCGTAATAGTAAAAAAATCTTACCAGGGTATCTCCAAGGTAGTTACTGTAGTTGAACACATGCACTAGTGGCACGACTTGACTATGATGTTGAGGAGTTTGATTGTAGATATTGTAATTCTCAATGTCAGTACAAAATCCGACTAGATGGTTTTTCTCCTTGTAAGTTAATTCGGAGCCATCGGTGGACTGGGTTTTGTCTACCATCTCCCGCACATTTTTTGAAGAATGAAAATAAGCTGTCAATGGAAATAAGCTGTCAACTATTTTGAAATAAAAAATATAAATTAGCTAATAACTATGTTTGAGAAACTCACATAGCGGTAGAATTGGAGGCATATCAACAAGGACCCAAATGTCCACATTGTCTTGCTTGATTTCAGGATCACCGAGATCCACGGTGACAAGCATACCCTCATCAAAACCATACATCTTGCAAAGTGCTTCCCATTTTTTGCAACCAAAATGGGTTACGCTCTCAGAATTGTACAATTTTACTTCAAAATCCGCACCATGATGAGTCCTTAGGTGAATTTTCTTTGTTCCAGAACTTTCATGGTCTTCAAAACCCATCCTCTCCAAGACATAGCGCCTTGCATGGCATGGGATATGCTACTCGAATTGTAATAGATGAAAATTACACGTTGAAATAGTTGTAGTCATTCTTAATTACAAAAAAACACTTGTCATCGTTGTGTACCGTTTCAACATCGAAGGTCTCCTCGAGCTTAATGGTGAAGCGCCGATCATCGTCCAGGTGAGGCATGTCTCACAGACCTCGATCGTCATGGCACCAGCTGCACTCCCCTGGGAGACTTTCGTCGTCTGATGACGACATTTCCTACATTCATAATTCAAAACTACATCATCTCTGTTGGGTCCAATAAGATAATCCACAGTGTGGTGAAAACATGCCCTTCGAACTGGTTTGAGCAATTGGTGAATGGAGATGGTCTAAGATTTTCATTAGTAAGAAGTGAAGTGGTAATTTTGAGAGCAAATGGTTAGGATGAGTGGTTCCTCTTTCCGGTTTAGCTTTATAATAGAATATTGTTAGTCATGCACACTTGTGCATTTTCAGCCAGGCCCAGTGGAGTTGGCCTAAAAACATTTCTTTCTTTAAGCCTGCTACATCCATCTAAAGTATTTATGGTCAAGGGTTAGCAGGGCCATCCAAATAGAATATGTGGTATGGGATTTTTTAGTAGGTCATCCTACCAGATTAGGGTTTATCGATGACGAACAACTGACATTAGTAATAACTATGAGTTGATATCGCACTTATATATGTATAGCACAAGAGGCAGTTGATCCTACTCAATTAAGTACTAAGATACCCCGGCCCATGCATTTGTCGCAAGTACCCATATGTCCTATTTTTAGCAAAGACATGCTAAAATTGACGGAAAATTTCAGCATGACCTTTGCTGAAAATAGGACATATGGAGTACCCGAATTTGCCAGAATGGAAGTTAATCGACATTCCGGCAAACTCAAGGGCCTCTTGGGGTACCTGCGAAATCATCACGACACGATGGTCAGAGAAAAAACCCAGCAAACTCCTTCCCTTCACTCGAGGTACATCAATATATCTTCTAGGGGTGAAACCGTAACTTGATTCTCATTACTTCCTCTTGCCGAAGAGAAGTTGGCTGCAGAGGATGGTCCAACTCAGATCAGCCTACAGAAGTTCATTGTATAATTCTATTTAGTTCCAAGCATATACGAATACTCTTCAGAGTGGGCACAAAGATGGAAGCAACCTAATAGCACAAAGTGAATAGCAAATCGGCTACTGAAACTATACTGAAACCATGCTAAAACTTTACTGAAACTACTCCTTGCAAGCAAACTGAAACTACTCCTTGGAAGCAAATTGTCTTGGAAGGAGTAGTGTGTGCACAAATCTACTCCAACTAATTGCTTTCACTTAGAGATTTTTAGGTAGCCAATAGCACAAACTGCATGAGTCATTCTTCAGACCGTAACAAATAGAAACAATGGCAACCAAGGATAAAAACCAACAATCCTATATATTATTCTGAAACTTCATATATTGAAATCACTTAGCAGAAATTCTTCCTTACATTCTATTCAGAAATTTTGGAGATAATTTTGTGGACTTTGGTAGTTTTCTTAAATCATTTCATTTATATTTTAAATAACAGTAGGAATTAATTTTCATAATATAATTTACCCCCAAAACAAATTCCTTTAATGCCATTTTTCAAACTCTGAGTTGCCTCTGTTACACTAAAACTAATTCAAATAATTTTTTTTAAAATTGCCACAAATTTTTTGGGAGACCCTATAATTCCTATAAATCATTTTTGAACAAAGACCCATCCTACTCTTTTGAAATTTTTGAGAAACACCCACTTTTCCATTCTGATCCATTTCTAGTTTACAACTACAACCCTATTTCCCCTGGCTCCTAAAAATCTACAAAATTATGCCAACACAAGAACAGTACCTACACTCCTTTTTCCCAAACATCTCCTGATCACAAGTTCTAAATTTTCAACATTTGCGGCATGTGAAGAAACTTCATTTCCTACAATTCCAAAAATTCTGAAACTTTGCTAGCACCTCTGTTTTGATCCAAACCATCACCACAAGATAATTGTAGGATAGCAGCTGCAGCAGCAAGATAATTGCATGAAGAGAGAGCAACTTACTTTGAGACAGCATCTTGTCTCCACTCGATCTGCTGCTTCGGGGCGACGACGGTAGTGGTATGCGGTCCAGTGGAGGGTGGTGGATGGTTGGGAGGAGGGGGAGGGGGGCGGCGCCGGTGGATGGTTGGTTGGGGGCGGCGGCAGTGGTGGTGGATGCTTGGGAGTGGTAGCGGCGGTGGATGCTCAGGGGTGGCGGCGGCTTGCGGTGGTGAGGGGTGGAAGATCTGCGGTGGTGATGGGTGGAGGAACGCTGGAGGTGGGGGTGAGGCGCGCTGCAAATGGTTCGTCGGTGGCGAGGGGGAAAGGGCGGTGGCGGTGGATGCTCTGGGGCTAGGGATTTGATCGGCGCGGGGGGCGAGGGGGAAAGTGATGGATGCAGGGGGAAAGGGATAGCAATGGCGCACCTCCCGGGGGTGCGCCATAAGTACATCCATAGCAATGACGCACCACCGCGGGGTGCGCCATAAGTAACTTTTTTTATTGATAACAATGGCGCACGCCCTCCCGGTGCACCATTAGTAACTTATTTTAATCATTTTTTTATTGATAAAAATTATTACACTATATAGAGGAGAGGAGTAGAGGAGGGAGGGAGGGAGCATTTACATTCGTTGACGAGGTGGTGGTTGGCATCGGATCGGAGATGCAGACTATAGAAAGGAGGAGGACGCCGATCGTGGTCGTGGGCCAGCCTCGTCGCGTCGCGTCGGCGTTCGTTGTCAGCCGCCAATGGAACGTGAGTAGCCCCACCGAAGTCTCCACCTCCGGGCTCTGGCTTCCTCATCACGGCGGCGGAACAAGGTGCAGCTGCCGATGGGGTGGGGTGGGCCGGGCGGCTGCGGCGAATGGGGTTGGGGGGTGCGACGCGACCTAGCCTAACCTAGGTTGGAGCGGGGGAGGGTGCGGGGGGTCGTCGTCGGCGGTGGAGCGGGGGAGGGTGCGGGGGGTCGTTGGCGGCGACGGGGATCTAGATGGAGGGGGATCTGGCCTGGGGGGCCACGAGGGGAAATGGGATAAAGGGGTAAGAATAGTTTTGGAAAAAATTGTTAGTAATGGCGGACTGGGTGAGTGGTGCGCCATTACTAGTTAAAACTAGTAATGGCACACTCTGACCGAGTGCGCCATTAGTATTTTTGGAAAAATAAAAAATATGTTAGTAGTGGCGCACCATTGGTGTGGTGCGCCATTAGTGTGACAGACACTAATGGCGCACCAGCACATGCTGCGCCACTGCTATATAGTAGTGGCGCACCACATGTCTGGTGTGCCCTTATTGTCCATATTATCTATAGCTCTTTTCCTAGTAGTGAGGCTACCAAGAATAAACAACTAGGTTGTCGGATCCCACACATACCAAGCTTTTCAATAACATACACAAAATATGCTCAATATGTGCAAATACAACATTGCATCACAACAAAACTCTATGACTCAAAGTATTTATTCATTAGGCTCCGAGGAGCCAGATATTACAGACATGGGTCTGATGACCCAGCATTCAAGTCATACAAGCAGTAAGCACAAGAGGAAGCTTAACTTGTCTGAGTACAGACAACTACAAATGAAAAAGGCTAAGAAGCCTGACTATCTACAAGACCCTGCCGAGGGCACAAGATCGTAGCTGAGGTAACAAGCTAAACGTCGAAGTCCACGCGGAACTACTAGTGACACTGAAGTCTCTCTACAAAAATGTAAATTAAGCAAACATGAGTACAAATGTACCCAGCAAGACTTACATCAGTACTATCTATATATGCATCAGTATCAACAAAGGGGTGGTGGAGTTTAACTGTAGCAAGCCAGCTTTGACTTAGTGGCTATCCTATACTACGACTGCTGGTAACTCTTTTGAGGTGGCGCACACGAGTCCACATATTCACCATATCAATACACCACTATGGATTCGCTCCCGTCTCCCTACGAGAAGGCCATCCATAGCACTCATGCTTATCTTGCGCATTTTAGAGTATCCACTTTCACTTGTCTATGAACTGTATAGGCAACCAAGTAGTCCTTTACCACAGACGCGGCTATTCGAATAGATGATGTTAACCCTACAGGGATGTACTTCTTCACACATGCTCCCACCACTTATCGCCGTTTACACGACATGTACTCGGCAACCTTCAAGCGGAAGCCCAGCAAGGGTGTCGGCCACGACCTGACTAACCACACAAGTCCCTAGTCCAGGTTTATCGCCTATTCGGATTCCATCTGCAAGGATATGCGGCCAGGGTGTCCTTAACGGCCCCAAATGATGTGTACAGGGTTCCCGGTCACAAACGCATCACAGCCCACCCGCAGCGCTGCGCGCGGCCTCCAGCATACTACAAACAGTAGAAACTACTTGCAACTCCTAGAGAGAGGACGGGGCGGTTAATAAGTCGAGAGGGTCCATTTGTTTCGGGCCCAACGCGTGGCAGTAGCTGATCTTAAATCACATACACAGATCTCAGTTCCTAAGGACGGTTCCAATGAAACAACCCACCATGTACTCCTACATGGCCTCTCATCGATACCTTTACCAAATCGTGTTCACACACTTAGCTCACACACATTAGGACATGTTCATCAACATTCCAATTCTTCCCCGATGAATCAGACCCGACTCAACTCTAAGCAGTAGCAGGCATGACAAACAAGCATGAATGAGTAGGCACATCAGGGCTCAAACAACTACTACTCATGCTAGTGGGTTTCATCTATTTAATATGGAAATGACAGGTCATGCAGAGGAAAGGGGTTCAACTACCGCAGCATGTAACAGTTGAATCGTTGTTCCTAATGCAGTAAAAGAGAGCATGAGCGAGAGAGTGGGATTGTATCGGAATGAACAAGGGTTGTTTTGCTTGCCTGGCACTTCTGAAAATAGTATAGCTCTTCATCGGTGTCATCAAACTCATCGTCGAAACAACGTCTACTAAGGGGGAACAACACCGACAAACAGAGAAGGAACACAATCAGTGCAATGCAAAAATATGATGCATGAATGTGACATGGCAATATGCTATGATTTGAGCTAATGTAGCTAGCAACCAGTTAAATTAAGTTGGTTTGAACTCAAGGTTCAAATTCAGACTCCATGTGTTATTATTCACATGCCATTTAATTGATTTGGCCTGATCAGCAGGCATAAGTTTCTCAAACATGCATGGAAATGCGATAAACAGATTCCTTGTTTTTCTGATAATTTTCCATATAAAAATTATTTCATTTGGAGTTACGGTTGAATTTCTAAGATTTTTAGAAGTTTTGTGTATTTTCTGAAATAAATAAATCATTTAAGATATATTTAAATTTCAGAAAAGAATTACTCCGTCAGCATTGTGCAAGGCTGATGTCAGCAGTCAACTGGGTCGGTCCAGGTCAAACCTGACACGTGGGACCCATTGGTCAATGTCATAGTGCTGGTTAGGGTCGATGATAGGTGGGACCGATCAACGCTGACTTGGTCAAAGTCAAAGCTGACACATGGGTCCGCAAGATTAGCACTAATCTAAACAGGAAATTTAGACTAACCTAATTAGGCTTAGGGACCCACATGTCAATGACCCAGGGGGGTCAAACCCCTGGTCAAACAAGTTAAACTCGCCGGCGGCTTGATGCCGGCGAGGCGAAATGCGGCGGAGGGCTCGGGTTCCCTCCTCCGGCGACCAAATGGCCGACGGAGGGCATCTACTTGACACGGGCACTCGTCCGCGTCGAGTGGTTATGGTGGTTGGGCCTGCGGTGAGCGGAGTCAATGCCGGCGTCGACTTGGAGGTCGACGGAGCTCGGGTGAGCTCGGGGTCGACGCTACGGCGGGCGAAGCAGCTCGTGCGGGGCTCCTAAGTGCTCTATGCTGCGCGGGGAGGAAGCTGAGCATGACGGCCGGACCGTTACATGGCTGGAGACACGTCAGCGGCGAGCACAGGCGGCGGCGCCTGCGGGCGAGAAAGGTGCGGTGGCTACAGCGCACGAGAGCAAGAACGGAGAGGGGCAGAAAGGTCAGTGGCTCGCGGCGAGTCAGACGAGCGTCTCGGTGGGCTCGGGGAAGGGCTGGAGCAGTCGGAACGGCGGCGATGATCTCGGATACCCAAGGTTGAAGACGAGGTTGTGGCGGCGTTCGGAGGCGTCCGACGACGCGTGGCTCGGCTGAGAGGATGAGGCAAATGAGGCGGCGCTTCTGGCACGGACGGAGGGCGATGAGGTGGCTCTGGTCGCAGCAGCAGCGAGCGGCGGCGACGGTGGCGCTTGGCCGGTGAGAGAGAGCCAGGGGAGGGGAGAGGTTGCGGGTGAGAGAGAGAGGTTAGGGGGTCTCTGGGCGTCAGCAGCCACGAGGGAGAGGTGGGAGGTGGCAAGCAGGAGCTGGCCAGGGGTGAGCGCGAGCTCGACAGCAAGCTGCTCCAACTGGCAGGAGGAAGACGACAGCGAGTGGAGGTGGGCTGGGCCAGCACAGGAGTTGGGCCGGCTCTAGCTATAGGTGAGCGCCAGGTAAAACCTTTCTCTCCAATTTTCTATTTTGTTTTTATTTTTTATTTTTCTTTATCTGTTGTGGTTTAGTTTACGCACTAAACCATTTTTATAAATTCTGAAATTATTTGTGGGCACATGTAGAATTATTTCCAATAGCCCTCATTTAGTTTCAAAATTATTTGAGCATTTAAATACCCAAATTCAAATACTTTATGCTTTAACTCAAAAGTCCAAGATGACCTAGAAAAATGTAAACCATTTTTGGCAGAGGTTTTCAACCAACCCAAAAATGATGAACTTTTGTGAAGGGCATTTTCGGTTCATTGAAACAATTTTCAGTTGAACCTGGTATTTTAAGGGGGGGTGTTGGGGTTGGCAGATCCCCATTTCAAATTTCAAACAAAAATAGACATGATGCATGGATGCTTATGCAACTAATTGCATTCAAATTCTAGGGCTGTGACAAGCGAGGAGGCGCGGCTACCCGTTTTGGGCTGCCTCCCCTCTCCTCTATGGCCCATGTAGGCCCAATATTCCCCCGGGGGCTTCCGGTAACCCCTCCTCTGTGGCACCCCGGCTCAGAGAGACCAGTTTACCCTGCATTGCCAGCCCAGAGACCATGTCTTCTGGCAACACACAACATCTTGGTACAGAAAGACAACCGCTTTATTGATGCTAGCAGCTCAGAGTTTATATTACAATAGATATCAAGGCCGAGCAGAACGCAAGGTGCGGCTGAACAATATGTACATTATTTAGTGAACATAAAGGGGCCTTGATCATGACAACTACGCGGCAGTGGAACAACGTCGTAGCGGAAACTCCATATCACAGGGACCCCGATGTGGGCACGATCTAGACTCGAGCAACGCTCCTTTCCAACGCGACTTTCCTGAAATCTGGCATGACACGCCAGGTCAGTACATTGAATGTACTTGCAAGATCACAACAGGCATAATCATAATGACAAACAATATCATGATATTTAACCAATTAATAATGCAATAATGTTCCAACATGTTGTGCTCATGCTCCTGGGATAAACATCCCTCGGTACCGCCTTACCAATCGTGATCATTCTCGGATCACCACCAAACCACCATCGTGGTTTTAATCAGAGTAACTTGTGATCCTTACGGCGATCACCACCAAAGTAACTCGTGATCCTTAAGGCGATCACCACAAAAGTAACTCGTGATCCTTACGACGATCACCACCAAACCACCATCGTGGTCTTGAACATCTCAATGGCCTTTCAGCCATCATCTTCAGTGCAATGATCATAACTTAGTGTGCATGTTTATTAAACATTAACTCATGGTGGGACCTACTACGATTTTTCCATAAACGTGGACTCGGCTATCGATATATTATACACTCTGCAGAGGTAGCACACTGTACCCACACCTCGGAACCCATGGCCTCGCACTCCCATTCGGATGGACCAACAGCATTCCCACGAAACCCTTCCATTGCCATGACACTCTCCCGGCCACTCCGACCCATTCCCAAACGGGCTAGTCCTGGGTGGCCCCGTGTCTACCAAAAACACACCAACCTCCGTCATGGCCAAAACTTCCCTCACGGGGACCGGTACCAAAAATCTCAAACATGGGCTCACAAGGTTATCCCTGCTTACCGGGCCAGGGTAAGCATGCCCATAACCTTCCCTAGTTGGAGGCACCAACCAGAGGCATGTCAATGGACCACAATCAAGGCCTTCCCACCAAGGCAAATGTGGTTGCACTGGGAAAATCGCGATTCAGCAGCACCATGACCCAGTCAACGATATATTTAGGTTGAGTTATATTCAGGTTCAACTTAAAAGGAGAATGACTGGTGTCATAGAATGCCATGAAATATAATACTACACATGCATCACATAATACGAAAATGACTAATGTCAACCATATTCACACTAAACACAAGCATAAACAACTCATATTACTTTCCTGGTCTTACTTTAACCATATATTTTGTAGCAAGCAATATTATTTTTTCATGTAAGAAAATAACTCTAATTAATGCCTCACATGCATAACAAAGTTTCTACTATCATCATCGCAAGCAAATCCTAATTTCTTTATCAATCAAGTTAGGTTCAACACATTCTGTAAATTAGGTAAATTGGCTAAACAAGCACTTAACAGGATATTTTCTAGCAAATTTAACCATTTTTATTTATGTAAGAAAATAACTTTAATCCATTATCCACATGCATAACAAATCATTTTATCATTACCACAATTATATCTTAGCTTCTTTACCAACTAGCTAGTTTCAAGGTTCTGTAAATCAAGCATAATACCAACACACACTTAACAGAATATAAATAACATAATAGTTATTTAGAGGCATGGATTAATCATATCATTCAAGTGATAAAATCATCAATATTGAAAATAGCACCATGAAAATGTTGTTGTGGCTTGCCTTAGTGCAGATGAGGTTCACAAGCCTTCTGGTGATCCTCAAGACAAGCCTCACCCTCTGAAAATAATTTTAAACACAAGAAGAAAATATCAAGAACTCTTCTGAAAATCACCAGAAATTCTAAACAGCTCAGAAACATATCATTTTTGGTGAGCTATTAGATTTCTTTGCAAGGAACAATATGCAAAAAGAATCAATTCATTTGGACTTATGGTTGGAAATTTATGGCTGTTTGAAGCTCCTAGGAATTGAATTAAGTTTGAACTTAAATAAACAGACTGGGGGGGTGACGTCAACGGCGTAAAGCCTCAGGGCGCCACCACTCGTACCGCTTCGCACGCGTACAGAGTGGCTGACTAGCAGGCCCCGCTAGTCAGGTAAGAAGGAGGGGAAGAAGGAAACAAAGGGAGTCGCAGCTCCGCCGGAGCTCTCGCCGACGACGAGGACTCCTTGGCCAAAACAAGAGGGGGGATGGAGAGAGGGGGCGGTGGCGCACCTGCCGTACCCGTAGTGTGGCTAGGGGTGGTCGGACGGCGTTGGAATCAACCTCGCAAGCGGAGGAAGAACGCGGTGGTCGCCGGAGATGAAGAAGACGGCGAGCAGAGGCAACTCCAGGGGCTCCTGGTGGATGGGTTGGCTTCATCGGAGAGAGGCGGAGGACCTGGAAGTGTTGCCCTGGCCTGGGATGGGTTGGAGCTACCGCGGCGACCAGAGGGGATCGCCGACGAGCTCGAGCTTGAGGACGGCGGCCCGCGGCCTGCCCGGCCGGGCTACGGCTTCCTACTCACTTGTGGGTTTTGTGGGAGGGGTGCATGGTGCTCGAGGAGGCTGGGGGCGGCTCCATTTATAGGCGAGCTGAGAGGGGGGTTTGGGCTCCACCGGTGGACACCTGTCCACGGCGCCCGGCGACGAGCGGCGTCAGTGAGAGGGAGAGAAGGCAACGCAGCTCACGCGGGAACTGTGGGCAAGCGGGGACGAGCATAGGAGCGAGGGGAAGGAGACGAGCACAGTGCGCACCGCATTGTTAGGTTGGTCGGACCACTCCCGTGCTTGCTACGACGAGCTCCGACGTCGGCGAGCGCTAGGGGGGAGTTAAGGAGGTTGAGACGAATATGGTGGCAAAGTTTGGCGCGCTACTGTAGGCGGGGGAAGCGAGCACGCGCGAACAAAGCATTCGGCGGCACTCAGAGTGCGTCGACACACATGCCAGCACCCCTGGTCAAAGGCGGTCACCGCGTGGACTATGACATCAGGCTGAGCTAAGCCTAACCTTCATGTCTGGCATGTTGTTCGTGGTAGACTGAGAGGTTACCACGCTTTGGTTTGGATCCAGGTTCAGTAGAGAAGTTTTTACATGCCAGGTAAGTTTCTGGTCAGTATCTTTGAGAGGTTACTGAGGTCAAATGGCTGGGAGTTGGAGGCTGTGCTTTGGAGGTTAGCCATGAGTTACTAAGGTGAAGATGCACAAGAAAAACCAGGCACAATGGAGCAAGTAAAATGGTAGTTGCTGTAGAAACCACCATTTCTGTCCAGAACAGAAAATATTTTCTGTAGCAAATCGAAAAAGTGATGAAATATTTGTGCTCAGGAAGGTGCTCCAGGGTTCAAAGAACATTTGTGAATTATCTCAGATTTTTCTGAGCCATAAAAGTTAGGGTTGATTTGGAGCATAGTGATCTAGCTTGGGTTTTTGAGAGAGAAATGAATATTTTTCATTTAAGAAAAATACTCCAAAGATTATTTTGGGGTGGATCAGAAGGGGAATGATGATAAGGGAGGGAAATGATGCACTTGGGTGAAAGCCAAGGGTACCCAAGTGTTTAAGTCCATATGAAAAGATTCAAAAACTCCAAGTTTCAAATTGAACCCAAAAGAAAATCAAGCAAATGAGAGAGGGCAAAAACCAGGCTGTCACAAACCTCCCCCACTTAGAATGAATCTCGTCCTCAAGATTCGGTTGCTTGGGAAAACTACTCTGGATAATGAGTCCTTTGGAATTCTTCCCGCTCCCAAGTTGATTCTGACTCTGTGTGATGCTCCCAAGGAACTCTTCCCGCTCCCAAATTTTCTTACTTTACTGCGAGTGACCCTTTCCATCTGATCCAAAATTCTAAACGGTCTCTCTTCATAAGTTAAATCATTTGCCAACTCTACCTCAGCCATAGCGATCCTTTTCTCAGGCGGGGATGTGCATCGTCTCAATTGTGAAAAATGAAACACGTTGTGCACGTCTGCCAATTCAGCGGGCAGTTCTAATTGATATGCAATAGTGCCCACTCGAGACATAACTGAGAATGGACCAATAAATCTGGGTGCCAACTTTCCATGGGTCTGAAATCTCTTGACTCCTTTCATAGGAGTGACTCGGAGGTATACGTGCTCTCCGGGTTCAAAACTGACCTGCCGGTGTTTTGCATCATAATAACTTTTCTGTCGAGATTTGGCCAATTGCACTCTGTCTCTGATTTCCTTAACTTGTTTCTCAGCTTCCATCATGAGATCTGTTCCGAAGATATGGCTATCTCCAGTTTGAGACCAATTTAAAGGAGTACGACACTTACGGCCATACAGAGCTTCATACGGCGACATCTTTAGACTGGTCTAGAAGCTGTTGTTATAGGAAAACTCGGCATATGGCAAGCAGTCTTCCCATTTCCATTGCGAAACCGCCAGCGGTTGGAGGAGTCTGGCTGTCTTCTGATGATCTTCCTTCACCTTGTTGCATATGTTGCAACAGGCCACAAAATAGGCAATATCTTTATTCATTCCCTCCCACCAGAATATTTGCCCAAGGTCCTCATACATTTTTGTACCTCCCGGGTGAATGGAGTATGAGGATTTTCTTCTTTAAGTCCGGCTGATTGGGTACACAAATCCGTCCACGGAATCGGAGGGTACCAAATTTGTCCTTGGAGAAATTTGGGGTCTGCCCTGCCATCGGGAGCTTGGCAAGCTTCTATAGTTTGATGTCAGTTGTCTGGGCCTTGCGAATCACTTCCTCAATTGTGGGGGTAACTTCCAAAGTATTAGCGAGGCCACCATCCACTATGACCAGGTTGAGCTGAGCGATCTCCTCTTGGAGATTGAGAGGCAAGGATTTCAATATGGCATTTAAGCTGACAGGCTTTCGACTGAGGGCATCGGCAACCACGTTGGCCTTACCTGGGTGATAATTTATTCCAAGATCATAATCCTTGACGAACTCTAGACATCTTCTTTGACGGAGATTTAAATCTGGCTAAGTAAATATGTATTTAAGGCTCTTGTGATCGGTAAAAATTTGGCACCTTTTTCCAATGAGGTAGTGTCTCCAAATTTTGAGCGCATGAACCACCGCAGACAATTCCAAATCATGAGTAGGATAATTTCCCTCGTGAGGTTGTAGCTGTCGCGATGCATATGCTACTACCATGTTGTCTTGTCAGGACCCTGATCCTAAGTCACACCGATCTAGCATGTAACACATCATATCACTTTGCGGCCTCACGCACGGTATTCCCACGGGTGCCACCTTACCTGGACCGGGACCGTTTGCGCCTTTTAGCTCACGTATATGATAGTGTCGCTAGCATCCATATGACAAATAACCCAGGCCGACATGACTAGTGGTGAACCCAAAGTGGCACTAACTTACGGGGACAGGCATACATGAATCAACATCGAGCATGTCGGTCAGCAGCGTGTGAATCTAGGCTGTAGCACTGGGCTAACAGGACTCCGGTGAACCGGGCTGTAGCAGGCTGGGCAGGACTCCGGATGTCACCGCATGACATTTCCCCGAAGGGACAAACACAGGAACAAAGTGAATCACATGCCGGCCAGTCAAGTGTTCTGGAGCATTAGTGCTGGGCTAGCAGGACTCCGGTGAACCGGGCTGTAGCGGACTACTATGGCTCATGGAAGCACAAGACTACATTTCCCCATAAGAGAGGCTACCAAGGATAAACAACTAGCTTGTCGGATCCCACACATACCAAGCATTTCAATCATACACACAATATGCTCAATATGTGCAATACAACATGGCATCACAACAAGACTCTACGACTCAGAGTATTTATTCATTAGGCTCCAAAGAGCCAGATAATACAAACATGGGTCTCATGACCCAACATTCAGAGCATACAAGTCAAAGCCCATGCGGAAGCTTAACCTGTCTGAGTACAGACTTCTACAAATGAAAAAGGCTGAGAAGCCTGACTATCTACCAGATCCTACCGAGGGCACAAGATTGTAGCTGAGGTATCAAGCTAAACGTCGAAGTCCACGTGGAACTACTAGCGAGACTGAAGTTTCTCTGCAAAACATAAATTAAGCAAACGTGAGTACAAATGTACTCAGTAAGACTTACATCAGAACTAACTACATATGCATCATTATCAACGAAGGGATGGTGGAGTTTAACTATAGCAAGCCAACTTTGACTCGGTGGCTATCCTGAACTACGACTGCAAATAACTCTTTGAGGCGGCGCACACGAGTCCACATATTCACCATCTCGATACACCATTATGGATCTTCTGCCGTCTCCCTACGAGAACGCCATCCATAGCACTCACGCTTATCTTGCGCATTTTAGAGTATCCACTTTCACTTGTCTAGGAACTATGCAAGGGGTCCAAGTTTCCATATCCGAGGAATCTGTCTATTCGAATAGATAATTATAACCCTGTAGGGGTGTACTTCTTCACACACGCTCTCGCCACTTACCACCATGTACACATCGTGTATCTCAGCAACCTTCAAGCGGAAGCCTGGCGAGGGAGTCAGCCACGACCTGACTGACCAACAAGTCTCTAGTCCAGGTTTATCGCCTATTCGGGTTCCATCCTCAAGAAGATCCGGCTGGGGTGTCGCTCACGGCCCCAAACGATGTGTGCAGGGTTCCCAAGCCCACCTCGACGGATGGATCTACGCTTGGTACACCGTGCCACGGTGTCTAGTCTGTCCCAAGCCCACCTATACTGGGTACCACTTGGTAGACTACTAACACAACCTACAAACACCAGAAACTAGTTGCAACTCCTGGACAGAGATCAGGTTGATTAATAAGTCGAGAGGGGCACTTAAGCATTCCAATGCGTGGTAGTAGCTGTTCATGGATCACAAACACAGAACTCAGTTCCTGAGGATGGCTGCAATGAGACAACCCACCATGTACTCCTACATGGCCTCTCACCGCTACCTTTACCAAATCGTGTTCACACACTTAGCTCTCAACGGTAGGACATGTTCACCACATTCCAATTCATCCCCGATGAATCAGACCTGACTCAACTCTAAGAAGTAGCAGGAATGACAAATAAGCATGAATGAGTAGGCACATCAGGGCTCAAACAACTCCTACTCATGCTAGTGGGTTTCATCTATTTACTATGGCAATGATAGGTCATGCAGAGGAAAGGGGTTCAACTACCGCAGCACATAACAGTTGAATCGTTGTTGTCCTAATGCAGTAAAAGAGAGCAGGAGCGAGAGAGTGGGATTGTATCGGAATGAAGAAGGGGGTTTGCTTGCCTGGCAGTTCTGAAGATAGTATAGTTCTTCATCGGTGTCATCGATCACATCATCGGAAACATCGTCTACTAAGAGGGAACAACCACCGGAAAACACAAAAGAAACAACATTCACTACAATGCACAATCAAATGAATGACATGTCATGTTAAGGAACTGAATTGACCTAATGCAGCAGTAAGCCAAGTTAATTCAAGTGGAATTCAAACAGGGTTAAACTCCAACTCCAAATGCTAGTTCATAAATTGCCCTAATTATGATTTATCCTATTCAGTAAGGTTAACATGTTCAAACATGCATGAAAGTAGCATAAATGGATAGATTGAATTTTTCTGATAATTTTTAATATATAAATCTTTTCATTTGGAGTTACGGTTGAATTTCTATGATTTTTAGAAGTTTTGGGCATTTTCTGAAAATAATAAATCATTTAATATTTATTTAAATTCCAGAAAGGAACTATTGCATCAGCATGACGTCACAGTGACATCAGCAGATCAACGGCTCGGTCCAGGTCAAACCTGACGTGTGGGGCCCGTTGGTCAGTCACATAGTTAGTTAATTAACTAATTCAGGTTAGTTTAAGTGCTAAGCTAGGTTAGTTAGCAGGCCGGGGCCCACATGTCAGTGAGTGTGGGGGTTAATTAGCAGGGTCATCAGCGGCTAATGACGTGCCATGTCACCAGCCACCGGAGTTGGACTCCGACGACCTCATAGTGCGACGGTGGCTCGCCGGAATCACGCTGTGGGCTCGGTTGGACGTGTCGAGGGCACCGGGCGATAGCCCTTGCTCTCCCGCATCCAGAGGAGTAGGTGGGTGGCCACGGGGGCGGCCGAAGCTCGCCAGAAACGAGCTCGGGGCGGCGCCGGCGTTCAGGTGAATGTGGGATTGGTGCTGCGGTGCGCAAACAAGCGCAGCGAGGCACTAGGGGGTCTCTACGCGCGGCAGTGAGCATGTTGGGCGCACGCCCGTGACCAAATGGTCACCGGAGCGTTATCGGCGATGAGCATAGGCGGCGGCGCATGCGGGTGAAAGCGGTGCAGCAGCTACGGCGTGCGAGAGAGAAAATGGAGGGAGGGAGAAGATTCAATGGCTTACTGCGGTTGCGACGACCGTCAAAGTGGGCTCGGGGAAGGCCGGACGACGACGGGGCATCTCTGGCGATCTGGGGGGAAGAAGGTTGAAGACGACAGTGTCGGCGGTGTTCGGGGGGCGCCCGCCATTGTTTGACTCAGCGGAGAGGGTGTGGGCGATGGGGCGATGCTCCTGGGCAGGCCAGTGAGGCGAGGGGGAGGCAGTGGCCATGGTGAACGGCGACGGTGGCGACGAGCTCCGCTCGGTGGTGCGCGCGAGAGGGGAGCAGAGGAGGGGAGAGGAACAGGGAGAGTGAGAGGGGCCTGGGGGGGTGCGTGGCATCCTCAGCCAACTCCGAACGGTCGGCGGCAGGCATGAGGTGGCGATGCACGTGCGCGCGCGCCGCGGACACACGCCCCTGTCCTCCTGGCGAGAGGAGAGGGACGACTAGGAGTTGCCAGTGGGCTGGGCCGGCTGGAGGAGCTGGGCGGCCAGCTGGGCTGCCAGGCAGGTAAGGCTAGGTAGGTTCCTTTTCTAATTTTGTTTCTGTTTTTCTATTCTGCAGATTTGTTTTAATTTGGTTTTTCAAACCAAATCACTTTTAGAAATTCTAAAAATAGTTATGGGCACTAAAATAAATATTCCATAGGCCTTCAACTAATTCCAAAATTGTTGGGGCATTTAAAAATATTAATAGTATTTAAATGCTCCAATTCAAATACAGTATGAATTAATTCAAAAATCCAGAATGGCTTAAAAATATGTTCATCACTTTTGGCAGAGGTTTTCAGCCAATTCAAAAATGATGAACTTTTCTGCATGGCATTTGGGTTCATTGAAAATATTTTTATTGAACCTAGTTGAATTCTTTGGATGCTAGGGTTTCAACAATCCCCATTTCAACTTTCAAAGAATTTGGACATGATGCATGGATGCTTGTGCAACTATTTACAATCAAATTCTAGGGCTGTGACATGTCTTGCATAAGTACGCAACCAAGGCCTTGCCTGGAGGCATCACAATACAAATCAAAGATGCGACAAATGTTTGGGAGAGCCAACACAGGTGCGTTTGTCAGCCGTATCTTTAGCTCATTGAAACTTTTCTCACAGTCCTCCTTCCATTCAAACTTATCCTTTTTGAGCAGCTCCGTCATGGGTTTAGCAATCTTGGAAAACCCTTTGATGAAATGACGGTAATATCCAGCTAATCCAAGAAAACTCCGGATCTGTGTCGCTGTCGTGGGCGGCAGCCAGTCGAGCACATCCTTTACTTTGCTCGGGTCCACAGCTATACCTTTGGCGGATAGTACATGTCCGAGAAACCCAACTTGCTTGAGCCAAAACTCACATTTACTGAATTTGGCGTAAAGCAGATGGTCGCGGAGTCGTTGTAGGACTGCTTGAAGGTGATCCTTGTGCTCGTCTTCACCCTTGGAGTAAATGAGGATGTCATCGATGAAGACTACCACGAATTTGTCGAGGAAATCCATGAATACTTTCTTCATCATATGCATGAAGAAAGCAGTGGCATTGGTGAGACAAAAGGATGTCACGGTATATTCATAAAGACTGTACCGAGTAGTGAATGGGTCTTAGGAATATCTTCCTTTTTAATCCTAAGCTGATGATATCCGGTCCGTAAATCGGTCTTAGAGAATACTTTAGCCCCACTGAGCTGATCAAACAAATCATCAATCCTTGGCAATGGGTATTTATTTTTGATGGTGACCTCATTCAGCTGGCGGTAATCTACGCACATGCGGAGACTGCCATCCTTTTTGTCCACAAAAATAGCGGGTGATCCCCGTGGTGAAGTGCTGGGACGAATACATCCTTTCTGGAGCAGTTCATCAAGTTGTTTCTTTGGCTCCACTAATTCTGATGAGGGCATTCGGTAATACTTCTTGTATAACGGTGCAGTTCTGGGCACAAGATCTATTGCAAATTCCAGTTCTCGGTCTGGTGGCATGCCTGGCAGTTCTTCTGGAAATACATCAGGGTACTCGCTGACCACAGGAATTAGTTCCAACTCAGCCACAGTGGTAAAAACCAATTCTTGCTTGGGTATTTTCTTGCGAGCATAGAATTTGGTAGTCTGCCCATTCAGACTAGTCAAAGTGACTTCTCGTGTTGCACAGTTTATAAAAACTTGATATTGGGTCAACCAATTCATACCCAATATAATATCCAACTTTTCAGACTCAATAAGAATCAGAGAGGTTGGAAAGTAGACTCCGTTGATATTGATTTCGAGATCACGGCAGACCATGTTGCTCTTGATTAGAAATCCCGGGGTTGTACCAGCATATTTTTGCGCAAAATTGTACAAGGAAATTTGTTTTGGGCAGCAAAACTCCAAGAAATAAAAGAATGGGAAGCCGTAGAGTCAAAATAAATTACGACAGGTATGTCATTAACAAAAAACATACCAATGACGACTTCGGGGTTCTCTTGTGCTTCGTCGGCTGACATATGATGCACGTACACAGTAATGTTTTGCTGGGTCGGGCATGGCTCTATAAAGTTGACTTATGGCCTGAATGGGGCATTTGCTTGTTTTTCTTGGGGCACTGTTTGGCATAATGCCAGTTTTCCCCACAATTGAAGGACAAATTATTGCGTTGACGCTCCTCACGTGTTGGGTTGGTCACGACATTCTTGACTTGAGTGGTGGTCTTGTTAACATTCTGTTGCCAATTGGGCTTGTATTCCACCTGAGTCTGTTGCCAGGTTCGAGCCTTTTGCACAGGTTGCCCATCCGTCTTTGGCTCAAACTTACGCTTGTTGTCATTGTTGTTGGCACGCCTATTATCTGATACAAGCTGGTGTTCCCGTTCATCAATGAGAGCCTTGTTCACCAGAGTTTGGAAATCTGGGAAATCAAACATACTAAGAGTACACCGGAGTTGTGGATTTAAGCCTCCGAGAAATCTTTCAATCTTCCTTTCCACGGTGGCCATGTCATAAAGGGAGTAATGGGCCAGATAATTAAATTTTTGCACATATTTCCCCACATACTGATTTCCTTGGACGAGTGCGAGAAATTCATGCTGCTTAACCTTCATAACTCCAGTAGGGATATGATATTTCCGGAAGTGATCCTTAAATTTTTCCCAGGTGATTTCTTCATCAGCAGGCCACATGGCCTTTGCATTTTCCCACCATATGGCAGTAGTGCCTTCAAGGTAATGAGTTGCAAATGGAACTTTATCATTTTCTTTAGTATGAGCAATCTCAAGCTTTTTCTCAATGGTACGCAACCAATCGTCTATATCCAATGGGTCAACAATCTGACTGAAACTGGGTGGCTTGGTCCTTTGAAAATATGACACCTTTGAGTAATGACCATTTTGATTTCCATTCTGTCCAACCATAGCTTGCACATTTCTTAATATTTCAAGCAGATCATTGTTCCTTCTTTCCTCAAACATACACAGAATTTGCTCAGTGGAGGGTGGATTTGGCGGTGGAGGCGGTGGCAGAACATACGGCTCGGGAGAATGTCATGCTTGTTGTGCGGAACGACGAACAAGAGTTCCCTCACGGACGTTGCTACTGCTGCCTCCCCGCGTCATCCTATTGTGGATTTTTCCCAAGACAACGCAATCGAGATGAGAAACATCCAAAAATAAATTTGGGGAAAAGCCAGCGACAGATCCCAGAAGAAAACAAAAGAGCGAAGAAAATACGGCGAATAAAGTCCCAACATAATTATACATAGACTCATACATGAAAGGTAAACAACATGGCAGGTTCAACTACTCTCATACATGCAATGAACCATCATGACTCGTACAGCTACATCCATACATTATCTTGACTACTGCAAATACTCCGAGGTACTACTGCTCTACTGGTGCTACGGTGTCCTCCTCTGAAGTGGACTCAGATCCTGAACTGACGTGGTTAACGGTAATCTCTAGGTTAAAGGTAACATAACGACGCTGCCTCGAGGGCTCTCCCTCCGGGGCAGGGGCAGGATGAAGCATCGGGGCTATAGGAGTAGAGTGAAGTGAAACCCTGTCGGCAAGAGTACAGAGAGGGTTCACCGTCGAAGTGCCCGAGCTACTCGGGGGAGTAATCGGTGAAATAGGGGAACTAGAACTGGCTAGAATATAGGGTGTAAATCCTAGAGAAGATGGAGTAGTGGCAAATCTGGTAGTGACCAAAGCAGTGGCTGAAGCAGTACGGGCACGAGTCAGCTCTCGAGCCAGCTCGTGGATCATAAGATAGCTAGAAGTGACATAACGACCAAGGTGGCTAGCAACGCTATTAGACTCCGGATCAATGATCTGGAAACGGATACTACCATTATCGTGTAGAGAAGGGTAGTAAAAGAATCCTGGATGGTTTTGCATTCGGATCTCGTTGTAGCGAAGCTCAACAAGGACCTCGAATGCAGCAAACTGGACAGCCTGAGAAGCGGTAGAGGCGTAACTGCTCTGAGAGGTACGAGTGTAAGAGCCGGAATCAGAACTAGTGCGTAGAGTAACCACTGTGTGATACTCATACATTGAATCAGCTAGACGCTCCCGATACACACGATAGACTAGATCGTCTCCGAGGGGGTATAGCCGATGCCACATGTTGCAAAGAAGGTGCGGTGACGTGTATGGCATCAGATGCAGCTGGTACGGATACGGCACCGGAGCCATCTACACTCAGAACCATTAGCAGGTTAGCATAAAAATATAAATCAAGTACATGCAATGAAACAACCAGCTAGAATTTCTACCGACACTCAACTTAAGCTCGTATCTAACGTCCAGTTAACACGTCGTAGTCTAGCATGGCCTATAGTCAGCGCAGCTCTGATACCAAGCGTTGTGGCACCCCGGCTCAGAGCGACCGTTTTACCTTGCATTGCTAGCCAGAGACCATGTCTTCTGGCAACACACAACATCTTGGTACAGAAAGACAATCACTTTATTGATGCTAGCGGCTAAGAGTTTATATTACAAAAGATGTCGAGGCCAAGCAGCACGCATGGTGCGGCTGAACAATATGTACATTATTTAGTGAACATAAAGGGGCCTCCATCATAACAACTACGCGGCAGCGGAACAACGTCGTAGCGGAAACTCCATATCACAGGGACATCGATGTGGACACGATCTAGACTCGAGCAGCGCTCCTTTCGAACGCGACTTTCCTGAAATATGGCATGACACGCCAGGTCAGTACATTGAATGTACTTGCAAGCTCACAACATGCATAATCATAATGACAAACAATATCATGATATTTAACCAATTAATAATGCAATAATGTTCTAACATGATGTGCTCATGCTCCTGGGATAAACATCCCTCGGTACTGCCTTACCAACCGTGATCATTCTCGGATCACGACCAAACCACCATCGTGGTTCTAACCAGAGTAACTTGTAATCCTTACGGTGATCACCACCAAAGTAACTCGTGATCCTTACGGCAATCACCACCAAAGTAACTCATGATCCTTACGGCGATCACCACCAAACCACCATCGTGATCTTGAACATCTCGATGGCCTTTTGACCATCATCTTCAGTGCAATGATCATAACTTAGTGTGCATGTTTATTAAACGTTGACTCATGGTGGGACCTACTATGAGTTGTCCATAACTGTGGACTCGACTATCGATAGATTATACACTCTGTAGAGGTAGCACACTGTACCCATACCTCGGAACCCATGGCCTCGCACTCCCATTCGGGTGGACCAATGACATTCCGACGAAACCCTTCCATTGCCATGACACTCTCCCGGACACTCTGACACAATCCCCAACGGGCTAGTCCTGGGTGGCCCCGTGTCTACCAAAGACACACCGACCACCATTGTGGCCAAACCTTCCCTCACTGGGACCGGTACCAAAAATCTCAAACAGTGGCACCCAAGGTTATGCCTGCTTACCGGTCCAGCATAAGCACGCCCATAACCTTCCCTAGTTGGAGGCACCCACCAGAGGCATGTCAATGGACCAAATCAAGGCCTTCCCACAAAGGCAAATGTGGTTGCACTGGGAAAATCTCGATTCGGCGGCACCATGACCCAGTCAACGATATATTTAGGTTGAGTTATATTCAGGTTCAACTTAAAAGGAGAATGACCGGTGTCATAGCATGCCATGAAATGCAATACTACACATGCATCACATAATAGGAAAATGACTAATGTCAAGCATATTCACGCTAAACACAAGCATCAACAACTTATATTACTTTCCTGGTCTTACTTTAACCATATATTTTGCAGCAAGCAATATTATTTTCTCATGTAAGAAAATAACTCCGATTAATGCCTCACATGCATAACAAAGTTTCTACTATCATCATCGCAAGCAAATCCTAATTTCTTTACCAATCAAATTAGGTTCAAACATTCTGTAAATTAGGTAAATTGGCTAAACAAGCACTTAACAGGATAGTTACTAGAAAATTTAACCATTTTTATTTATGTAAGAAAATAACTTTAATCCATTATCCACATGCATAACAAATCATTTTATCATTACCACACTTATATCTTAGCTTCTTTACCAACTAAGCTAGTTTCAAGGTTCTGTAAATCAAGCATAATACCAACACACAATTAACAGAATATAAATAACATAATAGTTATTTAAAGGCATGGATTAATCCTATCATTCAAGTAAGAAAATCATAAATTTTGAAAAAAGCACCATGAACATGTCGTTGTGGCTTGCCTTAGTGCAAATGAGGTTCACAAGCCTTCTGGTGATCCTCAAGACAAGCCTCACCCGCTAAAAATAATTTTGAACACACAAAGAAAATATCAAGAACTCTTCTGAAAACACCAGAAATTCTAAACAGCTCAGAAAAATCTCATTTTTGGTGAGCTGTTAGACTTCTTTGGAAAGAACAATATGCAAAAAGAATCAATTCATTTGAACTTATGGTTGAAAAGTTATGGCTGTTTGAAGGTCTCTGGAATTGAATTAAGTTTGAATTTAAATAAACAGACTAGGGGGGTGACGTCAAAGGCGTGAAGTCTCAGGGCGCCACCACTCGTACTGCTTCATGCGCGTACAGAGTGGTTGACTAGAGGGCCAAGCTAGTTAGGTGAGAAGGAGGGGAAGAAGGAAACAGAGGCAGTCGCAGCTCCGCCGGACCTCTCGCCGGCGACGAGGACTCCTTGGCCAAAACGAGAGGGAGGGATGGAGAGAGGGGACGGTGGCGCACCTGCCTGTACCTGTAGCATGGCTAGGGGTGGTTGGACGGCATTGGAATCAACCTTGCAAGTGGAGGCAGAATGTGGTGTTCGCCGGAGATGAAGAAGACTGTGAGCAGAGGCATCTCCAGGGGCTCCAGGTGGACGGGATGGCATCACCGGAGAGAGGCGAAGGCCCTCGAAGTGTTGCCCTGGCCTGGGATGGGATAGAGCTACCGCGGCAACCAGAGGGGATCGCTGGCGAGCTCGTGCTCGAGGACGGCGACGAGCGGCGTCAGTGAGAGGGAGAGAAGGCGACACAGCTCATGTGGGGACTGTGGGCGAGCGTGGACAAGCACAGGAGCGAGGGGAAGGCGACGAGCACAGTGCGCACTGCACTGTTAGGTTGGCCGGACCGCGCCCGAGCTCGCTGTGGCGAGCTCCGGCATCGGCGAGCGCCAAGGAGGAGTTAAGGATGTTGAGATGAAGATGGTGACGAAGTTTGGCGCGCTATGGCAGGCGGGGAAAGGGATCACGCACGAACACAGCGTTCGGCGGCACTCAGAGCACGTCGACACGCATGCCAGCACCCCTGGACGAATGTGGTCACCGCGTGGACTATGACATTAGGCCGAGCTAAGCCTAAACTTCATGTCTAGCGTGTTGTTCGTGGTAGATTGAGAGGTTACCACACTTTGGTTTGGATCCAGGTGTAGTAGGTAAGTTGTTACATGCCAGGTAAGTTTCTGGTCAGTAACTTTGAGAGGTTACTAAGGTCAAATGGCTAGGAGTTGGAGGCCGTGCTTTGGAGGTTAGCCATGAGTTACTAAGGTGAAGACGGACAAGAAAAACCAGGCACACGGAGCAAGTAAAATGGTAGTTGCTGTAGAAACCACCATTTCTGTCCAGAACAGAAAATATTTGCTGTAGCAAAAATATTCCAAAAAGTGATGAAATATTTTTGCTCAGGAAGGTGCTCTAGGGTTCAAAGAATATTTGTGAATTATCTCAGATTTTTCAGAGCCATAAAAAGTAGGGTTTCTTTGGAGCATAGTGATCTAGCTAGGGTTTTCGAGAGAGAAATTAATATTTTTCATTTAAGCAAAATATTTCAAAGATTATTTTGGGGTGGATCAGAAGGGGAATGATGATAAGGGAGGGAAATGAAGCACTTGGGTGAAAGCCAAGGGTACCCAAGTATTTAAGTCCATATGAAAAGATTCAAAAACTCCAAGTTTCAAATAGAACCCAAAAGAAAATCAATCAAATGAGAGAGGGCAAAAACCAGGCTGTCACATCCTCGGTACTCCGAAAAAATCTCCGAAACACTTGGAACCATTCCGGTGTCCAAATGCAACCTTCCAATATATGAATCTTTACCTCTCGACCATTTGGAGACTCCTCGTCATGTCCGTGATGTCATCCGGGACTCCGTACAAACTTCGGTCACCAAAACACATAACTCATAATACAAATCATCATCGAACATTAAGTGTGCGGACCCTATGGTTTGAGAACTATGTAGAAGTGACCGAGACATATCTCCGGTTAATAACCAATAGCGGAACCTTGATGCTCATATAGGTTCCTACATATTCTATGAAGATTGAGGGAGTCCTGGATTAGGGGTCTCCGGACTGCCGGACTATATCCTTTGGCCGGACTGTTGGACTATGAAGATACGAGATTGAAGACTTCGTCCTGTGTCCGGATGGGACTCTACTTGGCGTGGAAGGCAATCTAGGCAATACGGATATGTATATCTCCTCCTTTGTAACCGACCTTGTGTAACCCTAGCCCCTTCCGGTGCCTATATAAACCGGAGGGTTTTAGTCCGTAGGACAACAGACAATCATACCATAGGCTAGCTTTTAGGGTTTAGCCTCTCTGATCTCGTGGTAGATCAACTCTTGTAATACTCATATCATCAAGAACAATCAAGCAGGACATAGGGTATTACCTCCATTAAGAGGGCCCGAACCTGGGTAAACATCGTGTCCCCTGCCTCCTGTTTCCATCCGCCTTAGACGCACAGTTCGGGACCCCCTACCCGAGATCCGCCGATTTTGACACCGACATTGGTGCTTTCATTGAGAGTTCCACTGTGTCGTCACCATAAGGCTTGATGGCTCCTTTGATCATCGCTAGCGATACGGTCCAGGGTGAGGCTTTCCTCACCGGACATATCTTCGTATTCGGCGGCTTCGCACTGCGGGCCAATTCGCTTGGCCATCTGGAGCAGATCAAAAGCTACGCCCCTGGCCATCAGGTCAGATTTGGAAACTTGAACTACACGGCCGACATCCGCGGAGACTTGATCTGTGATGGATTCAAGCCCATGCCGGACGCGCCGCACAATCGCGACGAGCAAGATGTAACTCTACCGTCGGACAGTGTTCGGGAGATCGCATCTGCAGCTACTCCGTCCTTTTACCCGGAGCCAATCGCGCCATCCGAAAGCGGAGGGATGGGTCCCGCCATGGAGGCCGCACTCTCAGTGGCGATAGAACCAGATACTGACTTCACCCCTTATGAGAGCCGTGTCACCGAACCACTGGATTTATCCCCGGCCACGGACTCTGAGCCGCCTACATCCGTGCATGTCGAATCCGACGAGGCACCAACAATGGAGTTCACCTCCGCGGATATCTTTCAGCACTCACCTTTCGGAGATGTGCTAAATTCATTAAGGTCTCTCTCCCTGTCAGGAGAACCTTGGCCGAACTATGTCCGGCTAGAATGGGATGCGGACGACGAAGAAATTCGCTGCCCACCCACCACCCACTTAGTAGCCACTGTCGACGACTTAACCGACATGCTCGACTTCGACTCCGAAGAAATCAATGGTATGGATGACGATGCAGGAGATAAACCAGAACCACTGCCCACAGGACGCTGGACCGCTACTTCATGACATGACGTATACATGGTGGATGCACCCAGAGAGGGCAATGGTGAAGAGACAGCGGAGGATGCACCCTCCAAGAAACCCAAGCGCCGACGTCAATGGCGCCGCTCTAAGTCCCACCATAGCAACAACAACGATAATAATTGTCCACGTGACTCTGGAAGAAACGACAACTGTACCACCCCAGTGGCAGAACACGATCAAGATGCAAACAGCACACATAGTACGGATCCGACGTCCGAACACGATGACGCCAAAGATAAGCCTCATCAATCCTCGTCTAGGGAAGAAAAAAGTCCAGACGAAGATGCACACATCATCCCGGAAACGCACTTGGAGCAAGAAAACCACCGCAGAAGGCTTATTGCCATAGCGAGGAGCCTGAAGAAACAGAAGCAAAGGCTCAAGGTCGCACAAGATACGCTCAACAGCAAGTGGAACAAAGTAACGAAATATGGTGGAAGTTACCATCAAAATAGCTATCCAAAGCGCAAACTAATACCGGAATTCGATGATGAGGCCTTAGAGCCCATACAGCTGAAAGGTGATACGGCCAACCGGCCGGATCCACCACCCTGTGAACGCGATAGAGCGGCTAAGAAACTCACGCATAATTCAACACACGATTCACGTGAGAAGTTGCATCAAAAATCCGGCATGACCAAATATATCTATGGATCTAGGAAGCGCACTACGGTACACAACCAACGCCAAATACTACAACCGTCCGAACACCATGGCGCATCCCAATACAGGGATGCCGCACACCCCTTATGTTTCACTGATGAGGGTGCTGAATCACGAATTCCCAGAGGTATTCAAACCGGTGAACATAGAGGCGTACGACGGAACCACAGACCCTGGAGTCTGGATAGAGGACTTCATCCTCCATATTCATATGGCTCGTGGAGACGATCTCCATGCCATTAAATACTTCCCCTCAAAAGCTTAAAGGGCCAGCTAGGCACTGGCTGAAAAGTCTCCCCAAAAACTCAATTGGAAATTGGGAGGAGCTCGAGGACGCTTTCCGGGCCAATTTTCAAGGGACTTATGTCCGACCTTAAGTCATATAATCCAATAGTCCGAAGAGTCCGCCCGAAAGCTTTGGAACAGGTTCCTCACCAAGAAGAACCAAATCGTCGACTGTCCGAACGCCGAAGCCTTAGCAGCTTTTAAACGCAGCGTCCGAGACGAATGGCTCGCCAGACACCTCGGTCAAGAAAAACCAAGAACAATGGTAACCCTAACAAGCCTCATGACCCGCTTTTGTGCGGGCGAGGATAGCTGGTTGGCCCGTAGCAGCACCAGCGACCCAAGCACATCCGAAGTCAGGGATGGCAATGGTAAACCATGACGCAATAAAAACAAGCGTCGAAATAAAGAAGGTAGCCCAGATAACACGGTGGTAAACGCCGGATTCAGGGGCTCCAGACCAGGTCAGCAGAAAAAGCCTCTCAAAGGCAGCACAGAAGGACAATCTGGCCGAAACAAAATTCTTGACAAACTCTGTCAGATTCACGGCACCCAAGACAAACCTGCAAATCATACCTAGAGAGAGTGTTGGGTCTTCAAGAAGGCCGGTAAGCTAAACGCCGAATACAAAGGGGAAGAGACACCAAGCGAAGACGAGGATGAACCTCGCCAGCAAAACGCCGGAGGACAGAAAAAGTTCCCATCAGAGGTAAAACAGTAAACATAATCCACATGACAAAGAGGAGAAGCAATCATGCACTCCGATGCACATGCGCCATAGAGCCCGTCACCCCTAGGTTCAACCACTAGTTGGCATGCCCGATCACTTTTGATCGTCGGGATCACGTTACAAATATCCCGTACGAAGGACTGACGGCCTTGGTGCTAGACCCAATAGTAAATGGGTACCATTTCACACGGGTCCTCATGGACGGCGGAAGTGACCTAAATATGATATATCAGGACACAGTCCGCAAAATGGGGATAGACCCGACAAAAATAAGCCATAGTAATACTACCTTCAAGGGAGTAATACCAGGCCAAGAGGCCCGCTGTACGGGCTCTCTACCAATAGAGGTGGTATTCGGTTCTCCCGATAACTTCTGAAGCGAAACGTTAACTTTTCACATCGCTCCATTCCGAAGTGATTATCAAGCACTACTCGGAAGGGCGGCTTTCGCAAGTTTTAACGCAGTACCGCATTTTTCTTTTCTCAAGCTCAAGATGCCCGGTCCACATGGCATCATCACAGTTAGCGGAAATACCGAACATTTTTTACATATGGAAGAGGATGCGGCGGCTCTAGCAGCCACAAACTAAGACGGCCGCACCAAGCAGAAAAATGGCAGGTCGTCAAGACCATGGACACGGTTAGACGAATCTGGCATTCCATCATATATACATGAGATTGGTTTTCAAACCCTCATAAAATGACACCAGGGGCTTCCCGCGTGTAATCAGGGCCAGCCCGGCTCAACTTGGTTTCTCTTGAATTTCGATAGTTCATTGATAATAATCAACTCTTCTCTTTTTTGGCACGGCAACCTTCACCTAAGTTCTTTCCTTTTGCAGATGACAATCGTGCTGCACCCAGCCAGGACACGGCACAACGGAGACACAGGCGCAGACGTGCAGCAGGGACCCGCCCAAAGGTTTCTTTTTAGATTAAGACCCTGCGTAAACCTTTTTTACTGTCTCTTGTAGCTCACATCCTCCGGATACTCTACACAACCGAGAAGGATGCTGGCGTTATTGGCATGTGGCCACGCCAGGATTTTGCACGTACCTGGACACATGGAGTTTCTTATTAAGGGCATTGTTTAGCCCGGTATATGTTATAAAGATCGAACACCTTAGGGAGTGTTCGGCGTCATGAGTTTGGACCTATATGTATCAGCTCCGAATCATGTCTTTGGTCAAATGTTGGGTTTGCACGGCTCCCACGTTTTGGTACCTTACATTCCGTTATATCGGCTAAGGTAGCACTGGGAGAACTACTGCGATTGTGCCCTAGTTCATCCGGATGAGCACCACAGTAGAGAAAGCCGGAAACTGACTGTCATGATATAGCGAGAGACTGGTCAACCACTTGATGACTCATCAGAATCTTTGGGATTCCTCCGCATTAACGATGGGACGTTTCCCGGTCACGTACGTATGCGCCCCGTATTCGGATGAGCGCAAAAGTACCAGGGGCTGCATAGTAACTCCAATGGCTAAGTGAAAGTGTTAAAGCAATATAGTCTGATTGCCTAGTTCGCTACGCTATCACCTTCTTAACGGACCAAGACGTTGGATCAAGTGTGAATATGCATCTTTTGCGAACACCCCCGCATTATATGCGTGGGGGCGGAAGCCGATGACTGCAAACTTTCAGGTTATACACATTTATACATAAACGGCCGCATAGGAGGCACCATAGTACTTTCAGGAAAAAGTATAAATACAGCCTTGACAATTCAATAAAACATTGTTTTTACAATGGGAATACATGTCACTTTAACATAACATTCTTCGAGCACTGAGCCTCTATCAAACGAGTGCCTTCAAGAACTTCTTCAAAGTAGTCCTCGCCAGCCACTCGGCCTACGGCCGAACCCTGTGTCGCAACAGTGGTGGCCTCCATCTCCGCCCGGTATGTCTTGACACGGGCAAAGGCCATCCACGCACCCTCTATGCATGCCAATCTCTTTACAGCATCGATGTGTGGCACAACACCAAGGAATTGTTGCACTAAGCTAAAGTAGCTATTTGGCCTTGGCCCTCCTGGCCATAGGTGATCCACAACGGACCTCATGGCAAGTCTGGACAACCTATGGAGCTCGGCCCACTCGGCCAATCACCCATTCAACAGCAGTGGATGGACTGGAGCATGGAACTGTGACCAAAACAGCTTTTCCACTTCGAGACCTTTCTGATCCTTGAAGTACTCGGCCGCATCAGCAGCACTTGCAGCCAAATCCATGTACGCGTCTGCAGAACTCCATAGCCGGTCCAGAGGAGCATACTTTGGATCTCCGAACTTAGTCCGCAACAAGAAGGGCTTCCCAGACACGATATCTATAGCTTGGTTCAGCTCCTCCTTCGTCGCTCTAATTTTGGAGTGGGCTTCCTTGGCAGCCACCCGGGCCTTCTCTAGGTTCTTCACCTTCGCCCAGTTCTCTGCTTCAAGAAGCTGGTAACGGTCAGCGGCATCTTTTAACTCTACAGCCATCTTGGCTATTTTTTCCTTGCTCTCGCAATGCGCGACCTGTTCGGCCCTTAATTCTTCGGCCGCCTTTAAAGCGGCCGCATTGCTACTCCTTGCTTGCTCCTTGGCTCGGCCACCTACACATAAAGGCGGTCTGGTTGTTACCTGGGACTATGATCCTCTGTTTGCCGCTTTTTTTGACGACAACCAGTGTCTCAGGGGCTACTATCTGCATAGGGCATACCTAGTGTATGCGGTACTGTTAAAAACATACACTAGTTCACGTACCTCGAAGCCTTTCAGCAGACTCATAAAGGCTTCATGCAAACCACTTTCAGCGGATGAAATCCGTTCAATTACCGAACCCATTAGCGTACAATGCACTTCCGAGACAGCAGCTTGCCCCAGAAGATCCTTCAGTGCATCCGACTGCACAATGTACGGACCCTTGCTGTCGCTCTCCTTAGGAGCCGGATACTGGGGACTCCGGGCAGCCAAAGGGTTATCCTCTGGCCCTAGTGGATCTGGAGATACCCTTCACGACGACACTTCAAGGTCGCCCACTTCTTGAGCCGGGGTGTCCGGGGGAGGGGTTTGGCTCTCCATCATCTTTGGAAGAAGATCCCCCGAAGATGAGCTTTGTTGAGAAGGGTTGCGATCTGGACTACAATTTATAAGAATCAGTTATTGTCTTCGGAAGTAAGGTAGGATGTTTTCACTATTAAGTACTTTTCGATTACTTACAGCTCGGTAGAGGGCTGATCCCCGCGCGGACATTGTGCGGCAAGAATACCCTCCGAGGCAGGACCCTCTGCCGGAGATTTCTTCTCCCGTTTGGAAACCTTAGTTTCCGAATCTTCGGAGGTAGTCCTCTTCCTTCCCCAGGGAGAGAGAATGTCAGATTCTTTCCCTTGGTTATCCTCCCTCGTGGATGCGCTCATTCCCTCGGTTGGAATAAATAGCGAAGGAGGCCTGCTTTCGCCCTCTTCCCCCCCCCCTTCATCTTCCTTTGAGGGCACCAGATAAGATGCTGGCTCAAGCATCTTTTCCAGCACCGGATTATCCAAGCCCTCAGGAAGGGGGGACAAACACCGGATCATCTTGAAAGTGCTTTATATCGACTAGAGGGGGGGTGAATAGGCGATTTTTATGAAAGTCTTCAAAACGTGAAAGTTATGAAGACAAACGATAGAAATAAACCTATTACCATGCAGCGGAAGGTAGAATACACTTGGCAAGCCATAGTCAAGTGTTCAATGAAGTGAAAGCACAATGACTTAATAGCAGCAATGTAGTAAGGATCAGGTAGGAAGATATTATGAAGCCATACAGAGCATGCAGTCACTCAGTGAAGACAAAAGATAGTGCAAACATACAATGACTTCACAAGGAGCAACAGTAATTAAAGGGAAGGGAAGATGAAACTAGTGACTCGTTGAAGACAATGATTTGTTGGACCAGTTCTAGTTTCTGTGACAACTGTATGTCTGGTTGGGGCCGCTAGGTATTTAAACCTTAGGACACACAATCCCGGACACCCAGTACTGAACACGCAGCTCAGGACACCCAGTCCTCACCGTATTCCCCTTGAGCTAAGGTCACACAGACCTCGCCCAATCACTCTGGTAAGTCTTCAAGGTAGACTCCCAAACCTTCACAGACTTCGTTCACCGGCAATCCACAATGTCTCTTGGATGCTCAGAATGCGACGCCTAACCGGCTGGAGGATGCACAGTCCTCAAGTGTAATAAGTCTTCAGATCACACAGACAAGAAGACTTAAGTGATGCCCAATTCTCTCTGGCTCTGGGTGGTTAAGGCTTTATCCTCGCAAGGAATTCTCTCTCAAAGGCTTCGAGGTGGGTTGCTCTCAAATGACAAAAGTCGTATTCTCAATCTGAGCAGCCAACCGTTTATGGTTGTGGGGGGTGGGCTATTTATAGCCACTTGGCAACCCCACCTGATTTTTCCGAAATGACCCTGGGTCACTAAGGAACTGACACGTGTTCCAATGGTCAGATTTCAAACTCACACGGCAACTTTACTTGGGCTACAAGCAAAGCTGACTTGTCCGACTCTGGACAAGATTCGCTCTCATAGTCTTCACTCGAAGACATAGGTTTTTGGTTAGGCATCACTTCAGTCAGTCTGACTGGTTCTCTTGGACCCCACTTAACAGTATGGTGGTTCCTATGACTCAACACAAAAGAAAAAGAACTACAAAAGATCTAAGTCTTCGAGCTCCATAGGCTTCATGTGGTGTCTTCTCTTGTCATAGTCTTCAATGTGAATATCTTCATATACCACCTTTGACTTCAATGTCTTCATACATTTTTAGGGGTCATCTCTGGTAGGAAAACCGAATCAATGAGGGACTTCTACCTGTGTTATCCTGCAATTCTCACAAACACATTAGTCCCTCAACTAGGTTTGTCGTCAATACTCCAAAACCAACTAGGGGTGGCACTAGATGCACTTACAATCTCCCCCTTTTTGGTGATTGATGACAAACTAGTTGAAGTTTTCAACGGGGAATATAATCTGTGAAATTGTAAAGGATAAGGAATTGTCTTCATAAGTTGCAAGGGCTCCCCCTGAAGATGTGCGTATAGGTAATTTTCTTTTGGAATGAAAATGCACATGGCAGGTTGTACTTGTGGAGATCCACTTCAAGTTATGATGACAATCCACTATGCATGTGAAAGTATATGAAGATAATGACATGCATAATGGAAAATGGATGTCTGCAGAATGATCTAAGTGCGGAATTTATCGTCGCACATGCGGAATTTATCATCGCAAAACAAATTGGCAGATAAGTAGCAGACAACCATCGAGTTTAAGTGTTACAACTCAAAGAACGAAATGTAGCAGAACGAGAGTTGTAAGCACGAAGCAAAATATAAAGCACCCTCCCATATGGACCCGCTTGAGATAAGTAGCAGACGACCATCGAGTTTAAGTGTTACAACTCAAAGAACCAAATGTAGCAAAACGAGAGTTGTAAGCACGAAGCAAAATATAAAGCACCCGCCCATATGGACCCGCTTGAAGACTATCAACCTCATATGCTTCTCCCCCTTTTGTCAGTAAGGACCAAAAAGGTTTGAAGAAATAGAGCATCTACTCGTTCCCATGCGGAGTAGGTGAAGTAGCAGGGTCGTTGGTGGTGTTTGGCGGTGCTGAAGAGCTTGGAGCAGAGTTGACGCTTGCTGAAGGAGGTGGTGGTGAAGTAGCATCATCTTCATCCTCGATAACTCTGGCAGTCACTGTTGCAGCAGATGAAGAGAACTCAGAGTCTTCAAGGGGTGGAGTTCCTAGCAGCACAGCTCTTCGAGGAGGTGTGGAGTCAAACTTGAATCGCTCTGTGAAGCCATCCTCTTGGAGATCATCTTCAGAACACATCATCGTTAGCCCTTTCCATGTACAGCGACAGGTTTCATGGGCAACGAAAGCATTCTTGGTGGCAAGATTGCGAATGCGATTAATTTCCACCAAGAGGCTTTTCATCTGACGCTTCAACCAGTCATGATGCCTATCCTGTTTCTGATGAAGAGCCACAAGAAGCTCTCAGTCGTTGAGAACACGAGTGCGCTTCTTGGGTCTTGGAGAAGTTGTACTATCAGTGGCTTCAGTAGACGCAGGGTGTGGTGCACGTGTAGTGCTAGCCAAAGGATACACCCGAGTGACTGCTTCAACTCCTTCAATGTTCTATGAGAAACTCTGATGCTCTGCATTCTGAAGACTTAGAGGTTCCTTTGCAGGCTCAGGATAGATGGCTTCAGTAGAGATATCCACATCAGGAAGAAAAATCCTATGATTGCGAGAAGATGGCTGATATGAGATATCGGAGTGAAGTTTAATTAGCCGCATTACCCATGGGGCGTAGAACTTCAAGCCAAACAGATCAGAGCCCGATGCAGCAAGTTGGCGGATGAATAAGTCCTGTGCATTGAAGCATTTTCCATGAAGAATATAGAAGACCAAAGTCTTCATTGCACCCTCAAGCTTGGCATTTGGAGAGCGCCCTTTGATGGGCCAGAGAGTTTTCCTGATGATGTGATAGATGGTTCGTGGCAGATACTCAAGGTCTTCAACGAAGAACTCTGTTGGATAAGCAGCATCTTGGGGCAATGGCTTCATCATGCTGAGCATCTTACTCATATCAGGTTCCGGCCTCTTAAAGATGCTCTCAATAGCTTAACTATGCAGCTGACAGCCATGCTCGTGTTGGGGAACGTAGCAGAAATTCAAAATATTCCTACGTGTCACCAAGATCTATCTATGGAGAGACCAGCAACGAGGGGAAGGGGAGTGCATCTACATACCCTTGTAGATCGCTAAGCGGAAGCGTTCAAGTGAACGGGGTTGATGGAGTCGTACTCGTCGTGATTCAGATCACCGATGATCCTAGTGCCGAACGGACGGCACCTCCGCGTTCAACACACGTACAGCCCGGTGACGTCTTGATCCAGCAAGGAGAGAGGGAGAGGTTGAGGAAGACTCCATCCAGCAGTAGCACAACGGTGTGGTGGTGGTGGAGGAGCGTGGCAATCCTGCAGGGCTTCGCCAAGCACCACGGGAGAGGAGAAGGACTTAGGAGAGAGGGAGGGGCTGCACCAAAGGCATAAGGGGTTGGTGTATCAAGTTCCTCCTCTCCCCCACTATATATAGGAGGGCCAAGGGGGGGTGGTGCGCCAGCCTAGGAGATCCAATCTCCTAGGTGCGGCAGCCAAGGGGAGGTTTCCCTCCCCCCCAAGGCACCTAGAGGTGCCTTCCACCATTGGGACTCTTCCCTTATGTGGAACCCTAGGCGCATGGGCTTTTGGGGCTGGTGCCCTTGGCCCATCTAGGCCAAGGCGCACCCCTTACAGCCCATGTGGCCCCCCGGGACAGGTGGCCCCACCCGGTGGGCCCCTGGGACCCCTCCGGTGGTCCCGGTACAATACCGATAACCCCGAAACTTGTCCCGATGGCCGAAACAGCACTTCCTATATATAATTCTTTACCTCTGGACCATTCCGGAACTCCTCGTGACGTCCGAGATCTCATCCGGGACTCCGAACAACATTCAGTAACCACATACAAACTTCCTTTATAACCCTAGCGTCATCGAACCTTAAGTGTGTAGACCCTACGGGTTCGGGAGACATGCAGACATGACCGAGACGTTCTCCGGTCAATAACCAACAGCGGGATCTGGATACCCATGTTGGCTCCCACATGTTTCACGATGATCTCATCGGATGAACCATGATGTCAAGGACTTAATCAATCCCGTATAAAATTCCCTTTGTCTATCGGTATGTTACTTGCCCGAGATTCGATCGTCGGAATCCAATACCTAGTTCAATCTCGTTACTGGCAAGTCTCTTTACTCGTTCCGTAACACATCATCCCGTGATCAACTCTTTGGTCACATTGCGCATATGATGATGTCCTACCGAGTGGGCCCAGAGATACCTCTCCGCTTACACGGAGTGACAAATCCCAGTCTCGATTTGTGCCAACCCAACAGACACTTTCGGAGATACCTGTAATGCACCTTTATAGTCACCCAGTTACGTTGTGACGTTTGATACACCCAAAGCATTCCTACGGTATCCGGGAGTTGCACAATCTCATGGTCTAAGGAAATGATACTTGACATTAGAAAAGCTATAGCATACGAACTACACGATCTAGTGCTATGCTTAGGATTGGGTCTTGTCCATCACATCATTCTCCTAATGATGTGATCCCGTTATCAACGACATCCAATGTCCATGGTTAGGAAACCGTAACCATCTATTGATCAACGAGCTAGTCAACTAGAGGCTTACTAGGGACATGGTGTTGTCTATGTATCCACACATGTATCTGAGTTTCCTATCAATACAATTATAGCATAGATAATAAACGATTATCATGAACAAGGAAATATAACAATAACCAATTTATTATTGCCTCTAGGGAATATTTCCAACAGTCTCCCACTTGCACTAGAGTCAATAATCTAGTTCATATCGCCATGTGATTAACACTCACAGGTCGCATCGCCATGTGACCAACATCCAAAGAGTTTACTAGAGTGAATAATCTAGTTCACATCAATAGGTGATTAACACTCAATGAGTTCTGGCTTTGATCATGTTGCTTGTGAGAGAGGTTTTAGTCAACGGGTCTGAACCTTTCAGATCCGTGTGTGCTTTACAAATCTCTATGTCATCTCCTAGATGTAGCTACCACGTTCTATTTGGAGCTAATCCAAATAACTGTTCTACTTGGAGCTATTCTAAATTGTTGCTCCATTATACGTATCCGGCATCTCTACTCAGAGCTATCCGGATAGGTGTTAAGCTTGCATCGACGTAACCCTTTACGACGAACTCTTTTACCACCTCCATAATCGAGAAAATTCCTTAGTCCACTAGTTACTAAGGATAACTTTGACCGCTGTCTTGTGATCCATTCTTGGATCACTCTTGTACCCCTTGACTGACTCATGGCAAGGCACACTTCAGGTGCGGTACACAGCATAGCATACTGAAGAGCCTACGTCTTAAGCATAGGGGACGACCTTCGTGGTCGAGCTTTAAGTCTTAACTTCATACCTTACAACTCAGGCAAGAACTCCTTCTTTGACTGATCCATCTTGAACACCTTCAAGATCATGTCAAGGTATGTGCTCATTTGAAAGTACCATTAAGCGTTTTGATCTATCCTTATAGATCTTGATGCTCAATGCTCAAGTAGCTTAATCCAGGTTTTCCATTGAAAAACACTTTCCAAATAACCCTATATGCTTTCCAGAAATTCTACGTCATTCTGATCAACAATATGTCAACAACATATACTCATCATAAATTCTATAGTTCTCCCACTCACTTGTTTGGAAATACAAGTTTCTCATAAACTTTGTATACACCCAAAGTCTTTGATCATCTCATCAAAGCATACATTCCAACTCCGAGATGCTTACTCCAGTCCTTAGAAGGATTGCTGGAGCTTTGCATACTTATTAGCATCTTTCAGGATTGACAAAACCTTCCGGTTGTATCACATACAACCTTTCCTCAAGAAAATCGTCGAGGAAACAATGTTTTGACATCCTATCTGCAAGATTTCATAAATAATGCAGTAATCGCTAATATAATTCCAACATACTCTTAGCATCGCTACGAGTGAGAAAGTCTCATCATAGTCAACTCCTTGAACTTGTCAAAAAACATCTTAACGACAAGTCGAGCTTTCTTAATGGTGACATTTACCATCATTGTCCGTCTTCCTTTTAAAAATCCATATGTACCTAACAGCCTTACGACCATCAAGTAGTTCTTCCAAAGTCTACACTTTGTTTTCATACATGGATCCTATCTCGGATTTTATGGCCTCGAGCCATTTATCGGAATCCAGGCCCACCATCGCTTCTCCATAGCTCGTAGGTTCATTGTTGTCTAGCAACATGATTTCCAAGACAGATTACGTACCACTCTGAAGTAGTACGCATCCTTGTCATCCCACGAGGTTTGGTAGTGACTTGATCTAAAGTTTCATGATTACTATCATAAGCTTCCACTTCAATTGGTGTAGGTGCCACAGGAACAACTTCCTGTGCCCTGCCACACACTAGTTGAAGAGTCGGTTCAATAACCTCATCAAGTCTCCACCATCCTCCCACTCAATTCTTTCGAGAGAAACTTTTCCTCGAGAAAGGACCCGATTCTAGAAACAATCCCTTATTGCTTTCGAATCTGAGACAGGAGGTACACCCAACTGTTTTGGGTGTCCTATGAAGATGCATTTATCCGCTTTGGGTTTGAGCTTATCAGCCTGAAACTTTTTCACATAAGCGTCGCAGCCCCAAACTTTTAAGTAATGATAGCTTGGGTTTCTTTAAACCATAGTTCATACGGTGTCATCTCATCGGAATTACGTGGTGCCCCTTTTAAAGTGAATGTGGTTGTCTCTAATGCCTAACCCATAAACTATTGTGGTAATTTGATAAGAGACATCATGGTATGCATCATATCCAATAGGGTGCAGTTATGATGTTCGGACACACCATCACATTATGGTGTTCCAGGCTGTATTAGTTGTGAAACAATTTTCACAATGTCTTAATTCTATGCCAAACTCGTAATTCAGATATTCATCTCTATGATCATATCATAGATCTTTTTATCCTCTTGTCACGACGATCTTTCAACTTCACCCTGAAATTACTTGAACCTTTCAATAATTCAGACTCGTGATTCATCAAGTAAATATACTCAACATCTACTCAAATCATCTGTGAAGTAAGAAAATAACGATATCCACTACATGCCTCAGCACTCATTGGACTGCACACATCAAAATGTATTACTTCCAACAAGTTTCTTTCCAGTTCCATTTTACTGAAACCGAGGCTTTCAGTCATCTTGCCCATGTGGTATGATTTGCATGTCTCAAGTGATTCAAAATCAAGCGAGTACAAAACGGTCCATTTGCATGGAGTTTCTTCATGCATATATACCAATAGACATGGTTCGCATGTCCCAAACTTTTCAAAAACGAGTGAGCCCAAAAGATCCATCAACATGGAGCTTCTTCATGCGTTTTATACCGATATGACTTACGTGGCAGTGACACAAGTAGGTGGTACTATCATTACTATCTTTTGGCATGAACATGTGTATTACTACGATCGAGATTCAATAAACTATTCATTTCAGGTGTAAGACCATTGAAGGTATTATTCAAATAAATAGAGTAACCATTATTCTCCTTAAATGAATAACCGTATTGCGACGGACATAATCCAATCATGTCTATGCTCAATGCAAACACCAATCTCGATGATAGAGGGAGCGCACGATATTTGATCAACCTTGGAAATACTTCCAACACATATCGTCATCTCACCTTTAGCTAGTCTCCGTCTATTCCGTAGCTTTTATTTCGAGTTACTAACACTTAGCAACCGAACCGGTATCTAATACCCTGGTGCTACTAGGAGTACTAGTAAAGTACACATCAACACAATGTATATCCAATATACTTCTATCAACCTTGCCAGCCTTCTCATCTACCAAGTATCTAGGGTAATTCTACTCTAGTGGATGTTCCCCTTATTACAGAAGCACATAGTCTCGGGTTTGGGTTCAACTTTGGGTTTCTTCACTAGAGCAGCAGCTAAATTGTTGTTCCATGAAGTATCCCTTTCTTGCCCTTGCCCTTCTTGAAACTAGCGGTTTTACTAACCATCAACGATTGATGCTCCCTTTTGATTTCTACTTTCGCGGTGTCAAACATTGCGAATATCTCAAGGATCATCATATATGTCCCTGATATATTATAGTTCATCACGAAGCTCTAGCAGCTTGGTGGTAATGACTTCGGAGAAACATCACTATCTCATCTGGAAGATCAACTCCCACTCGATTCAAATGATTGTTGTACTCAAACAATCTGAGCACAAGTTCAACAATTGAGCTTTTCTCCTTAGTTTGCAGGCTAAGAAAATCGTCGAAGGTCTTATACCTCTTGACGTGGGCACGAGCCTGAAATCCCAATTTCAGCCCTCAAAACATCTCATATGTTTTGCGACGTTTCAAAAACGTCTTCGGTGCCTCAACTCTAAACCGTTTAACTGAACTATCACGTAGTTATCAAAATGTGTATGTCAGATGTTCGCAACATCCACAGACAACGTTCGAGGTTCAGCACACTGAGCGGTGCATTAAGGACATAAGCCTTCTAAGAAGCAATGACGACAATCCTCAGTTTACGGACCTTGTCCGCATAATTGCTACTATCAACTTTCAACTAAAATTTTCTCTAGGAACATATCTAAAACATAGAACTGAAGCGTGAGCTACGACATAATTTGCAAAGATCTTTTGACTATGTTCAGGATAATTAAGTTCATCTTATGAACTCCCACTTAGATAGACATCCCTCTAGTCATCTAAGTGATTACATGATCCGAGTCAACTAGGCCGTGTCCGATCATCACGTGAGACGGACTAGTCAACGTCGGTGAACATCTTCATGTTGATCGTATCTTCTATACGACTCATGCTCGACCTTTCGGTCTTCTATGTTCCGAGGCCATGTCTGTACATGCTAGGCTCGTCAAGTTAACCCTAAGTGTTTTGCATGTGTAAAACTGTCTTACACCCGTTGTATGTGAACGTAAGGATCTATCACACCCGATCATCACGGCGTGCATCGAAACGACGAACTGTAGCAACGGTGCACAGTTAGGGGAGAACACTTCTTGAAATTTTAATGAGGGATCATCTTATTTACTACCGTCGTTCTAAGCAAATAAGATGTATAAACATGATAAACATCACATGCAATCAAATAGTGACATGATATGGCCAATATCATATAGCTCCTTTGATCTCCATCTTGGGGCTCCATGATCATCTTGTCACCGGCATGACACCATGATCTCCATCATCATGATCTCCATCATCGTGTCTTCTTGAAGTAATTACATGACGTTTAAGTTGACACGCAGGTCATAAATAAATAAAGACAACTCCTATGGCTCCTGCCGGTTGTCATACTCATCGACATGCAAGTCATGATTCCTATTACAAGAACATGATCAATCTCATACATCACATATATCATTCATCACATCCTTTGGCCATATCACATCACATAGCATACCCTGCAAAAACAAGTTAGACATCCTCTAATTGTTGTTTGCATGTTTTACGTGGCTGCTATGGGTTTCTAGCAAGAACGTTTCTTACCTACGCAAAGACCACAAACTGATATGCCAATTGCTATTTACCCTTCATAAGGACCCTGTTCATCGAATCCGATCCGACTAAAGTGGGAGAGACAGACACCCGCCAGCCACCTTATGCAACTAGTGCATGTTTGTCGGTGGAACCAGTCTCACGTAAGAGTACGTGTAAGGTCGGTCCAGGTCGCTTCATCCCACGATGCCGCCGAATCAAGATAAGACTAGTAACGGCAAGCATATTGAACAAAATAAATGCCCACAACTACTTTGTGTTCTACTCGTGCATAGAAACTACGCATAGACCTAGCTCATGATGCCACTGTTGGGGAACGTAGAAGAAATTCAAAATTTTCCTACGTGTCACCAAGATCTATCTATGGAGAGACCAGCAACGAGGGGAAGGAGAGTGCATCTACATACCCTTGTAGATCGCTAAGCGGAAGCGTTCACGTGAACGGGGTTGATGGAGTCGTACTCGTCGTGATTTAGATCACCGATGATCCTAGTGCCGAACGGACGGCACCTCCGCGTTCAACACACGTACAGCCCGGTGACGTCTCCCATGCCTTGATCCAGCAAGGAGAGAGGGGGAGGTTGAGGAAGACTCCATCCAGCAGCAGCACAACAGCGTGGTGGTGGAGGAGCGTGGCAATCCTGCAGGGCTTCGCCAAGCACCACGGGAGAGGAGAAGGACTTAGGAGATAGGGAGGGGCTGCACCAAAGGCATAAGGGGTTGGTGTATCAAGTTCCTCCTCTCCCCCACTATATATAGGAGGGCCAAGGGGGGGTGGTGCGCCAGCCTAGGAGATCCAATCTCCTAGGTGCGGCAGCCAAGGGGAGGTTTCCCTCCCCCCCAAGGCACCTAGAGGTGCCTTCCACCATTGGGACTCTTCCCTTATGTGGAACCCTAGGCGCATGGGCTTTTGGGGCTGGTGCCCTTGGCCCATCTAGGCCAAGGTGCACCCCTTACAGCCCATGTGGCCCCCCGGGACAGGTGGCCCCACCCGGTGGGCCCCCGGGACCCCTGCGGTGGTCCCGGTACAATACCGATAACCCCGAAACTTGTCCCGATGGCCGAAACAGCACTTCCTATATATAATTCTTCACCTCCGGACCATTCCGGAACTCCTCGTGACGTCCGAGATCTCATCCGGGACTCCGAACAACATTCGGTAACCACATACAAACTTCCTTTATAACCCTAGCGTCATTGAACCTTAAGTGTGTAGACCCTACGGGTTCGGGAGACATGCAGACATGACCGAGACGTTCTCCGGTCAATAACCAACAGCGGGATCTGGATACCCATGTTGGCTCCCACATGTTCCACGATGATCTCATTGGATGAACCACGATGTCAAGGACTTAATCAATCCCGTATACAATTCCCTTTGTCTATCGGTATGTTACTTGCCCAAGATTCGATCGTCGGAATCCAATACCTAGTTCAATCTCGTTACCGGCAAGTATCTTTACTCGTTCCGTAACACATCATCCCGTGATCAACTCTTTGGTCACATTGCACATATGATGATGTCCTACCGAGTGGGCCCAGAGGTACCTCTCCGCTTACACGGAGTGACAAATCCCAGTCTCGATTCGTGCCAACCCAACAGACACTTTCGGAGATACCTGTAATGCACCTTTATGGTCACCCAGTTATGTTGTGACGTTTGATACACCCAAAGCATTCCTACGGTATCCGGGATTTGCACAATCTCATGGTCTAAGGAAATGATACTTGACATTAGAAAAGCTATACCATACGAACTACACGATCTAGTGCTATGCTTAGGATTGGGTCTTGTCCATCACATCATTCTCCTAATGATGTGATCCCGTTATCAACGACATCCAATGTCCATGGTTAGGAAACCGTAACCATCTATTGATCAACAAGCTAGTCAACTAGAGGCTTACTAGGGACATGGTGTTGTCTGTGTATCCACACATGTATCTGAGTTTCCTATCAATACAATTATAGCATAGATAATAAACGATTATCATGAACAAGGAAATATAACAATAACCAATTTATTATTGCCTCTAGGGCATATTTCCAATAGCTCATAGAGATCGCCACGAGTGGGCAAACCAGTGAGCTCAATGATGTCAAATGCATTGGCTTCGTGATGAACATTTCCGGTCATCCACTCTAGGACCCAAGTCTTCGGATCTCTGCTATACCCGGGATGTGAAGTGTGGCATAGAATTGGAGCAGCAGCTCTTCATTCCAATGCTCTTGGTCAGTAACGAACGGCAGCAGTCCAACTTCCTTGAAGCAATCCAAAGCTTCTTCCAGACAAGGTACACCAGCTATGGCTTCAATGTCAAGGCGCTTGTGTGGGAAGATGCGACCTTGGTTGTAAAGAATGCATGAGTAATAGCTTCGCTGAGGATAGCTCCAGAACTGATCAGATGATATCCTTTCCCTTGAGTAGGGGTTCCTGGAGCTATCGAAGAATGTGTTGTCTGCCCTGAAGCCATTGATATTGAAGGAGCCAGGTGCTGATGCAGGACCTGGGACCTTTGCAACCTTGGGATTGGCTTCTATACCTGAGGCCTGTGCTCAACATGATAGTCGAACTGTGGACCGGCAGCAGACTCAGGAACAGAAGTGACGGGATCAGTGGCTTCACTGTCTTCTTTCTCCATTGGGGAGGGCTCCACATTAGCTTCATTGGTGGTTGTGGCAGCCGCAAGATTTTCAAGCACGTTCTGCTTGAGAACTGCTTCTTGGTGGGACAGTGGAGTGGCAACTTGTGGGACTTCATCTTCCGCGGCTGATGCAGCCGGATTGTCTTCAGCAGAGACTTGAGGCCTTGGACCTTTGCGAAGCCTGCGCAACGCGGGCGACGCCTGTGGAGTTGGAGTGGGTTGGGCCTCATAGTCTTCTTTCTCTTGTGGGCGATCTGCCCATGAAGCATCCTGTGCAATTGGCGTCAGTGGACGACCAATGCTGATGAGTTTGCTGTTCTGAGGAAGGACCGCACCATCTTCTACATTGTCATGTTGACCAATGTCTTCAGCAGCGATGGGATCAGCTGCAGGAAAGTCTTCAGCTTCATGAACCTCTGTGGAAGCAGGCTCATGGATAGTCAGTTGGCGTTCATGGCGTTCAGCTTCAGGATAGACCATAGAAATGGGTTCAACTGTCAAGGGCTCTATGGGAGCTGCCCGATCTTTCAGGGTCTTCCTCTTCTTCTTGGAGGGGGCAGTTGGAGAGGCTTCAGAATGTTTCCTCTTCCTAGCTTCAGCCTCAGCAGTCCTTGTCTTCTTGAGCTCTGAAGCTTTTGACCGGCTTTTTGGCTTCGAGCCAGTCATTTTAGTTGGGAAGACAATAGGAACTGCTTCCTGCCTTGGTGCGTCAGGTTCAGCCGTAGCAGGCTTCTTCTTCTTCTTTGCGGCCATCCTGGGGTCGATGCCAGGACACCCAAGGGCCTTGCGCTTCTCAGCCTCATTATAGGCTTGCACACATCTGTCAGCCAGAGTCTTCATGCGCTCATGCGAAGCCTGAGCTTCTGCACGTTTATTTACAAAGGCTTCCTTGAGCTCGTGCATCATACTCTTGAAGTTCTTCACTTCTTGCATGCTAAGCTTGGCCATATGCTTCTTGAACTGAGCCTTTTCATAGTCAATCTTTTGCTTCAGTTCAACAATGCGCTGGGCAATAGCGAGTTCTGAAGCAATGGCACCTTGGAAGGTGACACTGAGGCCAATTGGTAGCTATAGATCTTCAAAGCTGATGTTTGGCGTGTCAAACCACTCGTCAATGAAGTTGTGGATGATGGTCACATCAAAGAGAGGCAGATCATTGAAGATTTCTGCTTCTTCTTTGCTCTTGATGAGTTGCTCAAGAGCGTCATCTGCTAGATCTTCATCACTTGGCAGATCAATGTCGTCATTGCGCAGAATGGCAGCATCAGTTAGCTCTTGTCCGGTGTGAGGCAGAGGCATCTTGACTTTCTGGGGCTTGGAGATGCAAGATAAGTCTTTGGACTGCACACTGTCTTCAGGAGGTGCAGTTGCCAGTGGCTTCGCCCTTGATATTTTTGGTGAGGGGGCAGGCTTTGAAGCTTTAGCCTTCTTCATCTTCTTTGTCTTCGGCACTGCAGGAGCTTCTTCTGATTCAGCGTCAGCTGCAGGCTCATTCACTGTAGTCCCTTGAACTAAGATGCGGGTGATGAGGCCTTCAAGGTTGGAGAAAGGACCGATGACATTGGGTTCTGCATCTCGTGTGCCATCTGCCCTTGGTGCTGAGGGACCAGGGTTGAAGTCTAGCCCCAAAGTCTTCTTGTTCTGCTTCGCTGAGTTCTGGGCAAACTGGAAGTTGCGCTTGAACAGATTGTCGTCACGACACCATAGTAGTGACGATGGGTGTGCATCAGCTGGCTGTGGCCCACGGACCATGCAGGGATAGAAGCCTTGAGCAATGGCTTCATCTCTGGACCTGGGTAGAAGATTCTTGTATTGGATGTCTCCCCACGGTCTCTTGATGGCATTTTTCTCAGCATATTCTTGTGTTACAAATTGGTATTTGAACCATTGTTCTACCCAATATCTTCGAATCCATTGGATTCCGGTCTTGCGCTGATTGTAATCCTCTTTAGGATCTGTCTTGTACAGTTCTGAGAGTTCATCTGGCAGATCTCTGGATGTTTCTCCATGACGCTTTCTTCCACCCTTCCTTGCTGCTTTCTCTGAAGCCATAAACTTTAACTTGAAAGGCTTCAACACATTCAAAGGCTTCAAAGGTTTTCGCTTGCTGGACCAACAGGAACTGGCTTCGGGAGAATTAATGTGATGCTGTAAGAATTCTGCAAATGAATGCAGACTATGAGAACCAAAGGATTCTCCCACGGACATGTACCTGTGACAGCATTAAGGTGCGAGGGAAGGGGAAGAGGTCATATGCATTCTCAGAAGATTTTGAAGATAAATCAGTTTAGAAGACATTGACCTCATTTTGCGAAGACATTCACTCATAGATAAGGAGTTGGTTCTAGATTTGTACGAATCCACAGATCAGTACAAGTGAGGAATCTAACTACTTTGTGAAGTATAAGTGAATATACTAGGCATGTTATGAGATGCAGTATGAGAGAGATCTAACTTGTGTGAATAGAAACTGCTTGTGGTAGAAAGTGACAAATCCATAGGATCAACGGTGCTGTAAAAAGGAAGTTTTATTTACCACACTAAGAACTGCTAGACGAAGTGGAAGATGAGGCCGAGCAGTTCGATCTTCCGTACCCTAACTTCACGACGGGGAACACCTACGGCGACGGCGGAGAGGATGATGTCCGCGGTCGGCGTGAAGACGGCATCGGAGAGGTTGCGGCAGCGAAGCGCTTCGTCGCCGGCGTCATCGAGGGCTAGCGGTGGCGCTAGGGTTTGTGCGAGAGTGGAAGAAGAGATAATGACCGCTGTGAAGTGTGTATTTATAGGTACATGGGCGGCACTGCGCTATTACACAAGTGCCCCTGGCGATTCGCATATGAGGAACACGTGGCCATTATGCGGAATTTTGGGGTTTGTTCCACGTCCCACGCACGCCTTGATTGTCTGGTGGTCGTTCCTACTTCATGTGGAGGAATGAGCATTGAAAATGGACTTAATGGTTGTCTCTGTATCTTCTACTGACAAGGATGCAGAGAAGACATTCGACAGTTTCAATAGAATGCATATGATTTGGAGAGATAGAATTTGAGATAGAAAGCATAGAGAGGTTAGGGTCCGATCACATTCACTTAGTTCAAAAGATTCAACAATGAAGACATAGCTATCAGCGAATGCTGTAGAGGACAGAACACTAATATATATATATAATCAACATAGTGAAGATAATCATGAAGATATGTTGAGATCGAAGCCAAACCAAATGTGAAGACATTGCAAGGTAACGCCATGAGTGAAACACTTCAAAATAGAACATTTGGTGGTGGTGTTACCCACCGTATAGGAAGTATTAGACCCAGACACGGCGCACAATTATCGTGGCGCTCCGAAGTCAAATTCCACATTAATGTATTCACACTTAGAATGTATGTCTTCATTGATTGAAGATATACTTTACTTCGTGTGTTGCACATCTAAGTCATCAATAAGCATAAGGGTTAGTATGTGTGCCTGATCACAAGACATTTGAGGATTCCAGGATATTTAGCTCACACCGTAACTTGCAAAATCTCTTCTCATCCAAGGGCTTGGTGAAGATATCTGCCAATTGCTCTTCAGTGTTGACGTGTATGATATCAATATCTTCCTTCACAACATGATCTCTGAGAAAGTGATGACGAATTTCAATGTGCTTTGTCTTCGAGTGCTGAACTGGGTTGTTGGCGATCTTGATGGCGCTTTCGTTGTCGCAGTAAAGTGGCACTTGCTTCAGATGAATGCCATAGTCCTTGAGTGTTTGCTTCATCCACAGAAGCTGAGCGCAGCAAGATCCAGCAGCAATGTATTCAGATTCAGCAGTGGAGAGAGATACACAGTTCTGCTTCTTTGAAGACCAACATACAAGTGATTGTCCCAGAAAGTGACATGTGCCTGATGTAGACTTGCGATCAACTTTGTCACCAGCATAGTCAGCATTCGAGAATCCAACCAGATCAAACTCTGAGCCCTTTGGATACCATAATCCTAGAGTTGGGGTGTGAGCCAAATATCGAAGAATTCGCTTCACAGCTAAGTGATGCGACTCCTTTGGTGCCGCTTGAAATCGAGCACACATGCAAACACTAAGCATAATATCTGGCCTAGATGCACATAGATAAAGTAAAGAACCAATCATGGAGCGTTATACCTTTTGGTCGAACTCTTTACCATTGTTATCGGGACCCAGATGATGTTTGGCTGGCATTGGTGTTGTGAAGCCTTTGCAGTCTTGCATACCGAACCTCTTCAGGCAATCTTTGAGATACTTCTCTTGAGGTATGAAGATGTCGTTGCGTTGTTGTCGTATTTGAAGACAGAGGAAGAACTTCAGCTCTCCCATCATGGACATCTGATATTGCATTTGCATCATATATCCAAACTCTTCACTGTACTTCTGATTGGTGCAACCGAAGATAATGTCATCCACATATATTTGGCACACAAACAGTTCACCATCATATGTCTTCATGAAGAGAGTGGGGTCTAGGGAACCAGGTATGAAGCCTTTGCTCTTCAGGAAATATTTGAGTGTGTCATACCAGGCCCGAGGGGCTTGTTTGAGGCCATACAGTGCCTTGTTGAGCTTGTATACCATGTCAGGATGTTTTGGATCTTCAAAGCCAGGCGGTTGTGCAACATACACTTCTTCTTCAATCTTGCCATTGAGAAAAAGCACTCTTCACATCCATTTTATATAGAAGTATGTTGTGATGATTTGCATAGGCCAGCAGTATGCGTATGGCTTCAAGTCTAGCCACAGGAGAAAATGTTTCATCGAAGTCAATGCCTTCCACTTGAGTATATCCTTGGGCGACGAGACGAGCTTTGTTTCTGACAACTTGACCATGCTCATCTTGCTTGTTGCGGTATATCCATTTGGTGCCTATTATATTGTGCTTTCGTGGATCAGGACGCTTAACTAGTTCCCATACATTATTCAGCTCGAACTGTTGAAGCTCTTCTTGCATAGCTTGAATCCATTCAGGTTCCATGAAGGCTTCTTCAACTTTCTTGGGTTCTGTTAGTGAGACGAATGCGAAGTGCCCACAGAAATTTGCTAGCTGAGCTGCTCTTGAACGAGTGAGTGGACCGGGTGAATTGATGCTATCAATTATTCTTTCAATCTGCACTTCATTGGCAACGCGAGGATGTACAGGGCGAAGACTTTGCTCTTGCTGATCATTGTCGTTGTTAGAAGGAATGTCTTCAGGCTGAGCATTGTCTTCATGTTGATCAGGTGCTGAGATGATAAGTTCTTCTTCAGGATGAGCTTCCGAAGGTATAATTTCTCCAGTTCCCATTAGCTTGATTGATTCACTGGATGGAACTTCATCTAGCACATTTGGTAGTTGCTCTCTTTGTGAACCATTGGTCTCATCGAACCGCACATCCACTGTTTCAACCACTTTGTAATGAAAGAGATTGAAGACTCTGTAGGAGTGCGAATCCTTTCCATATCCAAGCATAAAACCCTCATGTGCTTTTGGTGCAAACTTTGAGGTGTGATGTGGGTCCTTGATCCAGCACCTTGCGCCAAATACTCTGAAGTAACTGACATTTGGCTTCTTGCCAGTAAGGAGCTCATAGGATGTCTTGTTCAGAAGCTTGTGAAGATAAACATGATTGATTGTATGACATGCAGTATCAATGGCTTCAGGCCAGAATTTTCTTGGGGTCTTGTATTCATCTAGCATCGTTCTGGCCATCTCAATGAGTGTTCTGTTCTTGCGTTCGACGATGCCATTCTGCTGTGGCGTGTACGGGGCTGAGAATTCATGTGTGATGCCCAAGGTATCAAGATATGTATCAAGGCCAGTGTTCTTGAATTCAGTGCCATTGTCACTTCTGATGTGCTTTATCTTGGCGCCATAATTGTTCATAGCTCGATTGGCGAAGCATCTGAAGACATCCTGCACTTCAGTCTTGTAAAGGATTATGTGCACCCAAGTGTATCTAGAGTAATCATCAACAATAACGAAGCCATAGAGGCATGCAGTAGTAGTAAGAGTTGAGTAATGAGTGGGACCGAAAAGATCCATGTGAAGCAGTTCGAAGGGTCGAGTAGTGGTCATGATTGTCTTCGAAGGATGTTTGGCCCTCGTCATCTTCCCTGCTTCACAGGCACCGCATAAGTGGTCTTTCTTGAACTTGACGCCCTCGATGCCTATGACATGCTTCTTCTTCGCAAGGGTGTGAAGGTTCCTCATGCCAGCATGCCCAAGCCTCCGATGCCAGAGCCAACATTCTGAAGCTTTTGCTAGAAGACATACGGCAAGCTGTGGTCCTGCTGAGAAATCTACTACGTACAGATCATCTTTTCGATACCCTTCAAACACTAGAGACTTGTTAGATTCCATTAGTACAAGGCAACGATATTTTCCAAATATTACGATCATGTTCAAATCGCAAAGCATTGAGACAGACATTAAGTTGAAGCCAAGGGATTCAACAAACATGACTTTGTCCATGTGTTGATCCCTTGAGATTGCAACTCTACCTAGACCCAATACCTTACTTTTACCGGTGTCAGCAAATGTGATGTGGCTCTTGTCGGACGGACGTAAGGTTGAGTCCATAAGAAGACTTCTTTTGCCAGTCATGTGATTTGTACACCCACTATCAATAATCCATTCTGAAGACGCTGGTGTCGTACCCTACAGTGCAGTTAGGGGGATAGGCTTCACCAAGAGCATTGTGAAGCAAAAACATTTGACGAACCAATGGGTTATGAAAGCCTAGATCCATATTAGGACTAATAGGGAGAGTAGCAAGCGATTCCGGAACAAAGTACATAGTAAGACCATTCGGGCATTTGATCTTGCGCCCTACAAGATGTTTAAGGTCCCCAGCAATGGTGTCAGACGATTTTGGTTTTCTGCTGGAGACCTTTCCTTGCAAAAGAGAGTTAAGCTTCCTTAGCCACCCACATCTTCAAGGGTGGTTGAGAAGCAATAAGTCTAAGTGCAGCATTTGAGAATTTTGGCTTTGGAGCCTTAGCAAGCAGTCTTGCAGGCAGACAATAGTACTCATAAGAATAAGAAGAATAGTTCTTGGTCTTATGAACATGGCGGTTTGACGAACCGCTCTCATATTCATATGCCTGAGTATGGTTTCCCTGCAAAACATTTGCGTTAGTGCGACTCAGGTGAGTCCTCTGTCTGTATGAAGCCTTTGGACCGTATGAAGCCTTTGGTCTGAGGTTTGTCTTCTTCACGTGAGGTGTCATGATGACATTCACAGGAAGATTCTCCAGACACCTTTTCGGAACCCAGATCTTCTTCATAGGCGGTCCATTCCTGCAGTTAGTACCAATGTACCTGGCAAACACTTCACCATTCTGATTCTTAAACAGTATATAGTTTGCATCAAAGGATTCATCAATGATAATGGGGTTAGCACAGGTGAAGCCAGATAGATTGGATGAGTCTGCTGAAGGTTCCTTTGCAGCAACCCACATGGTTTTGGGGTACTGCTCAGGTTTCCAGTAAGAGCCATCAGCATTCATTTTCCTTATGAACCCAACACCCTCTTTCCTCGGGTTTCGGTTCAGAATCTGCTTTTTGAGGACATCACATAGTGTCTGATGCCCTTTAAGACTTTTGTACATCCCTGTTTCAAGCAATGTCTTCAACCTAGCATTCTCATCAGCAATAGCAGTGGTATCCTTAGCAGAGGGGTTAGTTACCACATCAAAAGTTGAAGATATTGCAACAGTAGTAGCAGTAGAACATTCAGCAACAGAAGTAGCATTATCACACTCAATGCATTTAAGACATGGTGGTTCAAATCCTTCCTGAGCGGGACTGATCTGTTTGGAGTGAAGTGACTCGTTTTCCTTTTGAAGATCTTCATGAACCGCTTTCAATTTCTCAAGATCTTGCTTCCTTTGAAGATAATCATAGGAAAGCTTTTCATGAGTTGTTGAGAGAGTTTCATGACGACTTTCAAGTTCCTGATACTTAACGTGAAGATTTTTTATGTCTTCAATTAAGGATTCAGATCGAGTCATTTCAGCACCTAACAGATCATTGCTTCTGTCTAACAGTTTTTGAATATGTTCCATAGCTTTCTGCTGTTCAGTTGCAATTTTAGCAAGTGTTTTGTAGCTGGGTTTTGAATCACAATCAGAGTCATCGTCACTAGATGTTTGATAGTGAGTAGTGTGTGTGTTTACCTTGGCACCGCGTGCCATGAAGAAGTAGGTAGAAGTGGAGTAGTCCTTGTCAATTGCAACGGTGTCGGTGATGAGGTCATTGTCTTCAGTATTGAAGATGGACTTGGCAACGTATGCTGTAGCCAGACTTGCGACGCCTGAATCGGACTCCTCCTCAGACTCCACCTCCGCCTCCGAGTCCATTTCCTTGCCAACAAACGCACGTGCCTTGCCGGATGAGCTTTTCTTGTGTGATGAAGACTTTGAGGAAGACTTGGACGAAGACTTTGAGTATTTCTTCTTCTTCTTCTTGTCGTCAGAGTCATATTCCTTGCTCTTCTTCTTGTAGTCAGAGATGAAGTGGCCAGGTTTCTTGCACTTGTGACATGTTTTCTTCTTGTAGTCATGAGCAGAAACTTCATCATTCCTTGAGCTTGATCGGGAAGACTTTCTGAAGCCTTTCTTCTTGGTGAATTTTTGGAACTTCTTCACAAGCATAGCAAGTTCTCTTCCAATGTATTCAGGATCATCAGAACTGCTGTCAGATTCTTCTTCAGATGAGGAGACAGCTTTTGCCTTCAAGGCACGAGTTCGCCCATAGTTTGGACCGTAGATATCTCTTTTCTCAGAAAGCTGAAACTCATGTGTGTTGAGCCTCTCAAGTATGTCATATGGATCGAGTGTCTTGAAATCAGGACGTTCTTGAATCATCAGGGCTAGGATGTCAAACGAACTATCAAGTGATCTCCGTAGTGTCTTGACGACTTCATGTTTGGTGATCACAGTAGCGCCGAGGGCTTGAAGCTCATTTGTGATGTCAGTGAGTCGGTCAAAAGTGTGCTGGACATTCTCATTGTCATTTCACTTGAAGAGGTTGAAGAGGTTGCGAAGGACACTGATTCTCTGATCTCTCTGGGTTGAGATGCCTTCATTGACCTTGGAGAGCCAGTCCCAGACCAGCTTAGATGTCTTCAAAGCACTCACACGGCCATACAGTCCTTTGGTCAGGTGACCACAGATGATATTCTTGGCAGTAGAGTCTAGTTGAACAAATTTCTTGACGTCAGCAGCAGTGACACCTTCTCCAGCCTTGGGAACGCCGTTTTCGACGACATACCATAGGTCGACATCAATGGCTTCAAGATGCATGCGCATCTTATTCTTCCAGTAGGGATATTCAGTTCCATCGAAGACGGGGCACGCAGCGGAGACATTAATTATCCCTGCAGTCGACATAGCTAAAACTCCAGGTGGTTAAACCGAATCACACCGAACAAGGGAGCACCTTGCTCTGATACCAATTGAAAGTGCGTTATATCGACTAGAGGGGGGGTGAATAGGCGATTTTTATGAAAGTCTTCAAAACGTGGAAGTTATGAAGACAAACGATAGAAATAAACCTATTACCATGCAGCGGAAGGTAGAATACACTAGGCAAGCCATAGTCAAGTGTTCAATGAAGTGAAAGCACAATGACTTAATAGCAGCAATGTAGTAAGGATCAGGTAGGAAGATATTATGAAGCCATACAGAGCATGCAGTCACTCAGTGAAGACAAAAGATAGTGCAAACATACAATGACTTCACAAGGAGCAACAGTAAGTAAAGGGAAGGGAAGATGAAACCAGTGACTCGTTGAAGACAATGATTTGTTGGACCAGTTCCAGTTGCTGTGACAACTGTACGTCTGGTTGGGGTGGCTAGGTATTTAAACCTTAGGACACACAGTCCCAGACACCCAGTCCTGAACACGCAGCTCAGGACACCCAGTCCTCACCGTATTCCCTTGAGCTAAGGTCACACAGACCTCGCCCAATCACTCTGGTAAGTCTTCAAGGTAGACTCCCAAACCTTCACAGACTTCGTTCACCGGCAATCCACAATGTCTCTTGGATGCTCAGAACGCGACGCCGAACCGGCTGGAGGATGCACAGTCCTCAAGTGTAATAAGTCTTCAGATCACACAGACAAGAAGACTTAAGTGATGCCCAATTCTCTCTGGCTGTGGGTGGTTATGGCTTTATCCTCGCAAGGAATTCTCTCTCAAAGGCTTCGAGGTGGGTTGCTCTCAAACGACAAAAGCCGTACTCTCAATCTGAGCAGCCAACCATTTATGGTTGTGGGGGGTGGGCTATTTATAGCCACTTGGCAACCCGACCTGATTTTTCTGAAATGACCCTGGGTCACTAAGGAACTGACACATGTTCCAACGGTCAGATTTCAAACTCACACGACAACTTTACTTGGGCTACAAGCAAAGCTGACTTGTCTGACTCTGGACAAGATTCGCTCTCATAGTCTTCACTCGAAGATATAGGTTTTTGGTTAGGCATCACTTCAGTCAGTCTGACTGGTTCTCTTGGATCCCACTTAACAGTACGGTGGTTCCTATGACTCAACACAAAAGAAAAAGAACTACGAAAGATCTAAGTCTTCGAGCTCCATAGGCTTCATGTGGTGTCTTCTCTTGTCATAATCTTCAAGGTGAATATCTTCATATACCACCTTTGACTTGAATGTCTTCATACATTTTTAGGGGTCATCTCTGGTAGGAAAACCGAATCAATGAGGGACTTCTACCTCTGTTATCCTGCAATTCTCACAAACACATTAGTCCCTCAACTAGGTTTGTCTTCAATACTCCAAAACCAACTAGCGGTGGCACTAGATGCACTTACACATCTTCGACTTTGTTATCCAGTACTGGTCAAAGAGCGATTCTCCAGAATGATGTCATGATAAATAAAAGGATAGTGTGTTCGGCCACGAGATTACTTACTTGGGCAGCGGGGCGGTTGCAGCTCAGGCCCACGTCCTCGATGGTGTCCGGACACTCTATTTGGGGTCCGAAGAATGATTCGTACATCTCCTCGTGCATCATGCTGAGGAAATGCTGAATAGTACGCGGTCCTTTCGGGTTGAATACCCACATGCGGAGGGGCTGGCGTTTGCAAGGTTGGACTTGACGAACCAGCATAACTTGCATTACCATAACCAGACTGAAATCTCCCTCGAAGAGATCTCGGATACGGCTCTGCAGCATTGGCACGTCCTTGACTAGACCCCAGCTCAGCCCCCTACTGATCCAAGACATCAGTTGTGGTGGGGGGCCTGAGCTAAAGGTAGGGGCAGCTACCCACTTGGCACTTCGGGGAGCTGTGATGTAGAACCACTCCCGCTGCCACAATCTGGACACCTCTGGGAAGGAACCCTCTGGCCATGGAGCGTCAGCACTTTTGCTTATCAAAGCACCTCCGCACGCTGCATGCTGCCCCTCGATCATCTTTGGCTTCATATCGAAGGTCTTGAGCCACAGGCCGAAGTGAGGGGTAATGCGGAGGAAGGCCTCACATACGATAATAAATGACGAGATGTGAAGAAGGGAATCCGGGGCTAGATCATGAAAATGTAGCCCGTAATAGAACATAAGACCCCTAACAAAGGGATCCAGAGCGAGGCCTAGTCCTCGGAGGAAGTGGGTGATGAACACAACGCTCTTATTGGGTTCGGGAGTAGGGACGACCTGCCCTCGGACAGGCAGCCTATGCAAAATTTCGGCGGTCACATATCTGGCCTCTCTCAACTTCTTGATGTCCTCCTCTATGACGGAGGAAGGCATCCATCGACCTTGAAGGTTGGATCCAGACATACTTGAAGGTCCGAAGCACCTGACCTGAGCTTTGGGTGTTAGAACTCGAGGCGGGGGAAGGATTCGATTGAACGCGGGAGGGAAAAAGAAAAATCCTTGTCCCCTTTATAAAGAGGGTGAGTATCACGCGTCCTCCTCATGGACGTTTGAGACTTACCTAAGATCTAGGAGTCATACCGACAGGCACGGTTGGGTTACCCACGTCTATATTGATGAGAATCCCGTGATAAGGGGAACACGATCTCTGCTTTGACAAGACGTGTCGAGGAAACCGCCTCGCATTATGTGCGTGGCTGGTTAAAGAAAAACGGTCCAAATAATGACCACGCCGTGGCGTGATGTCATGCTGTCAAAACGTGTCAGCAGATTAGATTTGTGGAAATATTATTCTGTCTACGGTGGTATGTGGAACTTATTTTGCAGGGTCGGACACTATCCTGATATTCAAACTCTTCCATGGTGTATTCGGAGGAGGAACACGCCTTGCAATGCCGAAGAAAATACTGCGTGCCGGACTCATCGTCATTGAAGCCTGGTTCAGGGGCTACTGAGGGAGTCCAGGATTAGGGGGTCTCTGGAGAGCCGGACTATATCCTTTGGCCGGACTATTGGACTATGAAGATACGAGATTGAAGACTTCGTGCCGTGTCCGGATGGGACTCTACTTGGCGTGTAAGGCAAGCTAGGCAATACGGATATGTATATCTCCTCCTTTGTAACCGACCTTGTGTAACCCTAGCCCCCTCCGGTGCCTATATAAACTAGAGGGTTTTAGTCCGTAGGACAACAGACAATCATACCATAGGCTAGCTTTTAGGGTTTAGCCTCTCTGATCTCGTGGTAGATCAACTCTTGTAATACTCATATCATCAAGAACAATCAAGCAGGACGTAGGGTATTACCTCCATCAAGAGGGCCCGAACCTGGGTAAACATCGTGTCCCCTGCCTCCTGTTACCATCCACCTTAGACACACAGTTCGGGACCCCCTACCCGAGATCTGCCGGTTTTGACACCGACAAAGATATTTATCGGTCAAACCGCATAACAATATACATTATTCCCTTTGTCATCGGTATGTTACTTGCCCGAGATTCGATCATCGGTATTATCGTACCTAGTTCAATCTCGTTACCGTCAAGTCTCTTTACTCGTTCCGTAATGCATCATCCCGCAACTAACTCATTAGTTACATTGCTTGCAAGGCTTATAGTGATGTGTATTATCGAGAGGGCCCAGAGATACCTCTCCGATACACAGAGTGGCAAATCCTAATCTCGATCTATGCCAACTCAACAAACACCTTCAGAGACACCTGTAGAGCATCTTTATAATCACCCAATTACGTTGTGACATTTGATAGCACACAAGGTGTTCCTCTGGTATTCGAGAGTTGCATAATCTCGTAGTCAGCAGAATATGTATAAGTCATGAAGAAAGGAATAGCAATAAAACTAGATGATCATAATGCTAAGCTAACGGTTGCGTCTTGTCCATCATATAATTCTCTAATGATGTGATCCCATTCATCAAATGACAACACATGTCTATGGTTAGGAAACATAACCATCTTTGATTAACGAGCTAGTCAAGTAGAGGCATAATAGGGATACTCTGTTTGTCTATGTATTCACACATGTACTAAGTTTCCGGTTAATACAATTGTAGCACGAATAATAAATATTTATCATGATATAAGGAAATACAAGTAATCAACTTTATTATTGCCTCTAGGGCATATTTCCTTCAATCTTCACCTCGACCGGAAGACCAAAGAGTTGATCCTCAACCTACTGCACCTAATGAAATTCCTTCTGGTATGATAGAGAAACTGCTAGCCCATTCCCACACAACTCCATAGGTTCCCAGCAAGCTTCCCACCCAATTCCATGAAATCCCCGAAAATTCCAATGCTTACCGACCTACTATATAAACCCTCATGGCCGGCGAGTCCTATTTGGCATTTTCCGCTACCTCTCCGTAGCTCATCTTGTCTGCTTCTCCCACAATCGCCAATGGCACCGGTCCATCGTCGTCGCTCAGCCACTATGCCGTCATTAGAGGAAAGCTCTAGCTAGGAGGGTACACCACGGCGGCGGCGCATGTAACACCCACAATGCGGCTATATCTCCCACGTGTCGGGGCACGACTTATAGGCATAGCCGCATGGTAGGTTTGTCGCAAGAGGGGTAATCTTCACACAATCCCATGTACTGAATTAGAAAGGGATAAAGAGTTGGCTTACAATCGCCACTTCACACAAATACAAGTTAAACATACATCATCCAGAATACAATCAAGGTCCGAGTACGGAACCAAAGTAAAAGAAGACAACCCCAAATGCTAGATCCCCGATCGTCCCAACTGGGCTCCACTACTTATCAAAAGGAAACAAAACAAAACAACGACCAAGATCTTCATCGAGCTCCCACTTGAGCTCAGTTGTGTCATCTGCACTGGTATCATCGGCACCTACAACTGTTTGGAAGTATCTGTGAGTCATGAGGACTCAGCAATCTCAAACCCGCGAGATCAAGACTATTTATGCTTATGGGTAGGGAAAGGTAGTGAGGTGGAGCTGCAGCAAGCACTAAGCATATATGGTGGCTAACATACGCAAATAAGAGTGGGAAGAGAAGCAAAGCAATGGTCGAGAAGCTATAAGTGATCAAGAAGTGATCCTGAAACTACTTACATTCAAGCATAACACGAGACCGTGTTCTCTTCCTGGACTCCACCAAAAAAAACCATCAAGGCTACACACGCGGTTGACACATTTTAATTAAGTTTAGTGTCAAGTTCTCTACAACCAGACATTAACAAATTCCCATTTGCCACATAATCGTGGGCACAACTTTCGAAAGTTCAAACCTTGCAGGGGTGTCCCAACTTAGCCCATCACAAGCTCTCATGGTCAACGAAGGATATTCCTTCTACCGGGAAGACCAGATCAGACTCGAAATCCTCGTTACAAGACATTTCGATAATGGTAAAACAAGACGAGCAAAGCCACCCGATGTGCCGACAATCTCGATAGGAGTCACACATATCTCGTTCTCAGGGCAACACTAGATGAGATTAGCTACGAGTAAAACCAAAGCTCAAGTTTCCCCGAGGAGGCCCCGCAGGCAGCTTGGTTTGGACCAACACTTAGAAAAGCACTGGTGTCGGTGTCAAAACCGGTGGATCTCGGGTAGGGGGTCCCGAACTATGCGTCTAGGTTGGATGGTAACAGGAGGCAGGGGACACGATGTTTTACCCAGGTTCGGGCCCTATTGATGGAGGTAAAACCCTACGTCCTGCTTGATTAATATTGATGATATGGGTAGTACAAGAGTAGATCTACCACGAGATTAGAGAGGCTAAGCCCTAGAAGCTAGCCTATGATATGATTGTTGTTCGTCCTACGGACTAAAACTCTCCGGTTTATATAGACACCGGAGAGGGCTAGGGTTACACAGAGTCAGTTACAATGGTAGGAGATCTACATATCCGTATCGCCAAGCTTGCCTTCCATGCCAAGGAAAGTCCCTTCCGGACACGGGACGAAGTCTTCAATCTTGTATCTTCATAGTCCAGGAGTCCGGCCGAAGGTATAGTCCGGCCATCCGAACACCCCCTAATCCAGGACTCCCTCAGTAGCCCCTGAACCAGGCTTCAATGACGATGATTCCGGCGCACAGATTGTCTTCGGCATTGCAAGGCGGGTTCCTCCTCCAAGTACTTCCTAGAAGTTTTTGAACACAAAGGTAGTGTCCGGCTCTGCAAAATAAGTTTCCACATATTGCCATAGAGAGAATAACATTTACACAAATCTAATCTGCTGACGTATTCTGTAGCGTGACATCACACCACGGCCATGTCTTTATTCGAATCATTTTATTGTCCCACCTCAGCGCGTTTAGCAATGCGGCTTCCTTGTCACATCTTGTTAAAGCAGAGATCGTGTCCCCTTATTCCGAGATTCTCATCAATACGGGTGTGGGTAACCCAACCGCGCCATTGACTGCGGCGCTAGGGAGATAAGCGAGTTTTACCAGGCTGGTGGGGGCGCAGAGTCGCGTCTGCCCATATAAGGGGATAAGGATCCACCTTTTCATCCATGCCTTCTTCCTCCTTTGCCTATCCATTTCCGCGCACTCGAGCTCCAGCGCCAAAGTCCGCACACCCCAGCTCAACTTTCTCCAGCCATGTTCAGAGCGGGAGGCAAGTGGATGGTCTCCTTCGTCACGGAGGGACACATCAAAAGACTGAGGAAGGCCGGATACTTGTCTAGCGACATTGCACACCGGCTTACCGAAGAGGGGTAGCTCATCCCCATCTCTAGGCCCATGAGAGGGTGGTGTTCCTCCCCCATTTCCTCCGCGGACTGGGCTTCCCTCTCCACCCATTTGTCCGGGGGCTCATGTTCAACTATGGCCTGGATTTCCACGATATGGCCCCGAATTTTGTCCTCAACATCTTGGCGTTTATCATCGTGTGCGAGGCTTTCTTCTGCATCCACCCCCATTTCGGCCTCTGGCTCAAGACTTTCAATGTCAAGCCAAAGGTGGTGCGCGGCACTCAGGCGGAGTGCGGAGGCGCCATGGTGGGCAAGATGCCCAACGCCCTTTGGCCCGAGGGCTCCTTCGTGGAGTCCCTAAAGGGGTGGCAATCGGGGTGGTTTTACATCACCAAGCCGCGCGACCCTGAATGGGTCGCAGCCCCCGAGTTCCGATCCGGACCCCCTACGCGGCTCACCTCTTGGAAAGACACGGGCCTGTCGTGGGGTAAAGAAGGAGAGCTGACCGGACTCCAAACATGCGTCCAAACCCTAGTGGACAGGAAGCTCAAACTTGTCAACGTAGTCCAGGTTATGCTCATCCGCCGGATCCTCCCGTGTCAACAACGGGCTTTCAACCTATTGGAGTTCGACCCGGCGCAGCACCGAACTCTAAGCAGGCTCTTCGACACAACGTACGAAGATGCCTGGAAGGTGCTTTTCAAGGGCGCCGAGGCCCCCGCATCCGCTACCGAGGATCGCGGATTCAGCACGCAGCGTCACGCTCGTGCGGTAAGCTGTATTTCCCTTTTACAGGGTATTAGTTTTTCATAGTTTGACTCCACGCGGGATCTTAATCTCCCTTACCTTTGACAAGATTGGCAGGAGAAGTCCGAACAGATCAACTGTCCAGCTCCTTTGCCCGAAGGCCCAGCGGACACTCGCTTGGCGAAGCTGCTGGTTCCGGCACCCTATGTGGTGCCGGAGAAGAAGGCCAAGAAGAAGGCCATGGGGACTCGGAAGAGTGCCCGGCGCCTGGGGGTGTCAGATTCATCATCCGACGACTCCAAGACACACCCCTCCCGTGAAGACGAGGAGGATGAAGAAGAGACCTCTCCCCCTCCAGCGGGGGGAGAGAAGAAAAGGAAGGCCGCCCCAACTAGGGAGGCCGAAGGGTCCAAGAAGGGGAAAACCCATCCTCCGGACGGCTCCACCAACACCGACAACGGCGAAGAGGAGTGGCCGCACAGGGCCAAGCCCCTGGCGAGATCGTAAGTGTCCGGGTACTAGAGTGATTCATAGTATTCTTCCATTGCACAACTTTTCCTTATGTCGAACATGTTTATGCAGTCCACCCAAAGACCGGCTCGACGTGTCGTCAAGCGGTTCCCTGGATTCGTCGAATGTGAATTCGCTTCCGACGGCTACCTCCCCCCACCCTACGGACGACGCCGAGGTGCTGTCCCATCAGGTTCCAAGCCAGGAGGAGGTGGTCCTGGAGGCGCCGCAAGGGGACCTCCCAGACTCCAGGCACGAAGGGGATAAAACCCCCAAGGGCTCCGAGTCTGGCCTTGAGCTGGACACCGCACCGGAACCTATAATGGTTCCGGACTCCAGTAGGCGGCCTCCTTCCAAGAGGAGCGAGCCTACCGAGCTGGTGACCTCCGTCCAACCGGAGGCACCAGACAATTTGCTGGAGATGCTTAACGGTGCCTCCATCGACGAGGAGCACCACACTATTATGAGTGCGGTGATCCAGAAGGTTCAGTCCGCCTAGAGCGGACTGACTGAAGCCTGTGCCAGCCTTCTAACAGGCTTTGAGGTAGGTAAAGAATATGTAAAAATATTACCGCATAGACAGTAGCCCCTGATGCTCTGTTCGGTGTTCGGAAAGAAAAGCCGAATAGGGGATCTAATAATCGCAGGAGTCTAACATAATCAAGTCAATATGCGTATGCAGGCTTCACTGCTGGCCTCTGCCACACTAAGTGCGGAGGTGGATACGCTGAAGCAGAACCTCGTGCGGTCCGAGAACGAGCTCGGCCATGCCAAGAGGCAAATCGAGGAGAAGGAAGGTAAGTAATACCTTGCGCAATTATATAGAGAAGATGTGGTTGCAAAAAGTGACAGGATCAACGTTCTATTATAGGGGCCACGGCCAAGGTGGCAACCCTTAAGAAAGCGCTGTCCGAGGCCGAAAATAGGGCGGCCGCGGAGCGCACGGAGAGAGAGAAGCAGGAGGCGCGGGTGGAGGAGGCGCAGAAAGAGCTCGAGGCTCTCATGAAAAAACACGAGAGTTTGGAGCTTGACTCAAAGACGCAAGCGTCCGAGCTTGTGGCAGCCCTCAAAAGCGCGAAGTCTTCCAAGGCCGAAGCCCAGAAAGCCCTCAAAGAAATTGACGCGATGAAGAAGATAGCGGCGGGTAAGGCATTCATTATGCAAAGCAAGCACGTGAAAGTGAATTATTTGTTACTTACCCGAGTCCGGAGCTCTCCAGGAGCATTCGCAGATTTGCACCGCAGTGCGTCTGATGCCGCCGCCTACTACCAAGCCGAGGAGGGGAGCTCGACGGAGAAGGTGTTCTGGTCTCAGTATGCTAAGTCCGGGCACCTGGTGCCTTTGAGCGACCAGCTGAAGCAGATGGTCGAGCTCCACAACGTTGCCGAACAGGCCATAAAGGGCCTCATAGTTTGGCTGTTGCCTGGAGAGGCTTTGACTAGGAGCTACTTCGGGCTGGTGAGGCGGCTGGTGGATGCCTATCCACGGCTTGAAGTAATCAAGTGCTCCGTCTGCATCGAAGGTGCCCGTAGGGCGCTTGCTCGTGCTAAAGTGCACTAGGGCAAGATGGATGCGGAGAAGCTGGTGAAGGACGGGCCGCCGCCAGGCAAGGAGCATCGTGTCCCAGAAGCGTATTATGAGGGCGTCCTGAAGGGTGCCTGCCTTATAGCGGATGAATGCTCCAAAGATGTAATTTTTGAGTAAACTCGCATTTGTGATCCTATACGCTGAAAACTTGTTCATATGCGCTAAGCAACACTTTTGAATTTAAAATATTACCTTCTGTGCGGCCGTTTATCAAATTTGAGAGATGGCGAGTCGTCGGCTTCTGCCCCCATGCCACGAGTGCTGGGGTGTTCGTGATAAAGATGAGCGCTCTTTTTCCCATTCTTGGGTCCTTCGAGGGAGGCGCTGAACACAACGAACAAGGAAATCGGACTATAATGCTTGAACACTCTCACTTAGCCATAGAATTCTATAATTTTAAATTTCGTCGAAGCCCCTAGTGTTCGGAAGACCGAGTTCGGGGTGCTATCCACGCCTAGGCCGGACAAAGCCGACTCCTCACTCTAAGCGGCATAAGTCTTTAGGGACTCGAAAACCTCTGGAACTGCGACCAGCTCTCGCCTCATCATGACGGTCAGTTTTAGCTTTCTCTACTGAGGTGCTTAGCCCAGCTCAACTGGGGCACAATCGCAGTAATTCTCCTAGTTCTACCTTAGCCGATATAACGGAACGTAAGGTACCAAAACATAGGAGCAGGGCAAACCCAACTATTGACCCAAGACATGATTCGAAGCCGATGCATATAATGCTATAAGTTCGGGGTGCCGCACTTGTGAAAGTGTTCGGACTTCTCACACCATGTTGTGGGGTACTTAAGCCCCTGGCGTATTGGCCGTACCAAAGTGTATGGTTGCAACATGTCATTAATGAACATATATTCGTAAAAAAAGAGGTAAGGCGGTAATAGACATAAGCTATGCATTGTTTATTTAAAAAAGTTGTGATCAAAGCAGAACGATACAAATAGTGCGATAAGCAAAAGATGGGACTATCAAATATGTCCTTTCCAGGGGCGAGCTACGGAATGTTATGCGAAACAGGTATACTACTCGTTATAGAGACCACCTTAGAGTTCCATAGTGTGGCGTAGCTTTCTGCTTCCCTGGTTGTATCGTTTGTGCGGCAATTGTACTGCTGGACGAGCCTTCCGAAGAATGGAGTCCTGAAAATAAGAGAAAATTTAAGAAATCAGCAGCCCCTAGTGCGGTTTAAGCCGCGTTTCGGGCTTGCCGTGATGGTGCCCCTCCCCCTGTGCCCATGGTATTTCCAGAGCGTAGTTATGTACGCGTGGCATTGGTTTCGCAAGTTCGCGAGGGCTGGGGTTGGGGCCGCATTGCTACGCTTGCTTGGAACTTGCCAGGCGGTCTTGTTGTCGGTTACTCCGGGCGCGCTTGACGGTGTCCAGACGTTTAATGGCCAGACTGGAGAATTGCCTTGAGAGGCTGCTTTGTACTTCCGCTGCGATAGCCGCCGAATGCTCCTCCGTTTGGAGAGAGCGTTCAGTGTTTCCATTGACCGTGATGACGCATCGAGGGCCTGACATCTTGAGCTTGAGGTATGCGTAGTGCGACACCGCATTGAAATTGGCAAATGCGGTTCGCCCGAGCAGTGCGTGATAGCCACTGCGAAACGGGACTATATCAAAGATTAACTCCTCGCTTCAGAAATTATCCGGAGATCCGAAGACCACTTCAAGTGTAACTGAGCCTGTACAGTTGGCTTCTACACCTGGTATGACGCCTTTAAAGGTCGCTCTGGTGGGTTTAATCCTCGAGGTGTCGATGCCCATTTTCCGCACTGTATCCTGATAAAGCAGGTTCAGGCTACTGCCGCCGTCCATAAGGACTCTAGTGAGGTGAAATCCGTCAATAATTGGGTCTAGAACCAATGCGGCGAATCCGCCATGACGGATGCTAGTGGGGTGGTCCCTTCGATCAAAAGTGATCAGGTAGGAAGACCATGGGTTGAACTTTGGGGCGACTGGCTCCATCGCGTATATGTCCCTTAGCACATGCGTCCGCTTCCTCTTGGGGACGTGGGTTGCGTATATCATGTTCACCGTCCGCACTTGTGGGGGAAAACCTTTCTGACCACTGTTGTTCGGCGGCCGGGGCTCCTCCTCGTCATCGCTATGCAGCCCCTTGTCTCTGTTTTCGGCATTTAACTTGCCTGTCTGCTTGAACTCCCAACAATCCCTGTTGGTGTGATTGGCTGGTTTTTCGGGGGTGCCATGTATCTGGCATGAGCGATCGAGTATTCGGTCCAAACTGGACGGGCCCGGAGTATTTCTTTTGAATGGCTTTTTCCACTGAGCGGGTTTAGAGCCTCTGAATCCGGCATTAACTGCTGTATCCTCAGCATTGTCGCCGTTAATGCGGTGCTTTTGCTTGTTGTGATGCGACCTGCCACTACTGCCCTTGGTATCTGAATTACCAGGGCTCTTGGTCATGTTATTGCTGCGAGCTAGCCAGCTGTCTTCCCCGCGCAAAAGCGGGTCATAAGTGTCGTGAGGGCTGCCATCGATTTCGGCTTTTCCTGTCCTAGGTGCCGTGCAAGCCACTCATCGCGGATGTTATGCTTGAAGGCTGCTAGGGCCTCTGTGTCCGGACAGTTGACGATTTGATTTTTCTTGGTTAGGAACCGTGTCCAGAATTGTCTGGCCGATTCCTCTGGCTGCTAAATTATGTGGCTTAGGTCATCGGCGTCTGGTGGTCGCACATAAGTGCACTGGAAATTGTCAAGGAATGCGGCTTCCAGGTCCTCCCAACAATCAATTGATTCTGCTGGCAAGCTGTTAAGCCAATGCCGAGCTGGTCCTTTAAGCTTGAGTGGGAGGTATTTGATGGTGTGTACGTCATCACCGCGGGCCATGTGGATATGAAGGAGATAGTCCTCGATCCATATCGCAGGATCTGTTGTGCCATCATATGATTCGATGTTCACGGGTTTGAAACCCTCAAGGATTTGATGATCCATTACTTCATCTGTGAAGCATAGTGGGTGTGCGACGCCTCTGTACTGGGCTATATCACGACGCAGCTCAAACGAGCTTTGTCTACTGTGTTCGGCCCGACCGAATTTACTATATCCGGCGTGACGAGTACCGTCTCGTGCCGTGGGGTGCCCACGTGATTCGTAGATCAATCTTGTTTGCCTTGCCTTGTCCTCCAATATGTCTCGCAGGTCTGACGCATTTTCCCATGCCTTGGTATTTTTGGAGAGGCACCGGGGTGCGACTTGAGTGGGGGACGAGAGGCCTCTCTGTCGCGGCCACAGGGTGGCCGGTCGGCCGCATCATGCGCTGGTGATGTAGGTTTAAGTGCTTCCTCCTCTAATTGGGGTAGCAACCTGCGCTTTGGGTAGCTCTTCGAGGGGCGTTCGAGTTCATACTCTTTTGCCGCAAGGACTTCAGTCCATCTGTCGGCTAGCAAATCTTGATCAGCTCTAAGCTGTTGCTGTTTTTTCTTGAGGCTGCTCATCATGGCCATAAGCCTGCGCTTGAAACGCTCTTATTCGACGAGATCCTCCGGCGCGACAAATTCGTCGTCGTCGAGGCTTGCCTCCTCTTCGGAGGGAGGCATGTAATTATCGTCCTCGACCTCTTTGTCTGCCGCTCTCCCATGAGGGCTGGCTTCTCTATCCTCCCGTGTTGAATCTTGCTGGAGGGTTATCTTCGGCACTGTCCGGGGTGTTATTATCCCCCGTGCCGGAATCACCGTTTTTGTTTTGGCGGTATTTAGAGCGGCGCCGCTGACGCCGGCGCTTAGGCTGCTTCCTGGAGGGGTCATCCTCCGCTGTTCCATTGCAATTGCCTTCTTTTGGGGTGTCCACCATGTATATATTATATGATGAGGTGGCTTTCCAGTGCCCTATAGGCGCTGGTTCTTGATCGTCTCCTGCATCGGCGTCCATACCGTCGATGTCTTCGGAGTCGAAGTGGGTGGTGGGTAGTGGGTGGGCTTTGAATTTCTTCATCATCTGCATCCCAACCTTGCCGACCATAGTCCGGCCAGGGCTCTCCTAACAAAGAGAGAGACTTTAGTGACTTCAGAATATCGCTGAAGGGCGAGTGGTGAAAGATGTCCACGGCGGTGAACTCCATGATCGGCGCGCAATCGGGTTCGATCGATCGGGGTGCGGAGGGCTCGGAGTCTGGAGAGGAGTCCGGCTCCTTGGAGTCACAGGCTTCGTAGAGATCAGGGCTGGTGTTCGGCTCGATCGCCGTAGAAATTAGAGCCCCCGAGGCGGTGTCTAACAACCCATCCCCGGTTGGTGTGATCGGCTCAAGGGCACTGTTCGGCGGCAGAGCTAAATCATGCCCATCGTGACAGTGCGGCGCACTCGGCTATGGCATGAATCCATCGAAGATCAAGTCTCCGCGGATGTCGGCCGTGTAGTTCAAATTTCCAAATCTGACCTGATGGCCAGGGGCGTAGCTTTCGATCTTCTCCAGATGACCAAGGGAATTGGCCCGAAGTGCAAAGCCGCCGAATACGAAGATCTATCCGGGGAGAAAAATCTCACCCTAGATCGCATCACTGTTGATGATCGGAGAAGCCATCGGGCATAAAAGCGACGACACAGAGGAACTCTCAATGAAAGCACCAATGTCGGTGTCAAAACCGGCGGATCTCGGGTAGGGGGTCCCGAACTGTGCGTCTAGGTCGGATGGTAACAGGAGGCAGGGGACACGATGTTTTACCCAGGTTCGGGCCCTCTTGATGGAGGTAAAACCCTACGTCGTGCTTGATTAATATTGATGATATGGGTAGTACAAGAGTAGATCTACCACGAGACCAGAGAGGCTAAGCCCTAGAAGCTAGCCTATGGTATGATTGTTGTTCGTCCTACGGACTAAAACTCTCCAGTTTATATACACACCGGAGAGGGCTAGGCTTACACAAAGTCGGTTACAAAGGTAGTAGATCTACATATCCGTATACCCAAGCTTGCCTTCCACGCCAAGGAAAGTCCCTTCCGGACACGGGACGAAGTCTTCAATCTTGTATCTTCATAGTCCAGGAGTCCGACCGAAGGTATAGTCCGGCCATCCGGACACCCCCTAATCCAGGACTCCCTCAACTGCCCCGGGGGGGCTAAAATAAAGATGACCTTCGGGAGCACGACTCCCAAGGGAAAAGTAGGTGGTGGTGAGGCAAATGGTAAAACCAAGGTTGGGCCTTGTTGGAGGAGTTTTATTCAAAGCGAACTGTCAAGGGGTCCCCATAACACCCAACCGTGTAAGGAATGCAAAATTAAGGAACGTAACACCGGTATGATGGAAACTAGGGCAGCAAGAGTGGAACAAAACATCAGGCATAAGGCCGAGCCTTCCAACCTTTACCAAGTATATAGATGCATTAATTAAATAAGAGATATTGTGATATCCCAACATAACCATGTTCCAACATGGAACAAACTTAATCTTCACCTGCAACTAGAAACGCTATAAGAGGGGCTGAGCAAAGCGGTAACATAGGCAAACAACAGTTTGCTAGGAAAAGTGGGTTAGAGGCTTGACATGGAAAAATGGGAGGCATGATACATCAAGTGGTAGGTATCGCGGCATAGCAATAGAGCGAGCAACTAGCAAGCAAAGATAGAAGTGATTTCGAGGGTATGGTCATCTTGCCTGAAATCCCGCAAGGAACAAGAACGAGTCCATGAAGAAGACAAATGGACATAGTCGAACGAATCCTCACAACTCCGGAATGAAACCGAAGCTAACGAGAGACGCAACCCAGAAAGAAACAAGCAACATAGTAAACAACCACCACATAAACATGGCATGATGCACAACCAAGTATGATGCATGTCCGGTTTAATTAGGCATGGCAAGGCAAAATGCATAAACAATCCTACAAATTAAGTGGAGCTCATGCAACTCTGTTCCATATTGAAGAAACACCACGTGACTTATTTAGTTCTCTCTCGTTTATGTACTCAACAATATTAAATGTTGTCAAACAAGGCAAGAGGTGAAGCATAATAAAACTAGTTAACTAGGCAAGTTTAAATGAGGCCAGAACAACAAACAACAAGTCCGGAAACTCCTCATGTGCATATTTTTAGGTTTGGTACTATTCTGCCCTAAAGCATATTTTTGAGTTGTTTAACATGCAAAGTAATGTCACCATGTTAAAATAGGCATTTTTCTACCCCATTTACATATAAAGTTTGTTAAGCTTGGAGCTACGGTTAATTAGTTATGAATTAAAACATTTTAACATGGCATTTGAGCAAATTTAAACAAACAAGATTTTAAACATGCATTAAAGTGACATATGAAACTAGATGAAAAACTAAGCATTTTACATATATAATTCGTTTTAATCCGATGCATGGTTATTTAGTTATTAACAATTTGAAACAAGGGCATTTTCTGTAATTATGCATGCACAGGAAAATAGATAAATTCACAGAACAAAAAAATGTCTATGGGCCGAAACAGCCAGGCTAGCCCAGCAGGAGGAAAAAAGGAGGGGCGCAGGGCAGCTCACCCATGGGCCAAGCCCAGCTAGCGAAGAGGGTGGCCGGCAGGGGAAGCGGTTGGGCTGCAGGGCCTTGTTGGGCCTTAACGAGGCCCACGCGATGCGAGCGAGAGGGAGGATCGCGGGCTGACGAGAGAGGTTACGTTGGACCTGGCGGTGAGTGGAAGTGGGCTGCGCAGAAAGCCTTGGGTTGAGAGAAGAGAAGAGAGAGACCAGGCGGCTGTTTCCGGAGACCGAAAACGTCCGACGTTTGACCTGTTATAATGCCGCTATAGTTATCCGTTGGCGCGTCAAACGAACTCAGAATGCGATGAAACTTGGCAGACGGCCTACCTACAACATAAAAACACCGCATACCAACTTTCAACCCATCCCGAGAACATTTTCTGGCCACTTATAAAATACAATTTCGGACATGCCGCGGGCGCGTGCAAGTGTGTCTGGGCTCAGAACGGACAATGGAAAGAACGAGGAGACCGGGATGGATGCAACTTTTGAAAATATACAGATGCAATTCACATGATGACATGGCCAGATGCAACACGCAAGCAAATGAGAAGGCAACAAACAACGAATAACTGGAAGACACCTAGCGCATCGGTCTCGGGGCGTTACAACACTCCACCACTACAAAAGGATCTCATCCCGAGATCTAGGATGGCATCGGGGAAAATGGAAGAGGAAGGGGAAGAGGTAAAATTAAGTTGCTTCTTTGACAAATAAGTTAAACCAAAGAACCTTGCGAGGTTGAACAAATTGAAAGAAATAATACAACGAAGATGAACAAAGTCGAAAACACTCCGGTTAAAACAAGATAGAGAAGGAAAAAGAATGATATAATTTGGATAGCACTCCGACTATAAATGGAAAGAAAACAACATGAACTTGAAAAGATGAGAGGATACTTGACGAGATCAACAACACACTGCCTCTGGAACTATTGAAAGAATGGCACAATGGATAAGAAAGATTTCAGACAGCACTCCAATTGAGAAGGGAGGCAAAACTTGACAGAATGGGAAGAACTTGAATGAAGGACACGACACTCCGTTTGAATGGATAAGCAAAATAAAGAACATGATCTTGAGAAGACAAGATGATTGGCCAAAGAGGGCAACATCACAATGCCTCCGAAACAAATGTAAGAATGGAATCAAAAGAACGGAGGAGAAAACTACATCTTCTACCTCAAATGAACTTGAAAAAGCATACTTAGGAGAAGGGTCTAATGGAGTTATTGGAAAACAAACAACGAAGAGAGTAAGCTTGTTGTGGGATTATGGAAAACATCTCGAAATTATGAGGTGAAATTCTACCACTAATGGAAACAATAGATTGGATTGGTATGAACAAGGAGACGAGAAACTTATTTCATCGGGAGGATAAGTGAAGAACTTGGGTCATTTATTAGCACAATAAATAGCAACAATCCTTAGGGAAAGCTATAGGTGAAATATAACCCAATATAACTCCAATGAGGAGATTGATGGATTGAAAAGATGTCTTGAGTGAAGAGAAAATGATGGATTTCGATATGTCTCTCTTGAAAACATGTGAATCATGAAACACGAAGGAAAATTATCAACAATGACATAACACCACCTCAAAAGATAAGATAGAAAGAATTGCACTTCGGAATGCAAGATGAAGAATGCTTGAACTCCTCAAAACAAGACATGTGTTGAGCACCATGTTCATTTTAGAGTATAGCTTGGCGGATCTTAACTTCGAGAGAAAACTTGAAGAACAATTGAAGAATGAAAGGAATCCTTGATGAACCACCAAGTTGAGCCATCGTGAGAACTCCGATAAAATAAAAAGATGGTTGCAAAGAAATGCAGCTTGAAAAGAATAAGATGAATCCTTGAATTGATTAGATTGATCTTCGCGATGATATAATTGAGAAAGCTTGGAACTCCGGGAAAAGAAAAGATGAAACAATGGAAACCGAGAATTGATATCACGAACAAACTCCAGAAAGAATAAACTAGATCACTTGGATGAAACAACAATAAGAATTACATTATGCTTATCCTTCATCAATTAAATTGATGACAAGCAACGGATTTTGTATACTACTTATTCTCATTGGAAAGGATTCAGGAGAGATATAGCGTAATCTTGAGAAGGTCTTCAACGAACCACCGGTAGGATTGAAACAACGAATAAATTGATATGAAAACAAAGGAAGAGAAATCTTGAACAAACCACCGTAAGAATTGAAAATGAATGTAGCAAAGGCACAATTCACCGAGAAGAATTATAAAAAGAACGAAGATACTTGAGGGAATTTAGATACATGAGAACGAATAGATCACGAGCTGATTAGAGAATATTTGAATGATGCACCGGTAAGATTTGGAGAACAATAGCTGAAAGCTGAGAATGAATAAACCCGAAATGATGGTCTTCAAAGAATCAAACTGAAAAGACTCCTAAATTACTCCGGATGGGTGAAAAGAATTCTAACAATCGAAAACAATTATGAGAGGATGGCATGAAGCTAGAACCATGAGTCTTGAAGAGAATGGAGCAAGATTTAAGTGAAACTCTTCTTCAGTCTTCAAATGCAGAGAATGACAATGAGAAACACCACCAGAATTGTTGAGATACTCCGGGATGAAAAATAGAAAGGTTAAACCAACGATGAAAATAATTTGAAAGATCTTGGAGAAAGACGTATGACTGATGATATTTCATTCTTACGTCAAACTTGGAAAATAATTTGAGAATAACTCCAAAAAGAATTAGAAGAGTCAGGTAAGATCATGTGAAAAGACCTATGGGTTAGGGCCCACTCAAAAGAAACACCGTTGAACGATTACTTGAAAGATATTGCACCGGTTGAATTAAATGGCTCGAAAGAGATAACAACCTCGAGATATCTTGAATGAATTAGCAATGGAAACGCGAATCTTCTAAGATGTCTTCAACACTCCAGAACAATTGAATAGTGAGAGGTGAATAAATAAGAGAGCCTTCGGTAAGGACATCCAACATGGAAAGCATGTGAACCAATGGAAAAAATATTATCAACACCAAAAGCTTGCATTGAATCCACCACAGAAGGAAAGAATGAAGAATAATGAACTTGAGTCTCCGTTAGAATCTTACTGAGAATCACCGGATAGGACTATAGACGGAAAAGAATGGAGAGACTTCACATTAATAAGATGGATACTTGATTAAGAAATCTGATTCCTTGAAGAAACAAGGGTGGGAGTGCGGGAAAACAAAAGCAACTTGGGAACGGATGAAATGAACCACGTTGAGAAAACTGAGATTGGGTCTTGCAAATGTTGAAAAAGATCGGATCCACTTGAAGAGGAACAAGCCGGGTGAAAATGATTGACATGACAATCTCTATTATCAAGAAGGATTAGTATTCACATATATAGGAATATGAGAACACCGCATAGGAAAAGTATGGATTCAACACTTGGCTTTGAAGCAACTCGAATACCACAAACCAGAACAAAACAAAGGAGTGGCTTGCAAAATAAGCCGGAAACAAACATATGATAGATCCCATATCATATCATGCGTCTGTTGGAAAGATATTCTAGGAGCTACTTGAATTCCCACTTATAAACTCCCGAAACTTTCTGGTTATGCAATCAGGTGTTGGGGATACAGGGGAAGCATAATATCTCACCCAAACTAAAAATACATACATCCAGCTGTATCCATCCTTCAACACATAACCAAGAAACCTTCGGAAATCGTGTACCTCAACCTTCGAAAAGCATCCGTTATACAAGTTATGGCAATACTCCCAAACTCCCGCCCAAGTACTGGGTGGCGTCCAGGTTATCTCACCAACAACTGCATAAAAGAGATTTTCAATTATGGCGAACTCAGGTATCCAGAACTACAACGATAAAATTGTGACGACAACACCTCGGTGCTCAACTCCCCAGGACACTACCACAACCCCTAAATGTCAGGAGGCACCAAGAACAATGTTCTCGTCACAAAACCATCGGAACGATTCCAAGATACCCGCATGATCCTAAAAAAAATCGTGAAATTTGAGGAGAGAAGAGCCAAAATTTCTATGCCAGGAGGCCTCACCAGAGCGACGAAGGGACTAAGGAGTAAAAAGAATCCTACTCTCTGATATATATAATCCTAAGACTCAAAACATTTTTTTTCTAGACTCAACAACGTTAGTGCTTCGATGAAGCAGGGGGGTCCTAAGTTGGGGATGGCTCTGATTACCAACTTGTAACACCCACAATGCGGCTATATCTCCCACGTGTAGGGGAACAACTTAGAGGCATAGCCGCATGGTAGGTTTGTCGCAAGAGGGGTAATCTTCACACAATCCCATGTACTGAATAAGAAAGGGATAAAGAGTTGGCTTACAATCGCCACTTCACACAAATACAAGTTAAACATACATCATCTAGAATACAATCATGGTACGACTACGGAACCAAAATAAAAGAAGTCAACCCCAAATGCTAGATCCCCGATCATCCCAACTGGGCTCCACTACTGATCAAAAGGAAACAAAACAAAACAATGACCAATATCTTCATCGAGCTCCCACTTGAGCTCAATTGCATCATCTGCACTGGTATCATCGGCACCTGCAACTGTTTGGAAGTATCTATGAGTCACGAGGACTCACCAATCTCACACCCGCAAGATCAAGACTATTTATGCTTATGGGTAGGGAAACATAGTGAGGTGGAGCTGCAGCAAGCACTAAGCATATATGGTGGCTAACACGTGCAAATAAGAGTGAGAAGAGAAGCAAAGCAACGGCCGAGAAGCTATAAGTGATCAAGAAGTGATCCTGAAAACTACTTACGTTCAAGCATAACACGAGCCCGTGTTCTCTTCCCGGACTCCGCCGAAAGGAGACCATCACGGCTACACACGCGGTTGATACATTTTAATATATTTGGTGTCAAGTTCTCTACAATCGGACATTAACAAATTCCCATCTGCCACATAACCACGGGCACGGCTTTCAAAAGTTCAAACCCTGCAGGCGTGTCCCAACTTAGCCCATCACAAGCTCTCATGGTCAACGAAGGATATTCCTTCTCCCGGGAAGACCCGATCAGACTCGAAATCCCCGGTTACAAGACATTTCGACAATGGTAAAACAAGACCAACAAAGCCACCCGATGTGCCGACAATCCCGATAGGAGTCACACATATCTCGTTCTCAGGGCAACACCAGATGAGACTAGTTACGAATAAAACCAAACCTCAAGTTTCCCCGAGGTGGCCGCGTAGGCAGCTCAGTTCGGACCAACACTTAGACAAGCACTGGCCTGGAGGGGGGGGCTAAAATAAAGATGACCCTCAGGAGCGCGACTCCCAAGGGAAAAGTATGGGGTGGTGAGGCAAATGGTAAAACCAAGGTTGGGCCTTGCTGGAGGAGTTTTATTCAAAGTGAACTGTCAAGGGGTCTCCATAACACACAACCGTGTAAGGAACGCCAAATCAAGGAACATAACACCGGTATGACGGAAACTAGGGCGGGAAGAGTGGAACAAAACACCAGGCATAAGGCTGAGCCTTCCACCCTTTACCAAGTATATAGATGCATTAATTAAATAAGAGATATTGTGTCAGGACCCCGATTCTAAGTCACACCGATCTAGCCTGTAACACCTCAGATCACTTTGCGGCCTCACGCACAGTATTCCCACGGGTGTCGCCTTACCATGGCCCGGGACCTTTTGCGCCTTTTTGGCTCACGTATATGATAGTGTCTCTAGCATCCATATGACAAAGAACCTGGGCCGACATGACTAGTCGTGAACCCAAAGTGGCACTAACTTACGGGGACAGACATACATGAATCAACATCGAGCATGTCGGTCAGCAGCATGCGAATCCGGGCTGTAGCACTGGGCTAACAGGACTCCGGGAACCCGGGCTGTAGCAGGCTAGGCAGGACACCGGATGTCACCGCGTGACACTTCCCCGAATGGACAGACATAGGAACGAAGTGAATCACATGTTGGCCAGTCAAGTGTACCGAAGCAGTAGTGCTGGGCTAGCAGGACTCCGGTGAACCGGGCTGTAGCGGACTACTATGGCTCATGCAAGCACAAGACTACATTTTACCATAAGAGAGGCTACCAAGGATAAACAACTAGGTTGTCGGATCCCACACATACCAAGCATTTCAATCATACACATAATATGCTCGATATGTGTAAATACAACATGGCATCACAACATAACTCTACGACCCAAGTATTTAATCATTAGGCTCCGAGGAGCCAAGTATTACAAACATGGGTCTCATGACCCCAACATATAGAGCATACAAACAACAAGCACATGCGGAAGCTTAACTTTTCTGGGTACAGACAACTACAAATGAAGAAGGCTGAGTAGCCTGACTACCTACAACACCCTGATGAGGGCACAAGGTCGTAGCTGAGGTTACAAGCTAAACGTCGAGGTCCACGTGGGGCTACAAGCGAGACTGAAGTCTCTCTACAAAACATAAATTAAGAAAATGTGAGTACAAATGTACCCAGCAAGACTTACATCAGAACTAACTACATATGCATCGGTATCATCACAGGGGTGGTGGAGTTTAACTGCAGCAAGCCAGCTTTGACTCGGTGGCTATCCTGAACTACGACTGCAAATAACTCTTTGAGGTGGCGCACACGAGTCCACATATTCACCATATCAATACACTGCTATGGATCCGATCCCGTCTTCCTACGAGAACGCCATCCATAGCACTTATGCTTATCTTGCGCATTTTAGAGTATCCACTTTCACTTTTCTATGAACGATGCAAGGGGTCCAAGTTTCCATATCCGAGGAATCCGGCTATTCGAATAGATAATGATAACCCTGCAGGGGTGCACTTCTTCACACACGCTCTCGCCACTTACCACCATGTACACGTCGTGTATCTCGGCAACCTTCAAGCGGAAGCCTGGTGAGGGAGTCGGCCATGACCTGACTAATCACACAAGTCCCTCGTCCAGGTTTATGGCCTATTCGGGTTCCATCCGCAAGGAGATTCGGCTGGGGTGTTGCTCACGGCCACAAACGATGTGAGAAGGGTTCCCAAGCCCACCATCCGGGTGCCACTTGGTACATCGTGCCACTGTGCCTAGTCTATCCCAAGCCCACTTGTACCGGGTGCCACTTGGTAGACTACTAACACTACCTACAAACACCAAAAACTAGTTGCAACTCCTGGACAGAGATTAGGTAGATTAATAAGTCGAGAGGGGCACTTAAGCATTCCAATGCATGGTAGTAACTATTCATGGATCACAAACACAGAAGTCAGTTCCTGAGGACGGCTGCAATGAGACAACCCACCATGTACTCCTACATGGCCTCTCACCACTACCTTTACCTAATCGTGTTCACACACTTAGCTCTCAACAGTAGGACATGTTCACCACATTCCAATTCATCCCCGATGAATCAGACCTGACTCAACTCTAAGCAGTAGCAGGCATGACAAACAAGCATGAATGAGTAGGCACATCAGGGCTCAAACAACTCCTACTCATGCTAGTGGGTTTCATCTATTGACTGTGGCAATGACTGGTCATTCAGAGGAAAGGGGTTCAACTACCGCAGCATGTAACAGTTGAATCGGTGTTGTCCTAATGCAGTAAAAGATAGCAGGAGCGACAGAGTGGGATTGTATCGGAATGAACAAGGGGGTTTTGCTTGCCTGACACTTGTGAATATAGTATAGTTCTTCATCGGTGTCATCGAACTCATCGTCGGAACATTGTCTACTGAGGGGGAACAATTACCGGCAACAGAGAGGAAACACAATCAATGCAATGCAACAATATGATGCATGATCATGACATGGCAACATGCTAGTGTTTTGAGCTAATGAAACTAGCAACCAAGTTAAATGAAGTTGGTTTGAACCAAAGGTTCAAATCAAACTCCATATGTGATTATTTTAATTCCAAACATATGATTTTCCCTATTCAGCAACTATAAGTTGTTCCAACATGCATAAGAATGTTACAAATGGATAGATTGGATTTTTTTGATAATTTTTCATATATAAATTATTTCATTTGGAGTTACGGTTGAATTACTATGAATTTTAGAAGTTTTAACTATTTTTTCTGGCATTTCCTGGATTATTTTTAATCCAGCAAATAATTACCTGCGTCAGCATGACCTCAGTGCGATGTAAGCAAGTCAACCGGGGCCGGTCCAGGTCAAACCTAACACTGTGGCCCACATGTCAGTGAGATAGAGAGTTAACAGGGGGTTATTTAACTTAACCCATGTTTTAAACAGCAGTGGTCCCACTTCTCATACACTAGGGGTTAATTAACCGAGTGATTAGCACATAACCTAATGCTCCACGTCAGCTCTAATCGGTGTTTAGCCGCCGGCATAAACTGGACACGGCGAGGTCGCTCGTCCGACCAACTCCGACGACAGGAGGTCGTGCGGCCGGGTGCGTTGGAACACCCGCAGCAGGGCGCGTACGATGGTGGTGGTGGCTGGAGCTTATGCGGGCTGTAGCGGCGCCGGCGATGAGCTTTGCGGCGGAGATGCTCGGGCTTGGCCGGGGCGTGGGGCTGCAGCTTGCTAGCGAGCAGGTTGAGCAGCACAAGAGCACCAGGGGAGCTCCTGGAGCACTACCGCGTGCTCGGATGTGAGCCTATCGAGCTCGGGCCACAGCGGCGATGAGACACGACGGCGGATGCTCTCGGTGATGGCGGGAATTGAGCTAGCGGACCAAATCCACCATGGGGTATGAGGGAAAGGGAGAGGGGCTCACAGGGAGTCGTATGGAGGTCTCGTCAGGCTCGGGGACGAACTACAGACGACGAATCGAGCGGTGGCATCCGACGGAGCAGAGCTCGGAGACGGCGATGGTGGCGCTGATGCGGGGCCTTCAGGCTCGCGTCCTTCGGTGGATAGGTTAATTGGGGATTGGCGAAGATTTTGGAAAGCTGGTGGAGGCGAGACGACTATGGTGGCTAGCGCTGATATTTGGATGGCGGCGACGGGCGCGTTCGGTCCGGGCAAGAGAGAGGAAGCAGAGGAGAGGAGGGCCATGGGGGAGAGTGAGAGGGGTCGGAGGGGTGTGCGTGGCAATGTTACAGGAGGCCAGGGGAAGCAGGCAACCAGGAGGTGGCGCGCGCGCGTACGCGCGGGCGGTGGACACACGCCCTCGTGCCCTCTGGCACGAGGTTGAGGAGTTGGGCCAGGTAGGTGGGCTGCCAGGTAAACTCTCTCTCTCTCTCTCTCTCTCTCTCTCTCTCTCTTCTATTCTGTTTGTTTATGTTTTCTATTTTGTTTGAAGTTTGTTTTGAGTTTGGTTTTCAAACCAAACCGATTTTTATGCTTCTGATAATTATTATGTGGACTTAGGAAACTAGTTCAGAGCCACATGCAAACTTCCAAAATTATTGGGCTTCTATCTATTTTATAGTAAATATAAACCCAATTCAAGTAGCTAGTAAACTAATTCAAAGGCCCAAGAATAATTGTTTCTATGATTCCAAAAATATTGGTTTGAGTTTTAGCTCTTGCCAATATTTTCAGAGATTAGTAGGAACATTTTGTTGGGCTCATTTGAAAATATTTTAATGTTGATCATTTTTAAAAGATTTCTGAGGCTTGAGAATTTCCTCAATTCAATTTCCTTGAATTTAAGATGATGCATGGATGCATATGCAAAGACAAGCAAAGGCCAATGCTAGGGCTATGACATATTGTGATATCCCAACATAACCATGTTCCAACATGGAACAAACTTAATCTTCACCTGCAACTAGCAACGCTATAAGAGGGGCTGAGCAAAGCGGTAACATAGTCAAACAACGGTTTGCTTGGCAAAGTGGGTTAGAGGCTTGACATGGCAAAATGGGAGGCATGATACATCAAGTGGTAGGTATCATGGCATAGCAATAGAGCGAGCAACTAGCAAGCAAAGATAGAAGTGATTTCGAGGGTATGGTCATCTTAACTGAAATCCCGCAAGGAAGAAGAACAAGTCCATGAAGTAGACAAACGGACGTAGTCGAACGAATCCTCACAACTCCGGAACGAAACGGAAGCTAACGAGAGAAGCAACCCGGAAAGAAACAAGCAACATAGTAAACAACCACCACATAAACATGGCATGATGCACAACCAAGTATGATGCATGTCCGGTTTAATTAGGCCTGACATGGCAAAATGCACAAAAAATCCTACAAATTAACTGGAGCTCATGCAACTCCGTTGCATATTGACGAAAAACCATGTGACTTATTTAATGCTCTCTCGTTTATGTACTCAACAATACTAAATGTGGTTACACAAGGAAAGAGGTGAAGCATAATAAAACTACTTAACTAGGCAAGTTTAAATGAGGCAGGAACAACAAACAACAAGTCCGGAAACTCCTCATGTGCATATTTGTAGGTTTGGTACTGTTCTGCCCTAAAGCATATTTTAGAGTTGTTTAACATGCAGAGTAATGTCACCATGTTAAACTAGACATTTTTACCCTATTTACATATAAAGTTTGTTAAGTTTGGAGCTACGGTTAATTAGTTACGAATTAAAACATTCTAACATGGCATTTGAGAAAATTTAAACAAACAACATTTTAAACATTTTAAACATGCATGAAAGTGACATATTATGAAACTAGATGAAAAACTAAGCATTTTACATATATAATTCATTTTAATCCGATGCACGGTTATTTAGTTATGAACAATTTGAAACAAGGGCATTTTCTATAATTATGCATGCACGGGAAAATAGATAAATTCACAGAACGAAAAAAAACGTCTATGGGCCGAAACAGCCAGGCTAGCCCAGCAGGAGGAAAAAAAGGAGGGGCGCAGGGCAGCTCACCCATGGGGCCAAGCCCAGCTAGTGAAGAGGGTGGCCGGCAGGGGAAGCGGTTGGGCTGCAGCGCCTTGTTGGGCCTTGACGAGGCCCACGCGATGCGAGCGAGAGGGAGGGTCGTGGGCTGACGAGACAGGTTAGGTTGGACTTGGCGGTGAGTGGTAGTGGGCTGTGCAGAAAGCCTTGGGCTGAGAGAAGAGAAGAGAGAGACCCGGCGGCTGTTTCCAGAGACCGAAAACGTCCGACGTTTGGCCGGTTATAATGCCGCTATAGATATCCGTTGTGGCGTCAAACAAACTCTGAATGTGATGAACCTTGGCTGGCGGCCTACCTACAACATAACAACACTGCATGCCAACTTTGATCCCATTCCGAGAATATTTTCCGGCCACTTATAAAATATCTGTGTTGGGTGTGCGTGGAACACCCACCACACACTCCACCGCCACTACCCGTCAGGAGCTGTTCCCAGCCGCCATTGCCGCTACGCCACCGTCTGCCACCATGACCGCCACACCACCGTTGAAAGCCAGGGCCATCGCCCGCTCCACCGTCGCGGCCCGAAGGCGCGACGTGGCCATCTGGCCGCCACCCCACTATCGGCCACCGTGGCCATCACCCTCTCCGCCACCGTGACCTGAAGGCAACAGGTGGTGGTCATGGCCATCACCCCATCATCGGCTACCGTGGCCGCCAGCCCACCGTCAACCGCCGGGGTCACCACCCGCTCCGCCACCGCCGCCTGAAGGCGGGAGGCAGAGGCCCGCACGTGCATCAGCGACCGTGCTCGCTACATTGATTTCCCGCGGGAGGAGGAGGAGCGCCTCATCGAGTATGCAAAGAGCCTTACCGCCGCCATGGCCGTAGCACACGCCGCCTAGAGGAGAGGAATCAGGAGATCTGCGAGGAGTACCGCCGCTTTGAGAGGGGTCGTTTGGAGCGTGAGCGTGGCTGAAGGTGCAGTAGCGGCAGGCACCGTATTGCAGTTGTCTAGCTCGTCGGTAGGCTCTTCCTCTTCCGCCTCTTACTGAGCGCGCTCGGCAGAGGATAGGCTGCCGAAAGTAGTACAAAGCCCCTGTGTAGTAGTAGTATTTAGGGGCTATTTTGTTTAGTTCATTTGACTATAAATGTGGTTGAACTTTACAACATACTTAAAATTAGCTAGTATATATAGTTGAACTAGCTATTTCAGTACGTGGTTGGCAACAATTGGGGAATAGTTTGGTTGGTTCAGCTGTCGAGTTGAACTATTTGTATAAAGAACAATAGCTTACTCTATGAATGAAATCTATGCTTAATTACTGATTTTTAGCTGCATATGTTGACAAATGGCAGTGTTACAAGGTTGACAAAGGGCAAGGTTACTATATCAATAAATATCAATATTTCCTGTTGGACAAATGGCAATATACGCAATATGACAGGTGCAAATCTTACCAAATTGTCTATACGTGGTTGCACACGGGTTGTCCAAAAAAACCGTTCGCGTTGAAGGGATGTACAAATCCTGCGTGGCCCATTTTCTCTTGGCTTAGCACCGAAGCCTCGCTTTGCATATCGTATTCAATCTGAACCATTTGCATTGAAAAGATGCACAAATCCTGCAAGGAAAATTTTCCGTTGGCTTACTGGGGAAGACCATAGCTCTCACTTTGCATACTGGTGTTCCATCTAAAATGTTTGCGATGAAGAGCTGCACAAATCATGCTCGACACATTTTCCCTTGGCTTACTAGGGAAGCTGTCAGTTTGCATATGGATGTTCTATCTAAAACTTTTGCAATCAAGAGCTGCACATATCCTTCTCAGCACATTTTCCCATGGTTTCCTAGTGAAGCTGACGGTTTGCATACATGTGTTCTATCTAAAATGTTTGCAATGAGTGTTTTATATTTAAAAACCATTTATGTTTGTCGGTGGGAACGACACCTATGGGATCACGAGAATCCCTACTACGGTTAGCGGGGTGCGGGGTCATGAGAAGAGCGGATCAAGAAGGTAACACATGGTTCGTTTATCCAGGTTCGGGCTGCAAGGATGCGTAAAACCCTACTCTTGCTTTGGTGGATTGTATATCTGTGTTCTTGAGCTAGCTATGGGGTGTGAGGAGCTCCAAAAAGCCGAATCCTTCTCCTGGTCGCCTCGGGCCTCCTTTTATAGAAAAAGGGGTGGCCATAGTGGCACACAGGAGGTGGAAAGGGTACAGTGATGCGAGGTTATCCCTCGCATTACATGACAAGGCGCATTAAATGCGTCTTGCTTAGGTGTCCTTGCTTTATCGGGGACGGGGGAGAGATTTGTCTCGTCTGTCGCCGCTCCTTCTTGTGTCGACACGCGCCTTGGCCAGCGATGCCTGAGATGCCACGTACGTAGGCAGGCAGCTGAGGTGGCGCAGTGGTGGGTCTTCACGAAGATCTACATGCCGCCACGTAGGTGCCCGCCCAGCTGGTTGGTTCGGCAGCTGCATGCATGCGGTGGTGGAGGTTTAGTCAGTGTGGGCCTGATGGTGGCCCTGCGGGTGTCCTTGGCAAGGGCCTTGCTGGGGCCCCGGCAAGGGTTTTGCCGAGGCGTCTGTTGTCATCCCCGGCAAAGCGCTTGCCGGGGGCCTTGTGGTCTTCCTCGGCTGGGATCCCGCCAAGTGTTGTCGTCTCCTTAGTGTGTATCTGATCTTGAATGTCTTCACAAAGATCTGCATGTCGCCACGGGGATGTCTCCCGAAACCTTGCCCTTTGGGGGCAGTGGACTCAAGGGTGATTTGCTCCGTAGGCGCGGGACGAGTCGCCGCGGCAAGGGTCTTGTCGGGGCTGCTAGAACTGTCTCCCGGCAAGGATCTTGCCGGGGGAGTCCGCTTCATCCCCTTTGCTCTTCTTGGTCTTGGCCTTGGCGTCGTTCTAGTTCTCTTGAGCTTCGGTCTTACCCTGGCTCACCTCCCTTGCCTTGCTTCGTGTGGTGGTGCCCGTGGCTCAGACTGCCCGCGCACAGTTATAGGGGTACAAAAAGTGTACCCCCCTTTTTGTACACCGACAGGAGCCCCTGGGCTTGGTCCACACATAAGCACAACGCGTTGTTGGGCTAGGCCCAAAAACGGTGCGCGGGCAGGCGGGGCGGTTCTTACCGCGGTAAGGTTCTTCGCGCGCGGCGTGGGGAGGTGCGTGTGACGTGGGAAGCATGCGTGGGGTTGGTTCCCGCGGGCATGCATCATATCAAAGTTAATGTGAAAGGAGGCGGCCCATGTTTTCCCCATAAAAAGGAATAACCGTGGGCGTGCTGCTCACTTTCTCCTCTTTCCTCGTGCCTTTTCCAATCCCAGAGCCGCCGTTTCCTCTCTTCCTTCCTTCCTAAGCTTCCGTCATCGCCTGCTGTCGTTGCTTCGCCATCCCCCTTCCTCAACCCTCTAAACTTCTTGGCCGCCATGGCGCCCAAATCTATCAAGGGCAAGGGGGTGGCTAAGTGTGCTGGGACTGTGCAGCCGCCGGAGAGCACGCTGTCGGGGGACCGGATGAAGTCCGCCTTTTTCTTCGCCTCTACGGTTGATGTTCAGGAGCTCCGGGCCTCCTTCAGGCCCCTATGGGGAGCGAAGACGGGGAGAGAGAATTCGGAACACCCGGCGATGCGCGTCATTCCTGCTGCTTGCGCCGGTCCTGCTCCAAATCGGTATCCCTTTTTCGTCGATTATCTTTCTTGCGGGTTATGCCCCCTTTCTCCGATTTCTTCTGCGACATTATGCACACCTTCGGCTTTCACCTTTTGGATTTTACTCCGAATGCGGTGGCGTGCATGGCCTTCTTCGCGCATCTTTGTGAAGACTTTGCCGGGGTGCAGCCCAACACGGCGCTCTTCCGCCATTATTTCTACCCTCGGATCCAGCCGGGAGGTGCCGTCTCTGGTTGCGTCACCTGGATCCCAAGATCCAAGGGGGCGTACCCGGACGGTGCCGTGAAGGAGAGGTGGGAGGAATGGCGTGGCTGGTGGTGCTGGATTGAGGACGAAGACCCGCCGGAATTCTGCAAGGTCCGTCGAGTGCCGCCGGTCCGTGGCAGCGATTGGAGCGATGTCGATGCCGCCGACGGGAGGCTCACTGTTGCCACTACTAGGATTCTCCAGCTCACCCGAGCTGGACTCACCCTTGAGATGATCGGGGCGGACTTCATTCGTTGTCGGATCGCCCCGTTGCACAACAAGGCGAGGCCAGCCTGGCTTTTTACGAATCCGACTGACATTATGCGACTCCGCCCCGGCCTCGACCACAATTTCACAGTGTTGGCGCATGCCCACTTCTGCCAGCGGCTTTTCTAGCTTGATGTGGGTCGCGACGGCGTGGTCGAACGGACCGGCAAGGCCGCGAGGGCTGCCGCAAAGGTTGGCAAGGCCCTCAAGAGGCCGTTTTTCAAGATGCCAGCGGGGGTGGTCCCGTTGTGCAACAAATCACGTCGGTCCGAGACCATCGCCAAGATGCCGGACTATAATGCGCACGGCCCTGTCTCGAGCTGGAAGGAGCCAAAGGACGCAGATGTGCAGCAATTCTTTGACACCCTGATCGAGGTGTATGTCAATGCTGACGCCGAGCGGTGGCTTGTCATGGACACCACCCAGGCAGAGCTGGACTACATCGCCACTAGGGCGAGGGAGGCACAGCTTGCCATGGAGGCCGGCAGCGCCGGGGGTGTGGAGGACAAGGCCTCATCAGCTGCGGAGAAAGAGGAGCTCACCCGGTGGGCGGCGGCCTCCGGGGAGGTCAGCAGCGCCGACACTGGAGCTCCGCTCGTCGAAGACGCAGCCGACGAGTCATCGTCGGAGGACGTGGCGGCGGGCTCGACGCCAACCAGGGGAAGAGGGCGAATCCTGCGGCGGGCTGGCTCCGGCGAGCCGGTCCGGCCCGGCAGGGCTACGCCGCCTCAATTGACCCTGGAGGGGTCTGGGCGTCACACGAGGGCCACGGCAGCCAAGAGGCTAACAAAGGCCGCTGAGAAGAAGAAGACAACAGCCCCTTCCTCATCTAGGCGCGCACAAACCCCGCCGTCTTCGCCTCCTCCGGTAGATGTCGACTCGGACGTTGACGCAGAGGTCACTTTTGACCTCGGGCCTCTCAGCCCGAAGAGGAAAAGGAAAGTGGCGGAGGAAGAGGAGATAGATGACGAGTAAGTACTTCGTTCCTTACTGCCATTTCCATTCCTCTGAATTAAATCACTCATCTTGATCCCTTTTTGCTTTTGCAGGGATGCAGAGACGTTGGCCCAGAGGGTGAAGAGGGCGAAGGCCTCGGCGAGCAGTCAGCCCCCGGCTGGGGCTTCAAAGACGCCACTGGTGGTGTTGAGCAGCCCGGACATCAGCCCCCGGCACAGCCCCCAGCGTAAGTTCGTCACCCTCCTCTTATTTGACATGTGGTAGGCATTCGATGCTATGGTGTTGACCTTGCGGGTTTGCAGGAGGGGAGCGGCAGCAGGAGGAGCCGCAGAGGGCTACCCCCAACACACCACCCCCATCGACTACGCCGCCACGAGGGGCGTCCCCGGCAAGGGCACCAAGCACGGAGCCCACACCTATGGAGGAAGAGGGGAACTTGGGCGCTGGTGACTCTGCCACGGCGCCAAATGCTGGCAGGGAGGGGACTTCTGCTTCATAGCCCGGCACTGGTGAGTCGCCTGTCCTCTGTCTCTGTTTTTTCCTTATTCTTTTTCTTGGCTCCAATGCTCCCATTACTACCCAGGCCCTCCTTCAATAGGTATGGAGGATGTGTATGCTATTGTTGGGAATATTGCTGAGGAGGCCGCGGCGGGGGCCGACAGGATTGCCGCCGAGGAGGCCGCCAGGGATGCTGGCGAGGTCGCCGCTGATGAGGCCGCCAAGGATGCTGCTGAGGACACCGCTATGGGGGCCACCAAGGTGGCCGGCGAGGCTTCTGCCGAGGGCGCCAGCGGCGGGCCTGCCGGGGAAGCCGGCAAGGCCACCGCCGAGGAAGAGGTGGTTGATTATCAGCCTCCCTCCTCCTCAAACCCGGGCCCAGCAGAGATCTGAAGGTGGGCGACGATCTTTTTGTCCATCTCCCAGGGGAGTCAAGTTCCCGAGCGCCCGCCGAAGGGGAAGTCTTTAACAGCGAGGTGCTTGCCGCCACCGGGCTCGAGGTTGTTGATGAGCTTGGCGTTGGCGGTGATGGTTCTCCAGAAGAGCAGCTTTTCCGCGCTATGGGGGCCAACTTCCGAAAACTCCAGGCGCTCTACCATGTCCGTCTGGACAAGGTTAAGTCCAGGACGGCAACGATGGACCAGGTGGAGGTGGATTTCAAGGCACGCATTGCTGAGACGCAGACCTGGTTCCACCAGACTCGCGAGGAGTAGAGGGCCTTTTAGGAGGAATTGGCCAAGTGCAATGTCGAGCTCACCATGAAGATGGCTGACATCGAGAAGGCCCAGGAAAAGGCGGTGAACTTGGCTGCTGCAGCCGAGGCCGTCCGGAACCAACATCAAGCCGCACTGGATTCCCAGGAAGAGGACCTCACCGTGCATGAGGCAAAGCTTGCCGCAGTGCTCCGTGGCAAGGATGAGGAGCTCGAGGCCCTTGTCGCGCGGCGGACTCGCGAGCTGGAGCAGAGGCACAAGGAGGCACTCGATGCCCAAGCTCTGGCCCATGCCGGCAACGTAAGGGAGTTGGAGGTGGAGCGGGACGAGCTGAAGGAGCAGGCCCTCAAGCTGTCCAACGAGAAGAGCACGCTCAACAGCGCCTTGGTGGAGGCGCAAGGAGCGGTCATCAGCAGGACTAGGGAGCTCTCCGAAGCGCAAAACTCCGTCAGAGATCTCAAGCTGAAGCTGGAGGATCTCGAGAAGATGTTGTCGGAGAGCAGGGCTCGGGAGGAGATCTTGACCAGGAGTCTGGAGGAGGAGAAGCAGCTGCGGGTGAACGAGGCCCCCTCCCACCAGGAATACGTGGTGGGCAAGAACAGATGGATCAGCCGTCTAGAGGACGTCGCCGGCAGGGTCACCTCGCAGTTGGCCACCATGGGGATGCCAAACGTGAGGTACGCCCCTGAGCGTAGCGGGACCGTCAACACCAAGCTGACTCTATTCTTCGAGGGCGTCCTTGGAGCCTTGGCTTATCTTCACTCCAGCAGAGCGGCCACGTTGGCCGGGGAATCCCGGCGACTTTGCCGTGGGGTCATGACCAAGGTCCTCACCAAGATGGCATACTGGAACCCCGACCTCGACTTCGGTGCCACGATGGATAGCTAGCCGGACGGTATTGACCTCACGGTGCTCAAGGAGCGCATCAAGCCCGTCATCAGCAGCATCGATGAAATCAAGAGGGTGGAAGGCCAGCGCCGGGATTAGGCATCCCGTTCTTCACCGCCGTGGCAGGTTCACGACCAAGACAAATTTCATCTTTAGTTATAACCGCAGCAATGATGTGATGTAATATAACTTTGCAGTACTTTTAATTTCATGCACGTTATTTCCCCATTCAATTCCTCTTTGTATGTGCGCCCTATGTCGATTTGGTAGGCTCGCCGGTGCGGAAGCCCCTAGCGGCGTTTTGGGGACGAATCCCCATGGGCCTGCTGAGTACGCATGCTGCCGGATGAGCCACCTTTCCATTCTGAACGCGGCCGCTCGAACTGTCGAGCTTGACTCGAGTCAGAATCGAGAGCATTGTTGATCGCGGAAGGCTACTCTGCCATTCTCGACGCAGCCGCTTGACCTGTTGAGCGGACTCAAAACAGGGCAAGGGCGTTGCTGATCATGGGAGAGCCCCCTGGCGTGCATGTTTCGCATACAAAGGCGTCACATCTCGGGGGGGAATAACCTCATATAAGAAGGATAGAACAAATAAGGGTTCAGTGCAACTTAGCTTCGGTTTGCAATCGCTCAAGTGCCGAACTTTTAGCCTCCTTTCTTCTCCAAGGGCCACGAAGACGAATGAGTGCTGGGCTGATTGCTAGAGCCGATTCTCACAACTACGCCCCCTACCTAGCGCGCCAATGATGTCGGTGGGAACGACACCTATGGGATTACGAGAATCCCTACTACGGTTAGCGGGGCGCAGGGTCATGAGAAGAGCGGATCAAGCAGGTAGCACACGGTTCGTTTATCCAGGTTCGGGCCGCAAGGATGCGTAAAACCCTACTCCTGCTTTGGTGGATTGTATACATGTGTTCTTGAGCTAGCTATGGGGCGTGAGGAGCTCCAAAAAGCCGAATCCTTCTCCTGGTCGCCTCGGGCCTCCTTTTATAGAAAAAGGGGTGGCCACAGTGGCACACAGGAGGTGGAAAGGGTACAGTGATGCGAGGTTATCCCTCGCATTACATGACAAGGCGCATTTAATGCGTCTTGCTTAGGTGTCCTTGCTTTATCGAGGACGGGGGAGAGATCTGTCTCATCCGTAGACGCTCCTTCTTGTGTCGACACGCGCCCTGGCCAGCGATGCCTGAGATGCCATGTAGGTAGGCAGGCAGCTGAGGTGGCGCAGTGGTGGGTCTTCACGAAGATCTGCATGCCGCCACGCAAGTGCCTGCCTAGCTGGTTGGGTCGGCAGCTGCATGCATGCGGTGGTGGAGGTTTAGTCGGTGTGGGCCTGATGGTGGCCCTGTGGGTGTCCTCGGCAAGGGCCTTGCCAGGGCCCCGGCAAGGGTTTTGCCGAGGCGTCTGCTGTCATCCTCGGCAAAGCGCTTACCGGGGGCCTTGTGGTCTTCCTCGGCTGGGATACCGCCAAGGGTTGTCATCTCCTTAGTGCGTATCTGATCTTGAATGTCTTCACAAAGATCTGCATGTCGCCACGGGGATGTCTCCCGAATCCTTGCCCTTTGGGGGCAGTGGACTCAAGGGTGATTTGCTCCGTAGGCGCGGGACGAGTCGCCGCGGCAAGGGTCTTGCCGGGGCTGCTAGAACTGTCTCCCAGCAAGGATCTTGCCGGGGGAGTCCGCTTCGTCCCCTTTGCTCTTCGTGGTCTTGGCCTTGGCATAGTTCTATTTCTTTTGAGCTTCGGTCTTACCCTGGCTCACCTCCCTTGCCTTCCTTGGTGTGGTGGTGCCCGTGGCTCAGACTGCCCGTGCATAGTTATAGGGGTACAAAAAGTGTACCCCCCCCCTTTTTGTACACCGACAATGTTGTTTTTAAAGAAAATAATTTGACAAGTCTATACATTCAGAGAGAAAAACGCAAGTTCTTTCAAACCATATCGTTCATTCAGTCACACCGCGACTTTATATTCATATGATCGTGATATGACCGGTACAGCGACGTGCTAAACAAACGGTTTTTAACCCCTTTCCGCGACGGCATTTGGAACCGTCGTCAAGTGAGTGTGTGCGATAGGGTGTCCTTCCTACATGACCCAGAAATCATCGGGATAGGTCCTCCTTGGACCTAGGCTCGGGCCGTGTGTGATCGGGCGAGGCATCGAAACCCAATCATTTCCGTAGGTATGTACGTCCCACACGGTAATCCGAGAAAATCATTTCCGTAGGTATGTACATCCCACATGGTGAATCCCAGAAAAACATTTCCATAGGTATGTATACCACACACTGTCAATCCAAGGAATTCATTTATGTTCTTATGTAAATCACACAAAGTCAATCCAGGGAAAGTGTTTCCATTCATTTGTATATCACACACAGTTCTTTGTGTGGAAATGTTTGTGCAAGGTGGCCTAACGCACACAGTACACTGCTGGAAGCCATGTGTGATTGTTAGTTGATCGAACACGCCTACTTTCTAGAAACCGTGCGGGTTGTTTGAGTTCATCGCCCACGGTGCTGTCTGAGTAACCATCTGTAATAGAAACCCCTAATAAGCAGGGTAATTAGCCTATTATTGATAATCCATGTACTATACAAACTAATATTTCTGATAAAACATGCCATATATTTCATATCTGTATAAAAGCAACCAGGATTTCATAATCGAATTACATCAGATAGCTTCAGCACTCATGTCAGGACCGGATTTTCAGGATATTAATTTCCCAGAAAATGGCCCTTGTGCTCACCAGCCCCAGGATTACTATTAGCTGATGAGACACCAACTTGATAAAGAAACTCCAAGCAAAATACAAAAAAAAGTAGTACAAGACCATTCTGGCCTATGAGTACAACAAATGGTTTCTAGTGGTTGATGGCGGAAGCGGTTTGTGGTTCATCAGCGTCTATGGGACTCCATTTCCCACAGGAACAGCTGACTTGGATAACTCCTATCTTCACGAGGCTGCTATCACCATTGCGTAGGTTCCGGGGATGTCAACGCTCCTCTCCATGCAAGAAATCTGGCCAAGACAATAGCCAGGGACAAGACAGTGAGTACTTTGAATGTACTCGCAAACATTATGAACACAGGTATAATATAACAATTGATAATCATGCTCTGAAATATTTTATGATCAAAATGTCAGTCACAAAATAAGAATCCATGATAAACACAAGCAGGTTATTCATATACAACATGAATATGCAATATGGGAGTAGAAATAGAATGCACCGGTCGGGTGTCTGAAGCGACGCCTCGAAAGGATAATAGTATAAATCATGCCTCAGTCGGGCGTCTGAGTGACGTCACATAAAGGGCTTATAAAGGAAATAAGTAGCAGACATGCCACAGTCGGGCCTCTGTGCGACACCACAAAAAGGGCTTATAGAGTAAGTAAATAACAATCATGCCACAGTCGGGCGTCTCAGCGACACCACATAAAGGGCTTATAAAGTAAATGAATAATAATCATGCTACGGTCAGGTGTCTCAGCGACACCATATAAAGGGCTTATAAAGTAAATGAATAATGAGCATGCCACAGTCGGGCGTCTCCGCGACACCACATAAAGGGCTTATATGAGAGTAGTTACAGTGAATATCCAAGAGGTAGAACCGTCCCAGGGATACTCAATAATTCAAGTAATGTAAATGGTGAGTCCATAATAATAGTAATCATAATCATCATAAGTCACAAGTCATGATCCATGTTCTGGTTTAGCAGTTTTTCCTCCGAAGACCGACACTAAGACCGACACTTGACCCATCCCAGACTGTAGTCCTTAACCATGGACACGGCTATTCGAATAGATATGATCTCTACAGAGGGTGTACTCTTTACCCTTGAGTAACGGATTGAAAACACACCTGACCGCACACACCAGCCTAACTTACCGGTGTTTGGAATCACCCACGACACCCGTTAAGCAAAACTCTAAGTGGGGAGGCTACAACCTCGATTAGCATGGGACCACAAAATTTATAACGCACACAAAATAGGGGAGCTCGGCTCCAACCGGAAACACCCATGCCCCCGGACCAGGTGGCATGCCTACCGGATGCAGCCGGTATCTTCCACCATGGCCTCTCTGTACGGTGTGTGCTAGGAAGGGGTTGACAACTTACTGAATCATACCCTACCTGCGGTAGGGACAAGTGGTAGTACGAAACAAGTATGGGGGTTACTGGAAGAAGACTCGATCTATGGTCGACTCAGGAGGTTAAAGCATTTCCTGCATGATAAGCATAAGAAATATATTTCACACCAACCAGACAAAATCACCACTCAGCATATCGGACACAACCGTCTCGACGAATAACTAGAGACAAGCTCGTGTCTACCCAAGACAGAGGCTTTCCCGGATTCCTTCCGATAGGCATGAAAGGCATACAAGGGTGATTACTATCACAAACATATCAAATTCCAACAGCACGGAATCATCAACATGCACTCATGAGTATGATCACGTCATCACATAAAATAACGAATACTCCGCGTCAAGGTGGTGTTGTAACCACATCAAACAACACATCACAATATTATGCTAGGGTTCAGAATGCTTGCCTTCAAGAGTATGCAAGTGGGGGTGCACTTTTTGAAAGTTGTCTGCTTCTTCAAAATCCTATTTTAAGAAAATTTAAAATAGCACATAGTTTCAAAACAGTACAAAAAAGTTGTTTGGAAAATTTTCAAATAAATATGAAAATAAACTAGACAAAATTTGAGAAACAACACAAAAAGAATCGAATCAATTGGACTTGTATTTAAAAAGTTATAGCCAGTCAAAGTCTGTTTTTAATAAAAATCAGAAAAAGAAAACAGTTCGGGGAGTAATACGTTTTCGAACAGGAGGAAACGTACTCTGGGTTTTACGCTTCCACTAATGCCAGCATGGGTCATCGCTAGGTCACTGATAGTGGGTCCATCGGGCCCACTGGTTGGGTTTGTCCAGTCGCCCGCGCCATCTTTCTCCTCTGGCCGAGCAGATACAGAGCTCCGACGATTGCCGCCGACGAACGGGGGCTCCCCATGGAATTCTGAGGGAAGGGATGGATCCGCCAGTCCAGGGCGGTCCGCCCAGTGGTCGAGAGGGTAGTGGTGACAAAGGGGGTCGCCGACAGTGAGCTCCGCGGTGGACGGTGGCTTCTGGTGGATTGGGGTCTCAGGCTACAGTGGCTCCCGATCATGTTTGAGAGGTGCGGTGGCTCTGCACGGTCGAGGGGAGGACGATGGGCGCATGGGAGGAGTTAGGGGCCTCGGTCTTGGCCGGATTTTACCGGAACGTGGCGGCGGCTGGGCCTGCCGGAGATGGGAGAGATGGTGGCCTCTGGCCAACTTGGGAGGAGGGGGAGCTTCCTACTACTCGAACAGGGTTGCTGACGAGTCTAGGTGTGATCGGAAGGGCTATTTATAGCTCAGGGAGGTCGGTCCCCGAGGCTGCAGATAAGAACACCGGTGAACTGCCGTTCTATTGCCAGTAGAGCGACGTGGCGGCGACGGGCGCTAGCGGACAGACTCGTGGATGAGCTCGGGCTGTTCAGGGGCGAGCTGGCGCGCTAGAGTGGCTCGAGTGGCACCGTCCATGGCAGGAGCCTTCTGCGGACACCGGCGTGCTGCCAAGGGAGCTCTGACGGTGGCGCTGTAGGGCGCTAGGGGTGGCTTGGAGGGTTCTGGCGAGCGGGTGAGAATAGGGCATGACCCTGCGGGCGAGCAAAGGCCAGGGCGTGGGGGTAAGCGAACGCAGCGGCTCGGTTGCGCGCGCGTGCAAAACGTGCGCTCTGGCCGCGCCCAGAGCACGCACGCCAGGTGCTCGATGAAATGCCAATGCATGCCAGGAGGCTTGGATGAGGCTGGGGATTAACAGGTCTAGGTTAGAGGTAGCTAGGAGTTTAGTGGACACGTTGGTTTGGCTGCCGTGGCAAGCCCATAATGCAAACTCATGAGCATGCCAATCATGTTCATGAACACCAAGTGCTCGATAGAATACCAGGAGCTTATAGCTATCTCCTCTGGTGGCCAAAGTCTCGAGTTTGGGGTCTCTTTAGGTGATAAAGAGGGTGGCAAGGTTAGTTTGACAAAAACAAAAACTCCCTAGTGCAAGTTTTGCAAATTTTCAGTTCTGGACCGAAAATGAAAGGCATTAATGCATGGAAAAAAATACTCCAATGGGCCCAATCTCCTGGACTTAAGAGTTTGGTAGAGTGGTCTATGATCAGGAGAAAAATCATGGGTAATAGGGCAAGATAAAATATGGTTGCAGTAGAAAATACCCAACTGGACCAGAGAGCAAAAGAGGATGATTTGCTCAATTTTTTCAAAGAACACCAACGGGTTTTTGCATAAAGTTGAATTATACACTACTACTAACATCTCGCAATTTTGGTGGAATTTATAAAGAAATATTTAAATAGGTTGTAGTGCAAATTACAAACTGGACCAGATTTGAAAACTTGGGGTGGGGCTCAAAATTTCCAAATGACAAAAAGAGTTTTTTGCATAAAAGTGATGTGGGAACACCACATGACAATCCCCAAATTTTGGTGGGGATTTTAAAGAAGTATTTGAAATGGTTGTAGTGCAACTGGAACCCTTAAACTTATGAAAAATCATTTTTAAAGAAATAAAGCTCAGGAAAAATAATTGTAGAAATAATTCCACTGATAAAAAGAAATGGTCTTGGGAAGATATATAGGTCCAACAATATTTTTGAAAGGTTTCCACCTAGAAGGAAAACCTCAAAATTTCAGAGGGACAGAGTGATCTGAAAATTAAAAGATAAAACCAGAAAATAAAACTTAATTTCCTGGCAAAATTTTACTCAATAAATCATGGTCAAATTATTGGGGTGTTACAACTCAGTTACGCCATTACACAATAGCACCAAGTTTCACATGTAGCATCAAAAACCTTTGGAAAGTAGCATCATACACGGTAAATAGACAGATGAATCTCATCTAGGAAACTGCAGAAGCGGAAGGCAAATATTGAGCCTTCAGTGATGTTGAATGTCCTTGCAACTTTAGGCCAGTGCCTATGGATAATTGCCCGCCCAACCTTCGTCCTCTTTAGGAAGACTTCAATATTGTACCGTGGGTGTTGAGAATGAATACCTTCCTTGCCTCTTGACCATGCAGGTGATTTGAGAGGTAATGATCGGTGAACTGCTTTGAAAAGTACTGAAAAGAAAGCTATGCATAAACTGTTGTTGTAAATTTTGAAACGGCGCAAGGGGTAAAAACAAGGTAAAAGAGTTGGTACCATCCTATAGTTGACTGATGTCTTCTTCATTGTGCAAACAATGATCTTTTTGTTATTCGTCGCAAGTTTCTTCATCCTAACAATCTTTCTGAGTTTCTTGGCTTGATTGATATTCATGGACATCTCATTTCCCCATATTTAAAATGGGTCGAATAGTCGGTCTAAGCCTCTGACAGAAGGACCTACATGTGCAAGACCAAATTGTAAGAAACCTAAATTTTAGAATGATTCCTGCAACTTCACAATAATGTGCTATTAGCCAAAGGACCCTGCTTGAACAAACCTCGATGGTAAACCGTAGTGTCTCCCATTGTTTTCCTCCAACACACATAAGGAAGATCTTGTTCGGGTTAACAAAGAGTTGCCATACTATCAGTAGAATATGTATTGAGTACAGCCAAATTCGATTGGTGTCACATGCATAACAATACAAAATTGTACCCATAACAAATGGAAATCAAATTGCAGAACTGAACCAAAGAGTTAAATGGACTACAGACCAAGTGAACCAAAATATTAGCTGAGCACGACATTGCAGAATAGAAACATGTACTAGAAGATAAGACAGTTAAAAAAAACAAAGAATGCTTGAGAATAGTACTACGAAATGTAGAAATTGGTGGACCAAAGTGTTAACTGAACATTACATTTAAGAGGACCAAACTGTTAACTGAACATCAGATTGCATATTAACATTACAGAGGACAAATCACTAGAAGGCACTGGCGGTGGCCTCGAGAAAACATCACAAACTGTATTTTAAAGTAGAGACAACCATGTGGTGGTGTCGACGGTGGCCTCGACGACGAGGTGCTCCTCCAAGATCTGGAGGTCGACACGCATGTCAGCCATAGCGATCTCGTTCACGCGTGCGGCTGCATGCTACTCAGCTCCACGTTATACTGCGTGTAAAATGGTTGTGGGCGGCACTTAATTGGAGGAGGGGGGCAGTGATTTTGGTGGAAGGTGTTGATCCGTCGGTCGGGGCATGTGGGACGGGAAAGGAGGAGGATGGTGTGGGTGGGGTGTGGATTACCTGACTATATCGATGAGGCCGCGCAGCAAGAAGAAGGGTCGGGGTGAGGAGGCCGCGCAACAAGAAGGGTCGCCGACAAGGAGGCGGCGCTGCAAGAAGAAGGGTCGTCGGCAAGGAGGCGGCGCTGCAAGAAGAAGGGCAGCCGGCAAGAAGGCGGCCCTACAAGAAGAAGGGTCGCCGACGAGGAGGCTGAGCTGCTAGTAAGCAGCAATGAAGGTTTGAACTTGGAAAGCAAGGAGGAACAGTGGAAATGTGGATTTTGGTAGGAGGGAGGGGCGGAGAGATAGATATTTCCGTAGTGGCCAAAAAAAATTGCACGGTGCCACGAGAAACTGGCGCGCAAGTGTGGTTCAAGCGGGGGCGGTGGACTGTAGACGACGAAGCTTCCTGCGTTAGCTAGACAAGACGGTGCGCCAAGATATATTATATCACATCACACGCGATTCTTTCTAGTAAACTCTTTGTGGTATACTTGATTTTTTCATTATGTTTTCAAAGACAAAATGGTGTTACGGAGGGAAAGGATGGTGTTTGAATTGCTAGAACATTTACATACAGTGAACATGCAGCTAGTACAAGAGTGTCATGTTTAAATTTGGAATTATTCCGGATTTGTTTGGCATTTTTATGCATTAATTGAGTTTCTAGGCATTTAATGTGCATAATTCAAATTTGAACTACAAGCACATGCTCCAATGCAAGAAAGTTTGCTGAAAAATCACATGTGTGTCTTTGGGTGAATTTATAGGTCCCATGCAAGAATTGGGAATAAAATTCAAACATCTGGGTGTCATGGCTCGGCCAGAATGATTGAGAAACATGGTTTTTTAATTCCTGTAACTCCAACACACGGCTAAAAATCATGAAACTTGGCATGGTGTCATGACATGGCACCAACATGCTGTAGTAAATTTTTTGGCTGAATTGGGACAAGCTTTGGTGTAAGCTTCTTGCAAACTGGAGCTTCCCTCAAGAAGGCTCTTGGTTCCAAGAGGGAACGTCTCACCTCCGTGTGCGAAACGACATACGTACACTGCCTTCTCCCGCCTTAATTTTTGTAAACTGGTAGATTAGACCAAATAGAAATATCGTCCTAAATTTTGGAATTATTCCGTGTTCGTTTGGCCTTTTTTATACATTAATTGAGTTTCTAGGCATTTAATGTGCATAATTCACATTTGAACTATAAGCACATGCTCCCGTGCACCAAAGTTGTTTGGAAAATCACATGTGTGTCCTTGGGTGAATTTCTAGGTCCCATGCAAGAGATGGAAGTGAAATTCAAACATCTGGGTGTCGTGGCTCGATCGAAAAGATTGAGAAACTTGGTTTTTTAATTCCTGTAAATCCAAAACATGCCTTAAAATTATGAAAGTTGGCGTGGTGTCATGACAATGCACCAACATGTTGCAGTAATTTATTTGGCCGAATTGGGACAAGCTTTGCTGTAAGCTTCTTGCAAATCTGAGCTTCCCTCGGGAAGGCTCGTGGTTCTGAGAGGGAACGTGTAAACTCCGTGTGCGAAACGACATACGTACACTGCCTTCTCCCGCCTTAATTTTTGTATACTGGCAGATTAGACCAAATAGAAGTATCATGCTAAATTTTGAAATTATTCCATGTTCGTTTGGCCTTTTTTATACATGAATTGAGTTTCTGGGCATTTAATGTGCATAATTCAAATTTGAACTACAAGCACATGCTCCAATGCACCAAAGTTGTTTCAAAAATCACATGTATGTCCTTGGGTGAATTTGTAGGTCCCATGAAACAGATGGGAGTGAAATTCAAACCTCTGGGCGTCGTGGCTTGGCTGGAAAGATTGAGAAACTTGGTTTTTTAATTCCTGTAAATCCAAAACATGCCTGAAAATCATGAAACTTGGCATGGTGTCATGACACGGCACCAACATGCTGCGGTAATTTTTTTGGCCGAATTAGGACAAGCTTTTGTGTAAGCTTCTTGCAAACTGGAGCTTCCCACAAGAAGGCTCTTGGTTCCGAGAGGGAATGTGTCACCTCCGTGTGCGAAACGGCATACGTGCACTGCCTTCTCCTGCCTTAATTTTTGTACACTGGCATATTAGACCAAATAGAAGTATCGTGCTAAATTTTGGAATTATTCCGTGTTCGTTTGGCCTTTTTTATACACTAATTGAGTTTCGGGGCATTTAATGTGCATAATTCAAATTTGAACTACAAGCACATGCTCCAGTGCACCAAAGTTGTTTGAAAAGTCACATGTGTGTCCTTGGGTGAATTTCTAGGTCCCATGCAAGAGATGGGAGTGAAATTGAAACATCTGGGCGTCGTGGCTCGGCCGAAAAGATTGAGAAACTTGGATTTTTAATTCCTATAAATCCAAAACACGCCTGAAAATCATGAAACTTGGCATGGTTTCATGACATGGCACCAACATGGTGCGGTAATTTCTTTGGGCGAAATGGCACAAGCTTTGTTCTGAGCTTCTTGCAAATCTGAGCTTCCCTCGGGAAGGCTCGTGGTTCTGAGAGGGAACGTGTAAACTCCGTGTGCGAAACGACATACGTACACTGCCTTCTCCCGCCTTAATTTTTGTATACTGGCAGATTAGACCAAATAGAAGTATCGTGCTAAATTTTGGAATTATTCCATGTTCGTTTGGCCTTTTTTGTACATTAATTGAGTTTTTGGGCATTTAATGTGCATAATTCAAATTTTAACTACAAGCACATGCTCAAGTGCACCAAAGTTGTTTGAAAAGTCACATGTGTGTCCTTGGGTGAATTTCTAGGTCCCATGCAAGAGATGGGAGTGAAATTGAAACATCTGGGCGTCGTGGCTAGGCCGAAAAGATTGAGAAACTTGGATTTTTAATTCCTATAAATCCAAAACACGCCTGAAAATCATGAAACTTGGCATGGTTTCATGACATGGCACCAACATGGTGCGGTAATTTCTTTGGCCGAAATGGCACAAGCTTTGTTCTGAGCTTCTTGCAAATCTGAGCTTCCCTCAGGAAGGCTCGTGGTTCTGAGAGGGAATGTGTAAACTCCATGTGCGAAACGACATACGTACACTGCCTTCTCCCGCCTTAATTTTTGTATACTGGCAGATTAGACCAAATAGAAGTATCATGCTAAATATTGGAATTATTCCATGTCCGTTTGGCCTTTTTTGTACATTAATTGAGTTTCTGGGCATTTAATGTGCATAATTCAAATTTTAACTACAAGCACATGCTCAAGTGCACCAAAGTTGTTTGAAAAATCACATGTGTTTCCTTGGGTGAATTTCTAGGTCCCATGCCAGAGATGGGAGCGAAATTCAAACCTCTCGGTGTCATGGCTCGGCTGGAAGGATTGAGAAACTTGGTTTTTTAATTCCTATAAATCCAAAACACGCCTGAAAATCATGAAACCTGGCATGGTGTCATGACATGGCACCAACATGCTGCGGTAATTTTTTTGGCCGAATTGGGACAAGCTTTGGTCTAAGCTTCTTGCAAACCGGAGCTTCCCTCAAGAAGGCTCATGGTTCCGAGAGGGGACGTGTCACCTTCGTCTGCGAAACGACATACGTACACTGCCTTCTCCCGCCTTAATTTTTTTACACAGGCAGATTAGACCAAATAGAAGTACCGTGCTAAATTTTGGAATAATTCCGGGTCCTTTTGGCCTTTTTTATACATTAATTGAGTTTCTCACATTTAATGTGCATAATTGAAATTTGAACTACAAACATGGGCTCCAATGCACCAAAGTTGTTTGAAAAATCACATGTGTGTCCTTGGGTGAATTTCTAGGTCCCGTGCAAGAGATGGGAGTGAAATTCAAACATCTGGGCGTCGTGGCTCGGCTGGAAAGATTGAGAAACTTGGTTTTTTTAATTCCTGTAAATCCAAAACACGCCTGAAAATCATGAAACTTGGCATGGTGTCATGACATGGCACCAACATGCTGCGGTAATTTTTTGGCCGAATTGGGACAAGCTTTGGTGTAAGCTTCTTGCAAACTGGAGCTTCCCTCAAGAAGGCTCGTGGTTCTGAGAGGGAATGTGTCACCTCCGTGTGCGAAATGACATACGTACACTGCCTTCTCCCGCCTTAATTTTTGTACATAGGCAGATTAGGCCAAATAGAAGTACCGTGCTAAGTTTTGGAATTATTTCGGGTTCGATTGGGATTTTTTATACATTAATTGAGTTTCTGTGCATTTAATGTGAATAATTCAAATTTGAACTACAAGCACATGCTCCAGTGCACCAAAGTTGTTTGAAAAATCACATTTGTGTCTTGGGTGAATTTCCAGGTCCCATGCAAGAGATGGGAGTGAAATTCAAACATCTTGGTATCATGGCTCGGCCGGAAAGATTGAGAAACTTGGTTTTTTAATTCCCGTACATCCAAAATACGCGTGAAAATCATGAAACTTGGCAAGGTGTCATGACATGGCACCAACATGCTGTGGTAATTTTTCTGGCCGATTTGCCAAGGTGCACACATTAACAATCAACAAAGTCATTTTGGAACAAGTGCTATCACATTACAAATTGGAAACACAAGTATTATTGAAACCGTGGGCATTCTACTTACCAATTACGTGTGGCCACGCGTCCCCTTTTTTATTGGCTAGGAGGTGCCGTGTGGGGTAGCTATTTGAGTATGGGAGGCCTGCGATATGACCCCTGCGCGTGCTCATCAGGAGGAGAGCCCTTTGACCGCTACCAGCCGCGCACCTCCCTTCCAACGTCTCAATTAATGGCGCCCGAGCACCTGCTCTACGGCATGGCTATATGTCTCACTTGACTGAGATTTAAGAGAGAAAAATGAAAATCTGAAAAGAAAGTTTTCCACGGATCTTGATGTAAGATCCGACGGACCTATATAGCATCGACTGTGAGTTATAGCAAGCATGATGAATATAAGGATGATCATAGTGGATAATAATTGTCTTACATATTTAGAAACATAATTAAGAAATCCACATGCGGCAATGCCCGAAATACACAAGGGCAAAAGAAGGAGGAAGACAACAATCTGGCTTGCTGATCTCTACTTTCTTGGTGCGTTGCTGCAGGCCGCAGGAACTAGTCTACGCGGTGAGCGGTGACGAGCTCTTTCTTGTCCTCTAGATGCTGCTTGAGAGCATCCATGGTTTCCTCCACCAGCCTTCTGCGCTTGATGCGCAGCATGGTATTCTCATCCATAAGTTTCTTGACGATGACACCGGTCCTCTTCAACAAGGCAGTGGTCTGCTCCTGCTGCTTTGTACTTCCGACGATCTTTGCCCTCAGCAGGTCGCACTCGGCCTGGAGCTTCGCATTGCTCTCATTTAATTACCGGATGACGTTGGTACACTGTTCAAACGAGGCTTTCAGGTCATCCTGCAACCTCACCCACCTGGAGATCTAATCCCATCTGCCTAAGGACAAGGGCACGCATGCTCCTGTAAGAGTTCTCTCCTGCCCGCGACATTTTCCCATGCCGCCAAGGCGCGGGAGGACATCTCTGCTACATTCGCGGCACGGCGGGACATCTCTTCTGCTTCCGCGGCACGGTTGGACCATTCTGCTGCATCGACAGCGCGGCGGGACCTCCATGCTACTTCAGCGGCGCGGCGGGACCTCTCTACTGCTACGGCTGTGTGGCGGGACATGTTGGCTACTTTCGCCGCGAGGCGGGACATCTATCGTGCTTCCGCTTCCAGGCTCGCCTCTCCCTGGTGGCAATCTCTCAACCCAGAACTCACGCTGGCCATGGCGGACGCAAGGGAACAATGATGAATGACTTGTTCGTTTTTTACTTTTTGTGGATGAGGAGTTGAGGAGGAATGTGCAGTCATCTTGGAGTAGTAGTTTTTATATCCACATGGTAATACGCTCCTAAGTGGGAAACCGTTTAGGTTTTGATCGGTGTGAACAGATTTGCAATTTGGAATGTGACGGGACACATGCTCAAAATTTACTAACGGTTATAAGTGCGGCACTATTCCGGAAGCCGTAACGTGGGCACGTACGCCTTCTCGGCCGCGTACGTGGCATTTGCACCATAGGGTGCACTGCAATAGGCAATGTCAGCACACGTCTTGTCCCAACAACTGTGCGCGCTCGTTATTACCATCACACACGCTTCTTTTAATTAGAATGTGTGTGCCCGTCTAGCACACACACATTGATCTATCTAACTGTTTCAGTTTGTTGTGGCTAATCACAAACAGTTCATCCATGTGAAGTGTATGCCATCAATCACAGACACTTTGATCTAGCTGACCCATTTTTGTTCTGTTGCCCAATCGCAAATAGTTAATCCTTCTGAAGTGTATGCCCTCAATCACACACACCTTGATTTGTCTGACCGTTTCTTTTTGTGTGGCCTAATCACAAACAATTCATCCGAGTGAACCATATGCTCTATATCGCACACACCTTCATCAGGCTGCCCGTTTCTTTTGTTCCGCCTCATTGCAAACAGTTCATTGGACTGAACTGTATGCCCTGGATCGCACATGCAACTAAAATCTTAACCATGTTTGATGGCTCCGCCATCACAAATGTTTTGCACCTTTTTTGATGGTTCTTTTACACCATCGTTTGCGATTATTGCATCACACGCAGTTTCGTCGAAGGGTCTCTGATCGTAGTGTCGCGTTAGCAGCATCCTGCAGTAGTGTACACTGATACGGTATTAAAACCCCAAAAAGGTAATTCCGATGGCGGCGGAGGTGGCGTGTCACGCCAGTGTTGTCGTTCTCTTCCTCCATGACACCGTTGTTGAAGTCTTCAAGGCAGCACATAATGTTCTTCACTTGTAAATCAAACATCATGTCGTCGCGCGATCGACGGGCGGGGCGTGGGACGATGGCCACTCGCGACCCTACGAGGTAGAGATCGACAGCGGCGTCCCTGCCACTGAGGGGGCACGCGCATGGGCACGGGCGCGACGGGTCCAGGCAAATGTGTGGGGACCAGCGCCGCGGTGGGTGCAGCGGCACGCACGGGCACGGGAGCTCGCGCTAGCAAGTACACGAGCTCACGCGGGTCCGCGGAGACCTCGTTGACGCCAGCAACTTCCAGCTCTGTGATAGTGCTTAGTGACTGGCCCGTCAATGCTATGGGGATGGTCGGTGGCGTGGGCGCGGGGATGGGATCAGCTGGGATGGGCATGGGGGCATCAACCGCCGCGGCCAGCTCATTCAGCGCCATGGCCATGAGGCCCCATTCCTCCTTATTTTCTATCTCGTCTGGCTCAGAGTCGACTTCACCAAACTAGAAGACTAGTGGCAGATGATCCTTCTACGCCATGGCATTAGTGGAGGTCTGTGGGAGGGGATTGGGAGGAGAACAGTAAGGCCGCCCGTATTAAACAGCGGATCGGGTGCCATTAATGGAGAGGATGCCAGCAAGGCGGGTTGTAGCGCCCAAGATGCGATTCTATCTCAATCACGTGATGAATTCATGATTGGGGCACAACCACATTCCGAGCGCATAGCAAGGTGGATATCATTACAACATACCATTTAATGAATAGATGAGAATAAAAGATAAAGGCTTACACTCGCCACAAGCTAGAACATGAATACAACAGTTCATCAATACATAACAATCATCATCCAAAAGAGCAGGATTCGACTATGGATGAAATCAAGCGAAAAAGAAGAACGACATCCACCCTGCTAATCCCAGGCTCCCCAACCCGTAACCTATCCCTTGATCGAAGAAGAACTCCAAAAGTAATCAAGCATCGCTCTCACGTCGGGTCATCGCATTACATGTACCTTCAACTGTTGTTGTAGTAAAGTGTGAGCCACGAGGACTCGGCAATCCCATTACCACAGGTATCAAGACTAGCAAAGCTTAATGGGTAGGAAAGTTTAAGTGGTGAGGTTGCAGCAAGTGGCTATGCAATGTATAGTGTCTAACTTACGAGTACAAGAATAAGATGAGAAACTACGCAACGGTCGCAAACTAGTGATGATCAAGAAGTGATCCTGAACTACTTACGTTCAAACCTAACCCAACTGTGTTCTCTTCTCGAACACACCCGAAGAGAGACAGTCATGGTTACGCACGTGGTTGGTGTATTTTAGATGAGTTTAGTTCGAGTCCACTAAAACAAGATATTAACAAATTCCCATCTACCACATAACCGCGGGCACGGCTCTCGAAAGTTTAACCCAGCAGGGGTGTCCCAACTTAGCCCATGACAAGCTCACGATCTGCGGAGACAATCCTCCATCGCGGGACATCCGATCAAACTCAGGGTCCTGGTGCACAAGACATTTTGACAATGGTAAAATAAAACTAGCAAGACCACCCGAATGTGCCAACAAATCCTGATAGGATCCGCGTGTATCTCATTCTCAGGGCACACCGGATAGGTCAGCCTACGAGTAAAACTAGACCTCGAGTTGCGGCATGGTGGCCCCACAGTCTACCCGTTTGGACCAACACTTAGAGGAGCACTGGCCTGGCGGGTTGATTAATTATCCTCGGGTGCTAGTTGATCCCTATGCAAGTTTTAGTTGGTATTAGGCAAATGGTATAACTAAGGATGGGCTGTTGGATGTGGGGTTCCGGCAAACCCTTAAGGTTCGAACACTGGGGTGCGCGCGAAGTCTTTTCCTCTCTACACCCTAGCTCGCTAAGATCTCGCGGACCAACTCGACGAACTCGCAACACAGAAAGACTATCACAGCCCTAGAATTTGATTGCAATTAGTATCATAAGCATCCATGCATCATGTATATATTTGTTTGAAATTTGAAATGGGGATGACAAGCCCTAGCACTAAATGAAATGCAATTAGGATCAAAATAAAAATATTTTCAATGAACCCAGAATGCCCTTTAGAAAAGTTCATTATTTTTGATAAAGGTGAAAACCTCTGTCAAAAATGATGCACATATTTTTAGGCCATTCTGGATTTTTGAATAACCCATATTGTATTTGAATTGGGGCATTTAAATACTATTAATATTTTTAAAATTCTCCAATAAATCTGAAAATAGTTAAGGGCCTCTGTAATAATTCATTTAATGCCCACAATTATTTTCAGGATTTATTAAAATGATTTGGGTTATAAACTAAATCAAAACAAAATAACATAAATAGAAAACAGAAACAGAGTTAGAAAGAGAGGAACCTACCTGGCAAAGCCCACCTGGCCTGTTACTGTAGTGGCCCAGCTCCTCCAGCCGGCCCAGCCCAGCTGGCTAGTGCCAGACGTCTTCAACCTCTGCCAGTAGGCAGAGGCGAAGGCAGGCACGGCACGCGCTGAGGCCGCCACCTCCTCCCTGCCTACCTCACGCCCCTGAGGCTCTCTCCCAGCGCCACGGAGACGGCCACGCACCCCAGGCCCTATCACTCCTCCCCACGTGCTCATCCCCTCCCCTGTCCCTCTCGCGCGCACCCACCCGAGCGCAGCCGCCGCCGCTCGCCGTTGCTGCGCCCACTCCCATCCCCTCGCCCCCTCGACGCATCTAGAAGCTTCACTGCAATGCCCGACGTCTCCAAGCTGACGCGCTCGAGCCCGTACGCGCTGCATCGCCGGCATCTGCTTCATCTTCCTCCTTGGGCTCCGACGAACGCCATCGCCGTTCCGCCGTCTGCATGCCTTCCCCGAGCCCCTCGAGCCTTCCGTCCGAAGCGTTGTGAGCTCCTGCGTCTAACCCCCCTCCTCCCGTGCTTGATTATGCCCCGTAGCCGTCGCCCCCTTGCCGACCGAATCGCGCTACCGCCTGGCCTCGTCGCCGACGTGGCTCCAGTGACCAATTGGTCTTGTGTGTGTGCCGTTGCGGTCGTAGCAATGCTTAGTGCCTCTCTAGCCTGCTACTTTTCTCGAACCCAAGCCGTAGCGCCAAACCCACCACCACCCGAACTCCGGCCGCCGCCCAAGTGGTCACCGCCGTCGACCCCGGCCTCCCTGCGCCCAGCTACGAGCACCCCTGGATGCGGGCGAGCGAGCGCTTCCTCGCGGTGCCCGCAGCACGTCCAACTGCCGCCCGTAGCGTGTTCCCGAGCATCGCCGACGCGTTCGCGTGCTCACCGACGTTCAACTCCGGCGTGCTGACATGGCACCGTCGTTAGGGACTAATTACCCCGCTAATTAACCCCCTCTCTCACTAACATATGGGCCCCGTGCCCAAATTAACCCTGGGTTTATTCCCTGTTTATTTTAGATTAATCCAATGGCCCCACGCGTCATCATTGACCCGGCAGACGTGGCCGTTGACTAGGCCCACATGTCAGCGACACTAGCCAGCTCTGTGAGACTGACTAGTGGGTCCCAGCCGTCAGGTTTGACTCTGGGCAAGCCTGTTGACCCCCTGACGTCATGCTTACGCATTGCTGATATAGTTAATCGTTTTCTGGATTAAAAATAATTCAGAAAATTCCAGAAATTAGTATAAACTTCTAAAATTCATAGAAATTCAACCGTAACTCCAAATGAAATAAATTATATATGAAAAATGATCAGAAAAATCCAAGGAATCTGAATATGGCATTTTCATGCATGTTTGAACAACTTAACCTCACTGTCTAGTCCAAAACATGATAATGCACTATTTGAATTCATAGTTTGAATTTGAACCTAGTGTTCAAACCAACTCCATTTAACTTGTTGCTAGTTGCATTAGCTCAATCAACAGCATATTGCCATGTCATGATCATGCATCATATTGTTGCATCGCATTGATTGTGTTCTTCCTTGATTGCCGGTAATGTCCCCTCTCGGTAGACGCTGCTCCGACGCTGTGATCGTTGACACTGATGAAGACTCCATGTTATCTTCAGAAGTGCCAGGCAAGCAAAAAAAACCCTTGTTCATTCCGATACAATCCCACTCTCTCGCTCCTGCTCTCTTTTACTGCATTAGGACAACAATGATTCAACTGTTACATGTTGCGGTAGTTGAACCCCTTTTCTCTGCATGACCTATCATTGCCACAGTAAATAGATGAAACCCACTAGCATGAGTAGGAGTTGTTTGAGCCCTGGTGTGCCTACTCGTTCATGCTTGTTTGTCATGCCAACTATTGCATAGAGTTGTGTGAGGTCTGATTCATCGGGAATGAATCGGAGGTGTGTGAACATGTCCTACTGTGTGTGAGCTAAGTGTGTGAACACGTTTTGGTAAAGGTAGCGGTGAGAGGCCATGTAGGAGGACATGGTGGGTTGTCTCATTGAAACCGTCCTCAGGAACTGAGTTCTGTGTCTGTGATCCATGAACAACTACTACCACTCATTGGGATCCTTAATTGACCCTCTCGGCTTCTTAATCACCCTAGTACTCTGTCCAGGAGTTGCAACTAGTTTCTGGTGTTTGTAGGTTATGTGTTGGCGGCCGTGCGTAGCGCTGACCCTAGGGGTGGGCTATGTTGCGGTAGATACACCGTGGCACGGTGTACCGGGCGCCCGTTTGGTGTCTCGGGAACCCTGTTCACATCGTTCGGGGCCGTATGTGGAAACCTCGGCCGGACTCCCTGCGGATGGAACCTGGATAGGCGATAAACCTGGACTAGAGACTTAAGTGTTTAGGTAGGCCGTGGCCGACACCCTCGCCAGGCTTCCTCTTGAAGGTTGCCGAGATACATGACGTGTATATGGTGGTAAGTGGTGGGAGTGTGTGTGAAGAAGTACACCCCCGCAAGGTTATCATTATCTATTCGAATAGCCGGATTCCTCGGATATGGAAACTTGGACCCCTTGCATAGTTCATAGACAAGTGAAAGTGGATACTCTAAAACTCGCAAGATAAGTGTGAGTGCTATGGATGGCCTTCTCGTAGGGGGACGGGAGCGGATCCATAGTGGTGTATTGAATGGTGAATATGTGGACTCATGTGCGCCACCCCAAAAGAGTTGCTTGCAGTCGTAGTTCAGGTTAGCCACTGAGTCAAAGCTGGCTTGCTCCAGTTAAACTCCACCACCCCCTTTGTTGCTACCGATGCATATGTAGTTAGTTCTGATGTAAGTCTTGCTGAGTACAATTGTACTCACTTTTGCTTAATTTATGTTTTTGCAGAGAGGCTTCAGTCTCGCTAGTAGTTCCGCGTGGACTTTGATGTTTAGCTTGATACCTTAGCTATGATCATGTGTCCTCGGCATGATCTGGTAGATAGTCAGGCTTCTCATCCTTTTTCATTTGTAGATGTCTCTACTCGGACATGTTAAGCTTCCGCATGTGTTTGACTTGTATGCTCTGAATGTTGGGTCATGAGACCCATGTTTGTATTACCTCACTCCTCGGAGCCTAATGAATAAATACTCTGAGTCGTAGAGTCTTGTTGTGATGCCATGTTGTATTGCACATATTGAGCATATTGTGTGTATGATTGAAATGCTTGGTATGTGTGGGATCCGACAACCTAGTGGTTTATCCTTGGTAGCCTCTCTTATGGGGAAATGTAGTCTTGTGCTTCCATGAGCCATAGTAGTCCTCTACAGCCCGGTTCACCGGAGTCCTGCTAGCCCAGCACCACTGCTCCGGAACACTTGACTGGCCGGCATGTGATTCACTTCGTTCCTGTGTCTGTTCCTTCGGGGAAATGTCACGCGTTGACTTCCAGAGTCCTGTTAGCCCAGTCCTACAGCCCGGATTCGCACGCTGCTGACCGACATGCTCGATGTTGATTCATGTATGCCTGTCCCCGTAAGTTAGTGCCACTTTGGGTTCACGACTAGTCATGTCGGCCCGGGTTCTCTGTCATATCGATGCTAGCGACACTATCATATACGTGAGCCAAAAGGCGCAAACGGTCCCGGGCCATGGTACGGCGACACCCGTGGGAATATCGTGCGTGAGGCCGCAAAGTGATATGAGGTGTTACCGGCCTGATCAATGTGACTTGGAATCAGGGTCCTGACAGCTTTGGTATCAGAGCCTGACTGCCTGTAGGATTACCAAGCCAAACTGGTCGAAGTCAAGTCTAGAAATGCTTTAGTTATGTAAGGGAATTGATTGTGGAAGGGAACGTAAGGCTCTTTTTACTCCTTTACCCTATGCCCTTCTGATCTGAGTCAACCTCTTCTTTTCTACGGGGATTAAGAATTAGGCCCTCTCATCTATCTATCAGGATGACATGCTACTAATCCATAGACTTACAGAATTGATAGTTTCAATCCTCCGTTCAGTTCCTACTACTTCCATATGTTCATAATTGGTCCCAGAACCTTGATATTGTGATGTTGAGTGGTTATGCCACCATTTTGCAGAATGTCTCAAATCATTTTGAGCATATACAGCCGTTATGCTGTCCGAGTCATCCCAGGTTTCTAACTAGTCTGATGCATTTGCAAATTCCTTCTTCCGTTACCGACGTTCCTTTGGGCCAGTTTATCCACACTAATCAGTGAGTTGAGGTACTCTGTTGCCTCGACATATATGTTGGAGCTATTACTATGACCCTAGGTGTTTTAGGGAGTCACCTAGTAATCTAGCCATGTTTTGTGTTTCGGTGTGATGATTCTGGCCACCATTCTCGGAAGCATTCCGTGATGCCATGTAGTGGTAGGTATTTTATTCATGGGTTCTTGAACCCGAGATTCACCCTACTTATCTCATGTTGATAGTGTTGCTAGTTCCTTTAGGATATTAGTAACGTTTGCGATAGTCCTCGAGGTTCGTGGTACATCCTTCTTCCAATTATCATGGACCATTCTTGGCAGGAGTTCTTTTGAACCAAAAGGTCACGACAGAATGCTCCAGATGGGTTCCCCATTCTATATTATGACTCTGCCAATCCTACCTCTCTGCATGGGTTATCTAGAAGAAATAACATGCTAATCCATGCATCCATAACTCATAAAATTATATGTTCCTTGAGTGGTTCTTCTTCAGTTGTATCCCGACCATCCTCTATCAGTTGATAGCCAAGAGTATGTGTGCATTCGTGTTCATCGATGCCTAGTATTTTTGTGGTTCGTTAAGCCGTTCTATTTCAGAATGACTAGGAGAAAAAAACTCCAGTACCCCATCCCTATCCAGGATTGGGTCAAAGCAGTTGTATTCCGCAGATCAAAGTGCCAATCCAGCTTTTATTCTGTTCAACCCTTAAGTATTGCCCTCTTTATGTCAGGAAATTCATAGGAATTGCACAACCTCCTATGAACTCTTGATAAAGTGATACTTCTCGCCATCATTATTCATTCCTCGGTTCCATTTTGTTGTAACCGGAATGCCGACAAGTGAATTGTGATGTGTGAAATCAATACTCCAAGCAACTCGTTGCTTTGTAGTAAATGGACAATATTCTTATTCCTAGCGTGTTGGTTTTTGAGCTACCATTCTAAGATTGATTGTGCTACCTAGTCCATATCTCCGGGTGCACTCATCGACCAATAAGTTAGGATTGTGACAATCCCTCGCTCCTTGATCATATCGTCTTGCCTTGAAAAGCAAGATTGTTCTCGAGCTTAATAACATATTGGTGGTTCGTGATTTTCCGAATATCTTCTCGGAAGTATTACAAGGTTGTTCCCTGATCGCTATGTTGAGTTCGTGATCATGTTGGTTTTTCTATAAACCACCCCTTCTCCAAGAATCTGTGTTGGATACCCCTGAGCTAGATGGTTAAGCTAAACAACAACTTGGAGAGTTGGAAGATAAAAGGCTTTGCCGAATTTGGTTCTTTCTGAAGGGATATCTTTGTGTTGTGTGTGTGTTGAAGAAAGATGATATCTTCACCAATTGGTCCTCGTGATCAGTTGTTGGATCTATTGTCTTGTCAAAACTTTGACTTGAGTATGGGCTATCGTCAAGTCAAATCAGAACCAACGATGTTCGTAGTGTGTTTTACTCGTAGTTGATCCCTCGAGAATACACCATTACATCTTTTGGTCTGACCAATGCTATCACTGTGTTCACATGATGGTGGAAGTCCAGTTATATGGAAATTCCGATGAGTTGTTGTTGAGCCCATCAGCAGCATTTTGTCTCCCCCATGATTCATGTTGAACATCAACCTAGTGTTGAAAACCTTGTAAGCAATGCCTTCGTGTTCCGTTCATGAAGCTTATGCTTGGATTAAAAAAGTGACTTCCTCTAGTTCACGTGCATTTGAAGCAAGTTACCACCATGAATTTGGGAAAGTTTGTCTCGCCTTCTCTGGAATCATCCCAAGTCAGTCATGCATACGTGCGAAGTATTCTGTGATCTGGAGACTTGCAACCTTCATTCTATATGAATCCCCAGCACACCAAGCCACTGATTGATTTGTTCAAGGAGAAGTTTCTTCTTAAGAGCTAGACTTACGCAAGGACTTCGATATCCTCGATGATGGTTCCCCATCTGGACTCAGTAGTGTTTTATTATAAGACTAGTATGTGGTCATGCTTGTCTGGGACAGCGTGTTCACAGGTTTGTAGCATAACCGGCTCATGTTTTGGAGCTTACTACCATAGTCCATTTCCTGAGAATCTCGCAATGACATCTCGTCGACTTGTGCTGCAAACTTTCATTTTCTTTCTAGACTCGATGAGTCTGGAATATCCTAACACCAACCAGATCTGAATCTCGGGCAGATATGATGGTTGGAATGTACTCCAAGAACTATATTGTTGGTCCCTCTGTAACCGGTAATGTGGATGTCGTGGCCAACACACCTAACCGGAAGGCCTATTATTGTAGTATCCTGGTTGAAGAAGTTAGTCACCACCCCATAAGGATCTCGCAGGATCTGCCTCCGTAGTTATTCCTTATGGATTCTTGAGCTTCCGAAGTCCGACCTTTTACTTGATGTTCTAGATATCAAACCATATCTATGAATGGATTATGCTCGCACATCAAGGAGAACATTAGAGGCGGAGTGCTAAATGTCTCTTGGTCGATCATCCAAATTCTGATCCCTTGGCCTCGCTAAGGTGAAATTTGAGAAAGTGTTATCTTTCTTTGCATCTGCATCTTCCACCATTATTCATCATGGTAGCATGTTGTGTTGCCAGGATCCTTGACACGGATATTGGGAGAACCTTGATGAATACGGAAATGCTCCAGTTCTTGAGAGCATGCGCAAGCACTAGGATTTATCGTCGGCATTAATTGGGATCCGTTCTCAGTTTCTTTGATTATGCCATAACCTTTCAAATAGTGGAATCTCTCTCTACTGTTGAGTTCTTCCACAGTTACCAGAATCTTTCCCAACATTTGCATTTTGTTCCCAACTTGCACCTCAGTAGTTTTTGTTCAGGATCATCTTCAAAAGTGGACTTACCATGGGTCCCATCCATTTCTGATGATAAGCAAAATCATCCATTGCATTGTCTTCAACAAGGGAGTCTACATCATCCTTTCTAGTCCAAGTATGTCATTCTTTTGAACTCCTTCAAATGATCGATTATGATTGCCTTAGGCTGGTATAAAGAGTTTCAATGATCTCCGAATCAAAATTAATTCTTTTTGCCACTTAAGGGAATAATTCTACGAGTCACCTTCCCCGAGGTATCACGTTATGAAATCATGGCAAATGTCTTCTTGCTACTTTGAAATTCATGCTCCATCCTATTCGAGTATGGAATTGTTGCCTACCTAGTGAACCTTCGCCATCTGTTTCACTCCGTCCCTCTAAGTGTATGCTTCGTGTCTCAGCTCAAGAGATGTTACTATGTCTCATTCCATGAGTTGATCTTGTGATCATTAAGATGATCCTAAGTTGCTCGAACCTCAGGGAGGTCGATTCTTCTTAAATTCTCCCTTTCTACTCGTTGTCATGTTGGATGTAGTTCTCAAAGCAAGACGTCGAGATCAAGGTGATGCAATGAATCAACATCCTCGAGAAAGACATCTGGATCGTGAAGGTCGTGATTAGCTTTGTATCCCCTCTGTCTTCTTACCTCATGTCTTGAATCTCGGGACGAGATTCTTGTTTAGTGGGGGCGAGTTGTCACAGCCCTAGAATTTGATTGCAATTAGTATCATAAGCATCCATGCATCATGTCTATATTTGTTTGAAATTTGAAATGGGGATGACAAGCCCTAGCACTAAATGAAATGCAATTAGGATCAAAATAAAAATATTTTCAATGAACCCAGAATGCCCTTTAGAAAAGTTCATTATTTTTGATAAAGGTGAAAACCTCTGCCAAAAATGATGCACATATTTTTAGGCCATTCTGGATTTTTGAATAACCCATATTGTATTTGAATTGGGGCATTTAAATACTATTAATATTTTTAAAATGCTGCAATAATTCTGAAAATAGTTAAGGGTCTCTGTAATAATTCATTTAATGCCCACAATTATTTTCAGGATTTATTAAAATGATTTGGGTTATAAACTAAATCAAAACAAAATAACATAAATAGAAAATAGAAACAGAGTTAGAAAGAGAGGAACCTACCTGGCAAAGCCCACCTGGCCTGTTACTGTAGTGGCCCAGCTCCTCCAGCCGGCCCAGCCCAGCTGGCTAGTGCCAGTCGTCTTCAACCTCTGCCAGTAGGCAGAGGCGAAGGCAGGCACGGCGCGTGCTGAGGCCGCCACCTCCTCCCTGCCTACCTCACGCCCCTGAGGCTCTCTCCCAGCGCCACGGAGACGGCCACGCACCCCCCAGGCCCTATCACTCCTCCCCCCCCCCGTGCTCATCCCCTCCCATGTCCCTCTCGCGCGCACCCACCCAAGCGCAGCCGCCGCCGCTCGCCGTTGCTGCGCCCACTGCCATCCCCTCGCCCCCTTGACGCATCCAGAAGCTTCACTGCAACGCCTGACGTCTCCAAGCTGACGCGCTCGAGCCCATACGCGCTGCATCGCCGGCATCGGCTTCATCTTCCTCCTCGGGCTCCGACGAACGCCATCGCCACTCCGCCGTCTGCAAGCCTTCCCCGAGCCCCTCGAGCCTTCCGTCCGAAGCGCTGTGAGCTCCTGCGTCTAACCCCCCTCCTCCCGAGCTCGATTATGCCCCGTAGCCGTCGCCCCCTTGCCGACCGAATCGCGCTGCCGCCTGGCCTCGTCGCCGACGTGGCTCCGGTGACCAATTGGTATTGTGTGTGTGCCGTTGCGCTCGTAGCAACGCCTAGTGCCTCTCTAGCCTGCTACTTTTCTCGAACGCAAGCCTTAGTGCCAAACCCACCACCACCCGAACTCTGGCCGCCGCCCAAGTGGTCGCCGCCGTCGACCCCGGCCTCCCTGCGCCCAGCTACGAGCACCCCTGGATGCGGGCGAGCGAGGGCTTCCTCGCGGTGCCCGCAGCACGTCCAACCGCCGCCCGTAGCACGTTCCCAAGCATCGCCGACGCGTTCGCGTGCTCGTCGACGTTCAACTCCGGCGTGCTGACATGGCACCGTCATTACGGACTAATTACCCCGCTAATTAACCCCCTCTCTCACTGACATATCGGCCCCGCGCCCAAATTAACCCTGGGTTTATTCCCTGTTTATTTTAGATTAATCCAGTGGCCCCACGCGTCATCATTGACCCGGCTGACGTGGCCGTTGACCAGGCCCACATGTCAGTGACACTAGCCAGCTCTGTGAGACTGACTAGTGGGTCCCAGCCATCAGGTTTGAATCTGGGCGACCCTGTTGACCTGCTGAGGTCATGCTTACGCATTGCTGACGCAGTTACGTGTTGCCATTTTCATAGAAATTCAACCGTAACTCCAAATGAAATAAATTATATATGAAAAATGATCAGAAAAATCCAAGCAATCTGAATATGGCATTTTCATGCATGTTTGAACAACTTAACCTCACTGTCTAGTCCAGAACATGATAATGCACTATTTGAATTCATAGTTTGAATTTGAATTTGAACCTAGTGTTCAAACCAACTCCATTTAACTTGTTGCTAGTTGCATTAGCTCAATCAACAGCATATTGCCATGTCATGATCATGCATCATATTGTTGCATCGCATTGATTGTGTTCTTCCTTCATTGCCGGTAATGTCCCCTCTCGGTAGACGCTGCTCCGACGCTGTGATCGTTGACACTGATGAAGACTCCATGTTATCTTCAGAAGTGCCAGGCAAGCAAAAAAAACCCTTGTTCATTCCGATACAATCCCACTCTCTCGCTCCTGCTCTCTTTTACTGCATTAGGACAACAATGATTCAACTGTTACATGTTGCGGTAGTTGAACCCCTTTCCTCTGCATGACCTGTCATTGCGACAGTAAATAGATGAAACCCACTAGCATGAGTAGGAGTTGTTTGATCCCTGATGTGCCTACTCGTTCATGCTTGTTTGTCATGCCTGCTATTGCATAGAGTTGTGTCAGGTCTGATTCATCGGGAATGAATCGGAGGTGTGCGAACATGTCCTACTGTGTGTGAGCTAAGTGTGTGAACACGTTTTGGTAAAGGTAGCGGTGAGAGGCCATGTAGGAGTACATGGTGGGTTGTCTCATTGAAACCGTCCTCGGGAACTGAGTTCTGTGTCTATGATCCATGAACAGCTACTACCACTCATTGGGATCCTTAATTGACCCTTTCGGCTTCTTAATCACCCTAGTACTCTGTCCAGGAGTTGCAACTAGTTTCTGGTGTTTGTAGGTTATGTGTTGGCGGCCGTGCGTAGCGCTAACCCTAGGGGTGGGCTATGTTGCGGTAGATACACCGTGGCACGGTGTACCGGACACCCGTTTGGTATCTCGGGAACCCTGTTCACATCGTTCGGGGCCGTATGTGGAAACCTCGACTGGACTCCCTGCAGATGGAACTTGGATAGGTGATAAACCTGGACTAGAGACTTAAGTGTTTAGGTAGGCCATGGCCGACACCCTCGCCAGGCTTCCGCTTGAAGGTTGCCGAGATACATGACGTGTATATGGTGGTAAGTGGTGGGAGCGTGTGTGAAGAAGTACACCCCTACAGGGTTATCATTATCTATTCGAATAGCCGGATTCCTCGGATATGGAAACTTGGACCCCTTGCATAGTTCATAGACAAGTGAAAGTGGATACTCTAAAACTCGCAAGATAAGTGTGAGTGTTATGGATGGCCTTCTCGTAGGGAGACGGGAGCGGATCCATAGTGGTGTATTGAATGGTGAATATGTGGACTCGTGTGCGCCATTCCAAAAGAGTTGCTTGCAGTCGTAGTTCAGGTTAGCCACTGAGTCAAAGCTGGCTTGCTGCAGTTAAACTACACCACCCCCTTTGTTGAAACCGATGCATATGTAGTTAGTTCTAATGTAAGTCTTGCTGAGTACAATTGTACTCACATTTGCTTAATTTATGTTTTTGCAGAGAGGATTCAGTCTCGCTAGTAGTTCCGCGTGGACTTCGATGTTTAGCTTGATACCTCAGCTACGATCCTGTGTCCTCGGCAGGATCTGGTAGATAGTTAGGCTTCTCAGCCTTTTTCATTTGTAGATGTCTGTACTCAGACATGTTAAGCTTCCGCATGTGTTCGACTTGTATGCTCTGAATGTTCGGTCATGAGACCCATGTTTGTATTACCTCGCTCCTTGGAGCCTAATGAATAAATACTCTGAGTCGTAGAGTCTAGTTGTGATGGCATGTTGTATTGCACATATTGAGCATATTGTGTGTATGATTGAAATGCTTGGTATGTGTGGGATCCGACAACCTAGTGGTTTATCCTTGGTAGCCTCTCTTATGGGGAAATGTAGTCTTGTGCTTCCATGAGCCATAGTAGTCCGCTGCAGCCCGGTTCACCGGAGTCCTGCTAGCCCAGCACTACTGCTCTAGAACACTTGACTGGCCGGCATGTGATTCACTTCGTTCCTGTGTCTGTCCCTTCGGGGAAATGTCACGCGGTGACCTCCGGAGTCCTGTTAGCCCAGTGCTACAGCCCGGATTCGCACGCTGCTGACCGACATGCTCGATGTTGATTCATGTATGCTTGTCCCCGTAAGTTAGTGCCACTTTGGGTTCATGACTAGTCATGTCGGCCCGAGTTCTCTATCATATGGATGCTAGCGACACTATCATATACATGAGCCAAAAGGCGCAAATGGTCCCGGGCCATGGTAAGGCGACACCCATGGGAATACCGCGCGTGAGGCCGCAAAGTGATATGAGGTGTTACCGGCTAGATCGATGTGACTTGGAATCGGGGTCCTGACAAAGACACAAGATTTATACTGGTTCGGGCCACCGTTGTGGTGTAATAGCCTACTCCAGTGTGGTGGTGGTGGATTACCTCTAGGGATGATGATGAACAATACATGGGGAAGAATAGTCTCCTGAGGTTGAGGTGTTCTCGTGCTTGGTGCACTTGTGTGGTTGGGGATGATCTAGATGATCCATCCACCCTTGACCGTCTCCCCCCTTTCATGGTGGTGCCTAGCTCTACTTATATAGGCCCTGGTCCTCTTCCCAAATATTGAGCTGGAAGGGAGCCAACAATGGCGGGCAAATTTGAAGGGGGACAACTAGTACAAGCTATCCTGACAAAGGTGGTCTCCGCCTGCGAAAGGCTCTGGTGGTGACGCCGTCTTGGGCTCCACGATGACCTCCATCTTACCGTCCTTCTGGTCTTTGTATTGTTGCACCGATATGGCAACCTTTGCTTGACGCCTCGGCACTCCTCGCCTGCGCTGGCCTCCTTAGCTCCAAGGAGGAAACAAGGATGCTGCGTGCGCTGGCGCCTGCCTGGTGTCAATCGTCATGGCTCACGTCACGAGAGCCTCGTGAGGTTTGCCTCGCCTTGATATCTCCTCCCCTCATGAGCCTGCCCGACTAGGCCACTCCAGAGGAGGTCTTGTGTCGTCCGCCTCGCGAGGCTTGGCCCCTCGCGAGGGTCTTGGATGCCTTGTTGATGAAGATGGGCCATATGGCCTGCTGGCTTAGCCACTCCGCGGGCCGCAGGCAAGCAAGTCCGGGCCCCGTTCCCAGAACACCGACAATAGCCCCCGGGCCCAAGGTGCGCTCGGGCTTGGCTTTCCGGCGAAGCCACGGGTCAAGTACGGAGCACCGCGGTCCCCCAAAAGCCTGCGACCTCGGTTGATGTGTGGTGGTTGATTAGACGTGGGCATCTCCGCTTCCCCATGCTGCCTCGGCAACTGCTCGACCTGACAAAAGGCTGGCGTAGGCAGCACTTGCCTTCATTGCTTCTTCTTCGCCTTGCTCCAGATCCCCTTCCTTGCTCTCCGCCACCGCTATCTCCAGATCCGCTCCAATCTCATCCCGTAGCTGCGATCCATGGTGCCGCGCAAGGCCAAGGCTTCCTTAGTGCCGGCTAGGTATGAGCCGGCCCTTGAGGAGCCCTCCGTCACGGAGAAGAGCCTCGCCTCTGTGCGCCTGCTGACGGCGGGCGAAAGTAATGAGTTGGGGGAGACCGAGCTCCGGCTTGCCTCTGACATGCCGGAGCTCGAGGAAAGCACCTTCTTCCCCTTCTTCTCGAGTAGTGTCAACGTCGGGTTGGTTCCTCCCTTCTCGGATTTCTTTTACAAAGTCCTCAACCACTACGGTCTGCAGGCGTTGCATCTCCATCCCAACTCTGTCCTCCTCCTGTCCATCTTTGCCTACTATTGTGAGGCGTACCTGGGCGTGATGCCATCTGTGGCGCTCCTGCACCATTTCTTCTTCCTCCGTGTCAGCGAGGGTCACATCTCCAGATGCGCTAACTTTGTCGCATCCGGCAAAGCCAACTCGATCTCGAGCACCGGGAAGAGGGCCGACAACATTCGATCCAAATGGGTCATGATGGACGCCAAGTGCACCGATCCTCATCTGGCGCTACCTATGGTGGCGCCCTCTCTCCACGGGGGGGGGGGGGGGGGGGGGGGGGGGGTTGGCCCAGGGCGGAGCTTGCTAATGAGCAGGCATCGTCTGTGTTGGGGCAGATGGTAACCGACTTGAAGCCGGGCAATGCGAGGGCGGCGAAGGTTACGGGGGTCATGCTTCTGAGGGAGTTGTTGACATTGCGAGTAGCCCCACTCCAGGCGCGTGCACGCCCCCTCTGGGAGCTTGAAGAATAGGGAAATTAGACCCGCCTGAGGCCGGGGGCCTTGCCTGACGATGAATTGGCCGCTGTTCTGCGCCTCATAGTTGGGGACAACCAGGAGTACCCACCAAACGCCTTCGTCCCCCTGTTCCAACACAGGGATCAGGAGAAATTTGTGGCCTCCAGGCCGACCTTTGGCGCGCGTGGGTTGGTGCTGCCGGCGCTCCTGGGAGCCCCCGTGACACCGAAACCGGTGAAGGTGTCTTCTCACGAGCCCCACGGGGAGGGGGAAGAGGAGGAGGTCCCGGAGAATACTCTGGAAGAGGTGGGGGAGACTTCCCCTCTAAGGTAAACCGAGATCCTCCGCGCCGTTCTTGACGATGCCGAGGCCGACACTCGCCAAAGAGAGAGGGAGCAGCCCCCCATCCCGACGAGGGGTAGGTCGTCGTTGGTGCCTCACGATGTCGCCTCCATCCCGACGATGTCAGGCTTCAGGCTTCCTAAGCGGAAGTACGTCGCGATGGATCAGTAAGAGTGTCAAGCTTCGCCTTGTCCCTGTTTGTACTCATCATTTCCTGATGCTGGCCCTTGGTTGAACATGCCGACATCTTATGCAAAGAAAAGTAAGGAGGATGCGGCGTCCGTGCCTCCTTCCTCGGAGAAAGGGGTAGCAGCGTCCGCATCTCCCCAGCCCGGTCGTCCTCACGGGGCCAAGAGGAGCATTGCCACGTGGAACCAGCCCCCATGGCCCTGCTAGCTCCGGAAGTGCCGGCGCTTGGCGCGGCCGATGAGGTTCCAGCTGCTCCTGAAGTCGCGGTTTCCCTGGCCCTGGTGACGATGTCACCTCCCCCCACTGCTGCACCTCAACTCCCAGATTCTTCTGCTCCTGCTGCTACTCTGGAACGTGCTCTCTCGGAGATGACCCGACTGCAGGCGGATCTCCTGGGCGTAGACCCACGCCTTGTGGCCGGGCGTCTGGAGCTGGCCTCAGTCCGGCTTTTGAGAAGGAGAAGCAGAGTGCCGCCAACGCCGCAGCCGATCGTGAGATGGCGTTGAAAGACGCCAAGGCCGCCCGCGACCGCTGCCAGGTGCTGGAGGACGAGCTGCAGGGCCTGCGCACCAAGCACGCCGAAGAAGCACGCTGCCGCCAAACGAAGGAGGAGGAAATGAAGGCCCAGGAGGATGCCATCAAGAACCGTGATGCTGAGCTGGCGGAGTTGGGGCGGACGCAGGCCGCCGAGCGCAACCGGTTGGAAGAGCTGGAGCGGGAGGCAAAGGCGAGGGAGGCCAATCTCGACGCCAAGGTGCGAGTCCTGACCGAAGACCGTACGGCCTTTGCCGATCTTGAGAAGAAGTCCCGCAAGGCAATGAAGACGCTCTACGAGCACGGCCTGGAGAAGTCGCTGGCCGCCGATGAGGACGGCCCCACCCGGCTACTTCCTCTCTTGGTTCAGGCGCTCGAGGAAGTCGTTGATGGCGTCGGTCCTATGGCGGAGGTGGAAGCTCGCGTCCTGTCTTCAGATGCATTGACTCGCTTCTTCAGCCACCTGCACCTTCGCAACCCCAACGCTTTCCTTGACGAGCTGCTGGAGCCTGTGGCTGAAGAGCAATACAAGGCTGTCGCCACAGCCGTGCAAGGTCAGGTGGAGCCCTTGCTGAAAAAGTTCTGTTGCTTTGTCTCCGCTCCTCTGTCTGGTGATGTCGCCCAACCTGCGGCTGGTGGTGAAGGTGAAGACAACGTTGCTCACGAGGTAGCTCCTTCCGCAGGTGATGGCGGCATCCGGGGGTGACCTGCGGCTACCCTCCTGTTTCGTTCCTGCAACATGCATTAGGCCTCGGGGAGGCATTTAGACTTTTTATTAGATATCGTGAAGACAATGTGTGAGGACAATGTGTTTGTAATATTTGCTTCGAGATTTTGCGTTTTCCTTCCTATTTGCTTTGCGTTCTACGTCGGCAGAGCCTGGCCCCGTGCATACCTCAACCGCCATTGGGCTGACCGGAGACCAGGACGGACCAAGGAGTGAGGGGCTACGTGACCAGTTAGGCTCCTGAGTCATGGTGCTCAGGAGTCCCCCTTGACACGCAAATAGCTTATAGGGAGAGTTCGCGAGGATAGACTGATGTTCTACGTCGGCAGGGCCCGGCCGGCGCATACGTAAACCGCCATTGGGCCGACTGGAGACCGGGACGGACCAAGGAGTGAGGGGCTACGTGACCAGTCAGGCTCCTGAGTCGCGATGATTAGGAGTCCCCCTTGACGCGCAAACAATTTCCATACATGCCCTCGTTGAGGCCTCGGGAGGGGCGCGCGACGCCCAGGTCCGGGAGACCTGGCTGGGTGGCGTGCGCTTGGGTGTGGCCCGAGCGCAGCCCCGGTGCCCAGTCCCCTCGCCCGGCTCTCCCAAGGGGAGGCGTTGCGGTGAGGCCGGACGCTGAACTCTGGGCTACCTGAGGTTGGTACGACCGTGGGGCTGCCCTCAATTTTTTATCACCAGCGCGGAGCATAATGCTTCCGCTTGTGCACAGGCATAGCCACTCCTCGGTAGTGTCGACGGCCAGCGCGGAGCATGGTGCTTCCACTTGTGCGTGGGATGGGGGCCTGTGACGCCCCGAGACCGATGCGCTAGGTGTCTCCCAGTTATTTGCCGTCGTTGCCATGTCATTTGCTTGCGTGTTGCATCTTGTCATGTCGTCATTTGCATTGCATCATCAAGTTTTCGAAACTTCCATTAGTCTGGGTCTCCAAGTTCCGTTCGTTGTCCGTCCCGAGCCCAGACACTCTTGCACGCGCCCGCGGCACATCTGAAATATTATTTTATAGGTGGCCGGAAAATGTTCTCGTAATGGGTTGAAAGTTGGCATGCGGTCTTATTTTAGTGTAGATAGACCGCCTGTCAAATTTCATTGCATTCGAAGTTTGTTTGATGCCCCAACGGATAACTATAGCGGCGGTATAGCCGGTCTATCGTCGGACGTTTTTGGTCTCTGGAAATGGGTGCCGGGTTGCATTCCTCCTCTCCTCAGTCCGACCACACACTTAACCTCCTTCGCCTAACCCCTCTATGCACAGTGCTTCGACCCCTCGCGTGTGTCCGAAGCTATCCCGAACCCGACCCGGACAGTCGTCAATGTTGGGTCCGGATTATCCCCAAACATCTACAAAACATCACCGTTTTCTTATTTGGACTCCCTAGCCTATTTTTTCTCGACCGCACGATTACGATCGGACTGACCGAATACCCCCTAACCTAAGCCAGTAACCTATATAAGTGGGCAATCCTAAATTTTAGGCGACTTGTCCCATCCATCCTCCTGCCCGCCGCCACCTGCCTGCCTTCTCTTTCCTCGGGATCTCACCTGATCCAATCCACCAACCAGCGCTCCCCCATGTCCCTCCTCGATCCTCATCACTCGCAGCCTCCAACACCCATCAACCAATCCAGCCGAGGGCCTCGTCCCCGAGCCGAGCTCCATGGAAGAGGTGCAGTGCTCCGCCCCTCTCTGCCTTGCGTCCAAGCACCTGCCGCATCGAGCGCCCGCAGCTCCATTCCCATGTACGCCTCCGTTCAGCTCCTGCCGACGAGCAGATGAGTCGCCGCCCGTCTCATTTTCTCCCCCTGTTTTCCTCTCTTTCCTCCTCTAACCTCCCCCCTCGTTTGATTTCTTCTCTGCCAGGAAATGAAAGGGGCTCGCCCTTGATGTCCTGGCCGCCGGCGACCAAAGCCGCCGTGTGTCCTCTCCTTCCCGTCCCTGCCGTCCCCGTCGGGGTTGACCTCCAGCGCCGCCAAGCCAAGTCCCTCTTCTTGCCTCCCTTCATTCCCAGCTACCCCAGCGACCCTGCGTCCCTGACATAGCCCGCGCCAAGTCCTCGCAAGCCACCGCCCGGAGCAGGCCGCCTCCTCACCTCGTCCGCATCGCCGGGATCGCGTCAAGTTCACCACCGTCGCCCAAGTCCCTCGCCTCGCCGCCCCTTCGCGCTGCTCGCTGCAACCTTGCGCGTCTGCAACTATGCGGGGCATCGCTCCCGAGCGCATTGGCCATGCCCTTGCCCAGCGGCCTCGCTCAGCCTCTGCCTCGATTCGGCCGAGCGCCGCTACCTTCCCTGCCGACTTGAACCCCGCCGGATCCGGTGACCCTTGCCGCCGCCGTCGCCAAGAACCTCGCCGGAGAACCATGTCCCGCTTCAGGGACCGCTCATCTACGTCGCCTGCCGCCGCTCTGAACCTGCGCCTCCGCAGTCTCTACATCCCGTGTGCGTGCGAGCCAAAGCCTGTGGCCGCGCGAGGGCCGCATCACATTGACTGAGGCCCAGCAACGTTCTTCATTCCCCAGGCCGACCCTTCTTCTTCAATAGGGCCAAGGCCCATGGTGAGGCAAACCCCCCAGTTAGTTTTTTTCCCTTCCTTTGGCCCAGCTAGTTTCGGCCCATGTATGTTTTTTTTTTCAGCGCCTGGTTTTTTGCTAATTAATCAGAGACTGTAGGTTTTGCAGAAAACCCCTCCATGTTCATGCATTTAGTAACTTCTAAACCGTGCATCGGATTAAAATACTTTACATATGAAAAATGCTTAGATTTTCATCTAGTTCAATAATATGCCACTTTCTTCTATGTTAAATATGTGGAAAATGCCGTTTGTGTAATTTTTTCTCATATGCCATGTTAAAATGCTTTATTTCATAACTAAATAACCGTAGCTCCGAACTTAACAAACTTTATATGTAAATGGGGTGGAAAAATGCCTAGTTTAACATGGTGACCTTATTTTGCATGTTTAATAACTCTAAAATTGTGTTTAGGGCAGAACAGTCCCAAACCTAAAATATGCACATGAGGATTTTTCAGACTTGTTGCTTGTTGTTCCAGCCTCATTTAAAATTATCTAGATAGGTAGTTTTACTTTGCTTCACCCCTTGACATGCTAAAAAACATTTAATATTGTTGAGTACATAAATCGGAGAGAACTAAATAAGTCAAGTGGTGTTCCGTCAATATGCAACTCGTTGCATATTGAGCTCCACTTAATTTGTAGTTTTGCTGGTTGCACTTTGCCATGCCATGCATATTTAAACCGGACATGCATCATACTTGGTTGTGCATCATGCCATGTTATGTGATGGTTGTTTACTATGTTGTTTTCTTCTTTCCGGTGTTGCTTCTTCGGGTTGGTTCCGATAACGTCACGTTTGTGAGGATTCGTTCGACTTCGTCCGTTTATCTTCTTCATGGACTCGTTCTCCTTCCTTGCGGGATCTCAGGCAAGATGACCTTACCCTCGAAATCACTTCTATCTTTGCTTGCTAGTTGCTCGATATATTGCTATGCCGCGATACCTACCACTTGCTATATCATGCCTCCCATATTGCCATGTCAAGCCGCTAACCCTGCTTTCCTAGCAAACCGTTGTTTGGCTATGTTACCGCATTGCTCAGCCCCTCTTATAGCGTTGTTAGTTGCAGGTGAAGATGTAGTTTGTTCCATGTTGGAACATGGATATGTTGGAATATCACAATATCTCTTATATTAATTAATGCATCTATATACTTGATAAAGGGTGGAAGGCTCGTCCTTATGCCTGGTGTTTTGTTCCACTCTTCCTGCCCTAGTTTCTGTCATATCGGTGTTATGTTCCTTACACGGTTGGGTGTTATGGGGACCACTTGACAGTTCGCTTTGAATAAAACTCCTCCAGCAAGGCCCAACCTTGGTTTTACCATTTGCCTCACCACCACCTACCCTTCCCTTGGGTCGGCCAACCCGAGGGTCATCTTTATTTTAGCCCCCCGGGCCAGTGCTTGTCTAAGTGTTGCTCCGAACCGAGCTGCCTGCGGGGCCACCTTGGGGAAACTTGAGGTTTGGTTTTACTCGTAGCTAGTCTCATCCGATGTTGCCCTAAGAACGAGATACGTGCGACTCCTATCGGGATTGTCGGCACATCGGGTGGTTTTGCTGGTCTTGTATTACCATTGTCGAAATGTCTTGTAACCGGTATTCCGAGTATGATCGGGTCGTCCTGGGAGAAGGAATATCCTTCGTTGACCATGAGAGCTTGTGATGGGCTAAGTTGGGACACCCCTGCAGGGTTTTCAACTTTCGAAAGTCGTGCCCGCGGTTATGGGCAGATGGGAATTTGTTAATGTCCGGTTGTAGAGAACTTGGCACTTAACTTAATTAAAATGCATCGACCGCGTGTGTAGCCGTGATGGTCTCTTTCCGGCGGAGTCCGGAAAGTGAACACGGTTCTTGTCTTATGCTTGAACGTAAGTAGTTTCAGGATCACTTCTTGATCTCTTTCTAGTTCATGACCGTGCTTTGCTTCTCTTCTCGCTCTCATTTGCGTAAGTTAGCCACCATATATGCTAGTGCTTGCTACAGCTCCACCTCACTACCCCTTTCCTACCCATAAGCTTAAATAGTCTTGATCTCACGGGTGTGAGATTGCTGAGTCCACGTGGCTCACAGATACTTCCAAACAGTTGCAGGTGCCGATGATACCAGTGCAGATGATACAACCCAGCTCAAGTGGGAGCTCGATGAAGATCGTGTTCGTTGTGTTGTTTCGTTTCCAGTTGATCAGCAGTGGAGCCCAGTCGGGGCGATCGGGGATCTAGCATTAGGGGTGGTCTTCTTTTATTGTGGTTCCGTAGTCGGACCTTGATTGTATTCTGGATGATGTAATGCTATATTTATGTATTGTGTGAAGTGGCGATTGTAAGCCAACTCTTTATTCCTTCTTATTCAGTACAAGGGATGTGTAAGGATTACCCCTCTTGTGACATGCCAACTATGCAATTATGCCTCTAAGTCGTGCTCCGACACGTGGGAGATATAGCCGCATTGTGGGTGTTACAAGTTGGTAATCAGAGCCTTGCCCGACTTAGGAGCCCCCTGCTTGATCGAATCGCTGGCGTTGTTGTGTCCGAAAAAATGTTTTGAGTCTTAGGATTATATATATCAGAGAGTAGGATTATTTTTACTCCTCAGTCTCTTCGTCGCACTGGTGAGGCCTCCTAACGTAGAGTTTTGACTCTACTCTCCTCAAATTTCACGAAAAAAAATTTAGGATCACGCGGGTATCTTGGAATCGTTCCGATGGTTTTGCGACGAGAACATTGTTCTTGGTGCCTCCTGACATTTAGGGGTTGTGGCAGTGTCCCGGGAGTTGAGCTCCGAGGTGTTGTCGTCACAATTTTATCGTTGCAGTTCTGGTATAACTGAGTTCGCCGACATCGAAAATCTCCTTTATGCAGTTGTTGGTGAGATAACCTCGACGCCACCCAGTACTGGGGCGGGAGTTCGGGAGTATTTCCATAACTCGTATAATAGATGCTTTTCGAAGGTTGAGGTAAACGATTTCCGAAGGTTTCTTGGTTATGTGTTGAAGGATCGATACAGCTGGATGTAGGATTTTCTAGTTTGGGTGAGATATTATGCTTCCCCTGTATCCCCAACACCTGATTGCATAACTAGAAAGTTTCGGGAGTTTATTAGTGGGAATTCAAGTAGCTCCTAGGATATCTTTCCGACAGATGCATGATATGAGATTGGGGTTCGACGTCTAGTGGTCCGCCTATCCATAGTTGGTTTTAAAGTGGTCTCGTTGTGTCTTAAAGAGTCCTTGGCTATGCTGACTCGGGGACGCTTCGTATGTCATGTGCACTGCCTTGCACATGATGGTGCTGTACAATCGAGCCCGTGTGGGCCCCACCACGAAAACTTTGGACGAAATCTCTCTCATATTTTTGTTCCGGCTTATTCTGCAAGCCTATCTTTTGTTTTGTTTTGAGTTGTGGTATTCGAGTTGCTTCAATGTCAAGTGTTGATTCCATACCTTCCCTAAGTGGTGTTCTCATACTCCTATGTGAATACCAATCCTTCATGATAATTGAGATTGTCATGTCAATCATTTTCAACCAGCGTGTTCCTATTCAAGTGGATCCGATCTTTGTCAACATCAACAAGATCAACTCAAAGTCTTCTCAACGTTATTTCTTTCATCCGTCTCAAGTTTCCTTTGTTTTACCCACCCTCCCACCCCTTTTTCTTCGAGGACACAGATTTCTTAATCATGTATCCTTTTATTTGTGAGAAGTCTCTTCATTCTTTTTAGTCTATGTTCTTATCCGGTGATTCTTATGAAGATACTAAGGAAGCCTCAAGTTCGTCACTCTTCACTCGTTTCTTCTCCGGTGGATTCAATTCAAGCTTTTCGTGTTGATCATATCCCTTTTCCTCGTTTCAAATGTTTTCTCATGCCGGGGCACCACTTAATCATCCACTTCTCGCTATTCAATTGTTCCGGAGTGCTCAAGATATCTCGAAGATTCGTGTTTCTACTATGCTTTCGTTCCAGCTCTTTCGAGGATGTTATCTCATTCAAGCCATTTAAATCAACCGGCGCAATCTATCTTTTAAATCATCAACGGTGTTTCTCTTGAGTGCGCACTAACCCACAGGTCTTTTCCCAGGATCTTACCTGACTCTTCTTATTTTTTTCAGAGTTATTTTCAAATTCTTTTCTAAGTTTGAACTTTGACGTAAGAATGAATTATCATCAGTCAAATGTCTTTCACCAAGATCTTTCAAATTCTTTTCATCGTCGGTTCAACCTTTCTAATATTCATTCTCCCGGAGTATCTCAATAATTCATGGTGGTGTTTCTCATCGTCATTCTCGGAGTTTGAAGACGAAAGAAGAGCTTTTCTCCAAATCTTATCCGTTCTCTCAAGGACTCGTGATTCTAGCTTGATGCCATCTTCTCATAATTATTTCCGATTGTGGGAATTCTTTTCACCCATCCGGAGCAATTCAGGAGTCTTTTCAGTTTGATTCTTCGGAGACCATCATTTCGGGTTTATTCATACTCAGCTTTCAGCTTTTGTTCTCCAAATTTTACCGGTGCATCATTCAAGTTTCCTCTAATCATTTCGTGATCTATTCGTTCTTGTGTATCAATTCCCTCAAGTATCTTCATTCGTTCTCTAATTCTTCCCGGTGTTTCTTTATCTTTTCTTCATTCATTTTCAATTCTTATGGTGGTTCGTTCAAGATTTTCTCTTCCTTAATTATCATATCAATTCATTCGTTGTTTCCATCCTACCGATGGCTCGTTGAAGACCTTTTCAAGTTTACGCTATATCTCTCTTCTATCATTTTCTACGAGAGTAAGTAGTATGCCAAATCCGTTGCTTGTCATCAATTTAAATTGGTGAAGGTTTCGCATAACATAATTCTTATTCTTGTTTCATCCAATGAAAATTCCTTGATGAATAAATTCTCGTTTTCAATTGTTTCATCTTTTCTTTTCCCGGAGTTCCAAGCTCTCATCATCATGAAGATCCATCTTATCATTGTAAGGCTTCAACCTTATTATTTTCATCCTTCATCCTTCATTTGATCATTCTTTTATTGCCGGAGTTCTTCATAGAGGCTCTACATGGTGGTTCGTCAAGGATTCCTTTCATTCTTCATTTGTTCTTCAAGATTTCTCTCGGAGTTAAGATCCACCAAGATATACTCTAAATTAAACATGGTGTTCAACACATGTCTTGTTTTCAGGAGTTCAAGCATTATTCTTCTTCTTGCATTTCGAAGTGCAATTCGTTTTACCTTATCTTTTGAGGTGGTGTTATGTCATTCTTCAAAATTTGAGTTCGTGTTTCATGATTCACATGTTGTCAAGAATGAGATATTTTAAATCCACCAATCTCTTCAATGGAGGTGTCTTGGGTTATATTTCACCTAAAGCTTTCCCTAAGGATTGTTGCTAAATATGGTGCTTATAAATGACCCAAGTTCTTCATTTATCCTCCCGTTGAAATAAGTTTCTCGACTCCTTGTTCATATCAATCCAATCTATTGTTTTCATTAGTGGCAGAATTTCACCTCAAGACTTCGAGATGTTTTCCATAAGCCCACAACGAGCTTACTCTTTTCGTTGTTGGTTTTCCAACAACTCCGTTCAACTTTTTCTTCGAAAGCATGCTCTTTAAATTTTATTTGCGAGAGTTGTCATTTCTTTCTCCGATCTCTTATTCTGACAATCTACCTTCTTTTCTCTCGTTCCGGAGGCATTGTGACGTTGCTCTCTTCGTCCTATCATCTCGTTTGCCAAGATCATGTTTTTTCCCTTGCTTATCCATTCAACTGGAGTGTCGTGCCCCTTTTTCAAGTTCTCTCATCTTATCAAGTTTCACCTCCCTTCACAACCGGAGTGTTATCGTAATTGATCTTTATCGTTCCTTGTACATATCGTTTCTATCGGAGTGCTTGCATGTACTTCTTGTCCATTGTAACCCTTTTTCTTATGTCTTTCAACCTCTCAAGGTTCGTGGTTTCACTCGTTTGTCAAAGAAGCAACCTTGTTTTTACCTCTTCTTTCCTCTTCTGTTTTCCCTCCGGTGCCATCCTAGATCTCGGGACGAGATCCTCTCGTAGTGGTGGAGTGTTGTGACGCCCCGAGACCGATGCGCCAGGTGTCTCCCAGTTATTCGCCGTCGTTTCCATGTCCTTTGCTTGCGTGTTGCATCTTGTCATGTCTTCATCCGCATTGCATCATCATGTTTTCGAAACTTGCATTACTCCGGGTCTCCCAGTTCCGTTCGTTGTCCGTTCTGAGCCCAGACACTCTTGCACGCGCCCGCGGCACGTCCAGAATATTATTTTATAGGTGGCCAGAAAATATTCTCGCAATGGGTTGAAAGTTAGCATGCGGTCTTATTTTAGTGTAGATAGACCTCCTGTCAAATTTCATCGCATTCGAAGTTCGTTTGATGCCCCAACGGATAACTATAGCGGCAGTATAGCCGGTCTATCGTCGGACGTTTTCGGTCTCCGGAAACGGGTGCTAGGTTGAATTCCTCCTCTCCTCAGTCCGACCACACACTTAACCTCGTTCGCCTAACCCCTCTCTGCACAGTGCTTCGACCCCTCACGTGTGTCCGATGCTGTCCCGAACCCGACCCGGACAGTCGTCACTGTTGGGTTCGGATCATCCCCAAACATCTACAAAACATCACCGTTTTCTTATTTGAACTCCCTAGCCTATTTTTTCTCGACAGCCCGATTACGATCGGATGGAACGAATACCCCCTAACCTAATCCAATAACGTATATAAGTGGGAAACCCTAAATTTTAGGCGACTTGTCCCATCCATCCTCCGGCCCGCCGCCACTTGCCTGCCTTCTCTTTCCTGATCCAATCCACCAACCAGCGCTCCCCATGTCCCTCCTCGATCCTCATCACATGCAGCCTCCAACACCCATCGACCAAGCCAGCCGAGGGCCTCATCCCCGAGCCGAGCTCCATGGAAGAGGTGCAGCGCTCCGCCCCTCTCTGCCTTACGTCCGAGCACCTGCCGCATCGAGTGTCCGCAACTCCATTCCCGTGTACGCCTCCATTCAGCTGCTGCCGACGAGCAGATGAGTCGCCGCCTGTCTCCTTTTCTCCCCCTATTTTCCTCTCTTTCCTCCTCTAACCTCTCCCCCCTCGTTTGATTTCTTCTCTGCCAGGAAACGAAAGGGGCTCGCCCCTGATGCCATGGCCGCCGACGACCGAAGCCGCCGTGTGTCCTTTCCTTCCCGTCCCTGCCGTCCCCGTCGGGGTTGACAGGTCACTCGCCTCTCCTCCCTTCATTCCCAGCTACCCCGGTGACCATGCGTCCCTGACAAAGCCCGCGCCAAGTCCTCGCAAGCCGCCGCCCGGAGCAGGCCGCCTCCGCTCCTCCTCACCTTGTCCGTGTCGCCGGGATCGCGTCAAGTTTACCGCCGTCGCCCAAGTCCCTCGCCTTGCTGCCCCTTCGCCCTGCTCGCTGCGACCGTGCGCGTCTGCAACTATGCGGGGCATCGCTCCCTAGCGCGTTGGCGACGCCCTTGCCCAGCGGCCTCGCTTAGCCTCTGCCTCGATTCGGTGCAGCACCGCTGCCTCCCCCTGCCGACTTGAACCCCGCCGGATCCGGTGACCCTTGCCGCCGCCGTAGCCAAGAACCTCGCCGGAGAACCATGTCCCGCTTCTGGAACCGCTCATCTCCGTCGCCTGCCGCCGCTCTGAACCTGCGCCTCTACAGTCTCTCTATCTCGTGTGCGTGCGAGCGCATGCCTATGCCCACGCGAGGGCCGCATCGCATTGACCGAGGCCCAGCAACGTTCTTCGTTCCCCAGGCCGGCCCATCTTCTTCTATCGGGCCAAGGCCCATGGTGAGGCAAACCCCCAAGTGCCTCTCTTTTTTCCCTACCTTTGGCCCAGCTAGTTTCGGTCCATGTATGTTTTTTTCCAGCGCCTGGGTTTTTGCTAATTAATCAGAGACTGTAGGTTTTGCAGAAAACCCCTCAGTGTTCATGCATTTAATAACTTCTAAACCGTGCATCGGATTAAAATACTTTATATATGAAAAATACTTAGATTTTCATCTAGTTCCATTATATGCCACTTTCTTCTATGTTAAATATGTTGAAAATGCCATTTGTGTAATTTTTTCTCATATGCCATGTTAAAATGCTTTATTGCATAACTAAATAACCGTAGCTCCAAACTTAATAAACTTTATATGTAAATGTGGTGGAAAAATGCCAAGTTTAACATGGTGACCTTATTTTGCATGTTTAATAACCCTAAAATTGTGTTTAGGGCATAACAGTCCCAAGCCTAAAATATGCACATGAGGACTTTCCGGACTTGTTGCTTGTTCTTCTGGCCTCATTTAAAATTGTCTAGATAGGTAGTTTTACATTGCTTCACCCCTTTGCCATGGTAAAAAAACATTTAATATTGTTGAGTACACAAACGGGCTAGAACTAAATAAGTCATGTGGTGTTCCGTCAATATGCAACTCGTTGCATATTGTGCTCCACTTAATTTGTAGTTTTGCTTGTTGCACGTTTCCATGCCATGCATATTTAAACCGGACATGCATCACACTTGGTTGTGCATCATGCCATGTTATGTGATGGTTGTTTACTATGTTGTTTGCTTCTTTCCAGTGTTTCTTCTTTGGGTTGGTTCCGATAATGTCGCGTTTGTGAGGATTCGTTCGACTTCGTCCGTATGTATTCTGCATGTACTCGTTCTTCTTCCTTGCGGGATCTCAGGCAAGATGACCTTACCCTCGAAATCGCTTCTATCTTTGCTTGCTAGTTGCTCGATCTATTGCTATGCCGCGATACCTACCACTTGCTATATCATGCCTCCCATATTGCCATGTCAAGCCGCTACCCTCCTTTCCTAGCAAACCGTTGTTTGGCTATGTTACCGCTTTGCTCAGCCCCTCTTATAGCGTTTTTAGTTGTAGGTGAAGATGTAGTTTGTTCCATGTTGGAACATGGATATGTTGGGATATCACAATATCTCTTATATTAATTAATGCATCTATATATTGGTAAAGGGTGGAAGGCTCGGCCTTATGCCTAGTGTTTTGTTCCACTCATGCTGCCCTAGTTTCCGTCATATCGGTGTTATGTTCCTTGATTTTGCGTTCCTTACACGGTTGGGTGTTATGGGGACCCCTTTACAGTTCGCTTTGAATAAAACTCCTCCAGCAAGGCCCAACCTTGGTTTTACCATTTGCCTCACCACCACCTACCCTACCCTCGGGTCGGCCAACCCGAGAGTCATCTTTATTTTAGCCCCCCCGGGCCAGTGCTTGTCTAAGTGTTGGTCCGAACCGAGCTGCCTGCGGGGCCACCTCGTGAAAACTTGAGGTTTGGTTTTACTCGTAGCTAGTCTCATCCGGTGTTGCCCTGAGAACGAGATATGTGCGACTCCTATCGGGATTGTCGGCACATCGGGTGGCTTTGCTGGTCTTGTTTTACCATTGTCGAAATGTCTTGTAACCGGGATTCCGAGTCTGATCGGGTCGTCCTGGGAGAAGGAATATCCTTCGTTGACCATGAGAGCTTGTGATGGGCTAAGTTGGGACACCCCTGCAGGGTTTTCAACTTTCGAAAGTCGTGCCCGCGGTTATGGGCAGATGGGAATTTGTTAATGTCCGGTTGTAGAGAACTTGGCACTTAACTTAATTAAAATGCATCAACCGCGTGTGTAGCCGTGATGGTCTCTTTCCGGCAGAGTCCGGAAAGTGAACACGGTTCTTGTGTTATGCTTGAACGTAAGTAGTTCCAGGATCACTTCTTGATCATTTTCTAGTTCATGACCGTGCTTTGCTTCTCTTCTCGCTCTCATTTGCGTAAGTTAGCCACCATATATGCCAGTGCTTGCTGTAGCTCCACCTCACTACCCCTTTCCTACCCATAAGCTTAAATAGTCTTGATCTCACGGGTGTGAGATTGCTAAGTCCTCGGGGCTCACAGATACTTCCAAACAGTTGCAGGTGCCGATGATACCAGTGCAGATGATACAACCCAGCTCAAGTGGGAGCTCGATGAAGATCGTGTTTGTTGTGTTGTTTCGTTTCCAGTAGATCAGTAGTGGAGCCTAGTCGGGGCGATCGGGGATCTAGCATTAGGGTGTCTTCTTTTATTTTGGTTCCGTAGTCGGACCTTGATTGTATTCTGGATGATGTAATGCTATATTTATGTATTGTGTGAATTGGCGATTGTAAACCAACTCTTTATCCCTTCTTATTCAGTACATAGGATGTGTAAAGATTACCCCTCTTGCGACATGCCTACTATGCGGTTATGCCTCTAAGTCATGCTCCGACACGTGGGAGATATAGCCGCATCGTGGGTGTTACAGGGCCCCCCTCCGGGAGGAGCCCCCGGGCCGTGTACAGCCCCGCCTTAACACGTGGCTTGCACGGTAGGTCTGCGAGGTCTATCTGGGCACTCGTGAGCCAGCGCGGGACTCACGAGGCCCTACCTCAAGGCGGGTTGTGCCTGGCCTTGAGTCTTGGTGTCTGTGTGTTCCTGCAAGGCGGTTAGGTGCAAGCACTCTACGTCCTCAGGTCCCGGCCCTCGAGCGAGCTCAGCCGCCGCTGGTATGCCAGGTCGTGATGCCGTGGTCAAGGCCAGGGGGTGAGGGCTGGAGAGCAAGTAAGAGCTCCTGAGTCGGGATGCTCAAGAGCCCCCCTTTTAACGCGCAAGTCAATTGCAAGGGGTGAATGTACCCACAGCGGGTGGCAATCAAGAAGGCGATAACCGTAGGCAGGTTAAGCAAGGAAGGCAAATCAGCTTGGGGAAATGCAGGAAGATACATGCCACTGGGTCCGGCCCGAGCGGCTTGCGGATGATGCAGCCCGAGGGGCGCCCCCAGCAAGGTAAGCTAAAGACATGAGCGAAAGGGATACATGCCGCGGGGATGGACCCACGTGGCCTGGGAATAATGCAGCCCAAGGGGCGCTCCCAGCTTAAACGAGCTTGGAAGATGTCACCTGGTTTTGTAGACGAAGCAGAGTTGGTGCAGCTGAAGGTGTGCATCGAAGAAATGACTCCTCGTGAGCCACCGGAGCCTCGGGAGGCTCTGGGGGCTCAGGAGGCTCCCTGAAGACCGTCTCCGTTTCCTCCAGGACGGCGCAGTACCTGGCCTCTCGAGCCGCCAGGTCACGCCACATGTTGCGCTGATAGGCCGACGCCACGCTCGGCAAGCCGAGGGGCATGCGAATGTAGCTGTGTTGCGGGCCCTCGCAACAGACCACACACGAAGGCCAGAAGCGCTCCTAAGACACAGCCCTGTTGAGCCCTGGGACGTCGATGCAGACGCGCAGCTCAGCACCCTCGCCTGGGTGGTGAGCTGCGCCCTGTGAGTGGCTGTCGCCACGCATGCCTCTTGCGTCTTGCAGTTCCTGTGTGGTCTTGATGATGAATTCCTTAGTGGTGGGCACCCCTTGCCCTGTGATCTCCTGAGGAAAACGTGCCGCGTAGCACGCCTCCAAGTGGTGCCCGAGCGCCTCCCTCGTGAGGTTGGCATGGCCTGAGGCCCTCCAGAAGAGAGCCCCCAAGCCCAGCCCGAGGAGGGCACTGGGCCGCCTTCCTATGCGATGGAGGGAGGCGCCCCTGGGACAGACGCTGATCCTGGCGAGGCTCCTACCGCGACGCCATCCTCTTGAGGTCCTGCGCGGCGCGGCTTCTTCTTCTTGGGGATGGCCTCCGGAGGGCCCTCACTTCTGCTGTCAGGGTCATCGATTGCTGCAGCTTGGAAGGCGCGCTCGAGGGAGCACACCGCATCCCTTTCTTCACATGGGACCATGATGACCCCGCCGCTTCTAGGCATCTTGAGGGTGTTGTAGCCGTGGTGGGGGACCGCCATGAACTTCACCAGGGCCAGATACCCGAGGATGGCGTTGTACGGCAGGCGGATGTGCGCGACGTCGAAGTCCATGAGCTCGGTGCGGTAGTTGTCGCGCGTGCCGAAGGTGAAAGGCAGGCGGACCTGCCCTATCGGTGTGGCATAGCCATCGGTCACTCCTGAGAAAGGTTTGGTAGGCTAGAGCTGCTCATATGCCACTTGGAGGTTGTCGAATGTGTCGACGGACAGGACGTTGAGCCCTGCTGAGGGAGTCCTGGATTAGGGGGTCTCCGGACAGCCGGACTATCTCCATTGGCCGGACTGTTAGACTATGAAGATACAAGATTGAAGACTTCGTCTCGTGTCCGGATGGGACTCTACTTGGCGTGGAAGGCAAGCTAGGCAATACGGATATGGATATCTCCTCCATTGTAACCGACCTTGTGTAACCCTAACCCTCTCCGGTGTCTATATAAACCGAAGGGTTATACTCCGTAGGACAACAATCACAACATACAATCATACCATAGGCTAGCTTCTAGGGTTTAGCCTCTCTGATCTCGTGGTAGATCTACTCTTGTACTACCCATATCATCAATATTAATCAAGGAGGACGTAGGGTTTTACCTCCATCAAGACGGCCCAAACCTGGGTAAAACATTGTGTCCCCTGCCTCCTATTACCATCCGGCCTAGACGCACAGTTCGGGAACCCCTACCCGAGATCAGCCGGTTTTGACACTGACATTGCTGCTTTCATTGAGAGTTCCTCTATGTCGTCACCGTTAGGCTTGATGGCTCCTACTACCATCGATAGCAATGCGGTCCAGGGTGAGACTTTTCTTCCCAGACAGATCTTCGTATTCGGCGGCTTTGCACTGCGGGCTAATTCGCTTGGCCATCTGGAGCAGATTGAAAGCTACGCCCCTGGCCGTCAGGTCAGATTTGGAAGTTTGAACTACACGGCCGACATCCGCGGAGACTTGATCTTCGACGGATTCGAGCCACAGCCGGGCGCGCCGCACTGTCACGATGGGTATGACCTAGCTCTGCCGCCGAACAGTAACCCAGAGGCCGCGCCCGCATCAGCTCCGACCCTTAGCTCGGAGCCAACTGCGCCAATCGAGGACGGGTGGTTAGACACCGCCTCAGGGGCTGCAGTCTCAACGGTGATCGAGCCGAACACTAGCATAATCCTCTGCGCAGCCCGTGACTCCAAGGTGCCGGACTCTTTTTCTGACTCCGAACCGCCCGCGCCCCTACCAATCGAATCCGATTAGGCGCCAATCATGGAATTCACTGCCGCGGATATCTTTCAGCACTCGCCCTTTGGCGACATTCTGAATTCAATAAGGTCTCTCTCTTTGTCAGGAGAGCCCTGGCCGGATTATGGCCAACAGGATGGGGATGCGGACAACGAAGAAATTCAACGCCCACCCACCACCCACTTAATAGCCACTGTCGATGACTCAACCGACATGCTCGACTTCGACTCCGAAGACATCGACGGTAAGGACGATGATGCGGGAGGCGAAGAGGAACCACCGCCCACAGAGCGCTGGACGTCCACCTCATCATATGACGTCTACATGGTGGACACACCAAAAGAAGACGACGACGAGGAACGGAAGGACGCACCGAAGGCTTGTTCCCACGAGAAGTAGTCAAAGCGGCGGCGCAAGAGCCGCCCCAAATCCCGCCTCGGCAGAAATAACAATCATACAGACCCAGCGTTGGAGGAGGGCGAACCACTGCCGGACCACGGCAATATGGATAATCAAACCGAACAAACCAATTCTGTCAAAGATAATAGTCCGGACGACATAACGCCAGACAGGCACCCGGAGCAGCAGAATGCCCGTCAAAGGCTTGTTGCCACCACGAGGAGTCTGAAAAAGCAGAAGCAAAGGCTGAAGGCTGTGCAGGACACACTCCAAATCAGATGGAGTAAAGTACTTAACACAGCAGTGAAGTACGGCGGCAATCGCCCCACCAAGAGCTACCCAAAGCGGAAGTTGCTACCTGAATTCGATGAGGAGGCCTTAGACCCCCCCACAACCAAAAATCAAATTGGCCACCTAGCCGGATAGACGACCTCACGGCCAACATAGAGCGGCAAACAACGCCACTCACAAGCCAATACGCGATCCACGCGAGGGCTCGCACCAAAAGGACAGTGCAACCAGATCCATCTATGGACCATGCAAGCGCGCCCCAACATACGATGTAACACAACAAACATCCGAACAACGGAGTACACCCAGATACAGGGGTGCCGCACACCCCCTATGTTTCACCGATGAGGTGCTGGACCATGAATTTCCAGAGGGATTCAAACCTGTAAACATAGAGGCATACGATGGAACAACAGACCATGGGATCTGGATTGAGCACTATATCCTCCATATCCATATGGCTCGAGGAGATGATCTCCACGCCATCAAGTACTTACCCCTCAAGCTCAAAAGGCCAGCTCATCACTGGCTTAAAAGCCTCCCCGAAAACTCCATTGGAAGCTGGGAAGAGCTCGAAGACGCTTTTCGAGCAAATTTTCAAGGGACTTATGTCCGACCTCCGGACGCGGATGATTTGAGTCATATAACTCAACAGCTCGGAGAGTCAGCCCGGAAGCTTTGGAACATGTTTCTTACTAAAAAGAACCAAATTGTCGACTGTCCGCACGCCGATGCCTTGGCAGCTCTTAAGAATAGCGTCCATGACGAATGGCTTGCCAGACACCTTGGCCAAGAAAAGCCGAGAACAATGACAGCATTAACAAGTCTCATGACCCGCTTTGCATGGGTGAGGACAGCTGGCTAGCCAGATGCAGCACCAGCGACCTCAGTACATCTGAAGTTAGAGATGGAAACGGGAAATCATGGCGCAACAGCAATAACAAACACCGGAATAAAGAAGACAGCACGAAGAGCACGGTAGTAAACGCCGGATTCAAAAGCTCTCGGCCAGGTCAGCAAAAGCTGCCCTCTAAAGGCGCCAGAGGCGAACTATCCAGCCTAAACAAAATTCTGGACCAAATATGTCAGATCCATAGCACCCCTGGTAAACCCGCTAATCATACCCACAGAGAATGTTGGGTCTTTAAGCAGTCTGGCAAGCTCAATGTCATACACAAGGGGGAGGATACACCAAGCGAAGACGAGGATGAACCTCTCAAGCAAGACACTGGGAACAAAAGAAATTTCCACTAGAAGTCAAAACAGTAAACGTGTTACACGTGATCAAGGGGAGAAACAAAACGGCATTCCCAGAAAAATATGCCCAAAGGCATATCACGACGGAGTCCTACCACTAGTCGTCTCAACCGATCACTTTCGACCATCGTGATTACTCAGCAAGTATCCGGTGTGCAGGATGGGCTTCCCTGGTATTAGACCCAATAATTTACAAATACCACTTCACAGGAGTCCTGATGGACGGTGGTAGCAGTCTCAACCTGATATACCATGATACAATCCGTGAAATGGGGATAGACCCAACGAAAATTTGCCATAGCAATACTACCTTTAAAGGAGTAACGCCAGGCCCAGGGGCTCATTGCACGGGCTCCCTGCTACTAAAGTTTATATTCGGCTTCCCCGATAACTTCCGTAGCGAACATTTAACCTTCCACATTGCTCCGTTCCAAAGTGGCTATCAAGCACTACTCGGACGCGAAGCTTTTGCTCGCTTGAATGCAATACCACATTACGCTTCCCTGACGCTCAAGATGCCCGGTCCACGCAGCATCATTACAGTGAATGGAAGTATTAAGCGATCTTTGTGTGTCGAAGAGAATGCGACTGCCTTGGCAGCCACACACTAAAAACGGCCTCACCAACTAAAGCATTTGATAGGTCGTCAAGACCACGGACGCGGTTAGACGAGTCCGGCGCTGCTATATGTAATTTGTACCGGATTGATGGCCACACCCCTATTACAAATACAAGGGGCTCAACGCGCGCAGACAAGTGGCAATTTCTACTCATTTTTAGTTATACATGGTTTCTTTAAAAACTATCTTTTTGCACGACAAATTTTTCACCTAAGTCCCTCTCTTTTATAGATGATCATCATGCTACACCCGTCCAGGATACGGCAGAACAGAGACACAGGCGCAGACGTGCAGCAGGGACCCGCTCCAAGGATTCTTTTTAGATTAAGACCCTGCGTACACCTTTTTTACTGTCTCTTGTTGATACACATCCCTCGAATTCTCAGTACAATTGAGAAGGATGCTGACGTCTTGGCATGTGGCCACTTCAGAATAATTCTCGTACCTGGACACAAGGGGCTTCTTACAAAGGGCACTATTTAGGCCCGATTTATACCATAAAGACCGAATACCTTAGGGAGTGATCGGCGTCGCGAGTTTAGCCTTATATGCATCAGCTCCGAATCATTGTCTTTGGTCAAATGTTTGGTTTGCCCGGCTCCTGTGTTTTGGTGCCTCACGTTCCGCTTTATCGGCTAAGGCTGCACCAGGAGAACTACTGCGATTGTGCACTGGTTCATCCGAACGAGCACCTCAGTAGAGAAATCCGAAAACTGACTGTCATGATATAGCGTGAGACTGGTCAACCACTCGATGACCTATCGGAATGTTAGTATTCCTCCGCCTTAACGAAGGGCCGTTTTTCGGCCAGGCATGTACGCACCCCGAGATCGGGAGAGTGCGGAGCCATCAAGGGCTATCTAGTAGCCCCACTGTCAAACTCCTATGGCTAAGTGAAAGTGTTAAAGCATTATAGTCCGGTTGCCTCGTTCGCTGCGCTATCACCTCCTTAATAGGACCAAGACGTTGGGTTAAGTGTGAACATGCGGTTTTTGTGAGAACCACCACATTATATGCATGGGGGTAGAAGCCGACGACTGCAATCTTTCAGGTTATATACATATATACGCAAACGGCCGCACAGGAGGCATCACATTACTTTCCGGCAAAAGTATAAATATAGCCTTACTATATTTTATAAAAACATTGTGTTTACAATGGGAATACATGTCATTCAAACATAATATTCTTCGAGCACTAGGACTCTATCAAACGAGCACCCTCAAGAACCTCTTCAAAATAGTGCTCGGCAGCTACTCGGCCTATGCCCGAACCTTGCGCCGCAACAGTGGTAGCATCCATCTCTGCCCAGTATGCCTTGAAACGGGCAAAGGCCATCCGCGAGCCTTCTATGCACGCCGACCTCTTCATCGCATTGATGTGCGGCATCGCACCAAGGAACTGCTGCACTAAGCTGAAGTAGTTGTTCAGCTTCGGCTTCTCCGGCCACAAATGATCTACAACAGACCTCATGGCGAGTCCGGACAACCTATTAAGTTCGGCCCACTCGGCTAGCTGATCAGTCAAGGGAAGCGAACGCTCTGGAAAGTTGAATTGCGACCAGAATAGCTTGTCCACTTCACGATCTGATTGATCTTGGAAGTATTCGACCGCATCGACAGGGCTCGCCGCCAAGTCCAGATATGCGTCTGCCGAACTCCACAGCCGACCCAGAGGGGCATACCGCGGATCTCCGAACTTCCTCCGTAGCAGAAAGGGCTTCCCAGCCGCAATATCCCTGGCTTTGCGCAGCTCCTCCTTCTTCGCCCTCATAGCAGAGCGACTGTCTTTGGTCGCCATAGTGGCCTTCTCAAGGCCCGCTGCCTTCACTCGGTTCTCTTCTTCAAGGAATTGGCAACGGTCGGCAGTGCCTATTAATTCTACGGCCATCTTGGCCATCTTTTCTTTGCTTTCGCAATGGGCGGCCTTCTCGGATCTTAACTCTTCGGCCGCCTTCAAAGCAACTGCATTACTAACCCTCGCTTGTTCCTTTGCTCGGGCGAGTTCCGCCCGAAGTGTCTCCACGGTGGCAGCTCCGTCTGCAGTCACAACATATTAAAGATACAGGCATCATGCTGCTCTTATTGTGTGACATTCACCAGAAAACATTACTTACCCTGTGATTCGTCAAGCCGCTTGTTAACAAGCTCGATGTCGGCGTCCGCCGAATCCAGTTGCCATTTTAATTTGGCAAACTCACTAGTCCGTCTAGCCATCGGAGCATCCACCACCTACACATAAAGGCAGTCTGGTTATTGCCTGGGACTATGATCCACTGTTCGCCGCCGTTCCTGACGACAACCAGAGTCTTAGGGGCTACTATCTACATAGGGCACACCTAACATGTGCGGTACTATCACATATTATCTCACGTACCTCATAGCCTGTCAGTAGACTCATAAAGGCTTCATGCAATCCGTTTTCGGCAGACGAAATTCTTTCCATCACCGTACCCATCAGCGTACGGTGTTCTTCTGAGATGGCCGCTCGCCCCAACAGCTCCCTCAGAACGTCCGACCGCATACCAGACGGTGCTGGACTCTTTTGTTTGTTCTCTTCGAGAGCCGGACGCTGGGGACTTCGGGGGTCTATAGGATTATCTTCTAGCCTCACCGGATCCGGAGAGGCCCTCCGTGACGACACTTCGGGGTCGCCCCCTTCTTGAGCGGAGGAGTCTGGGGTAGGCATTTCGCTTTCCATCATCTCTGGAAGAAGATCCCCCAAAGACGAGCTCAGCTGAGAAGGGCTAAGACCCAAACTGCAAGATATATGCGGCGGTTATTTTCTCAGAAGAAAGATAGTATACCTTCACTATTAAAACATTTTTTGGATCACTTAAGACTCGTTGGAGGGCTGATCCCCCCGCGGACTTTGTGCGGCAAGAGCACCCCCCGAGGCAGGACCCTCCTCGGAAACAGTCCTTTTCCTCCCCCGGTTATCCTCCTTTAAGGAGGCGCTCATTCCCTCGGTTGGAACTGGCAGCGATGGGGCCCGCTTCTGCCCATATTATTCCCCTTGTATCTTCCTTCAAGGGCTCCGGGCAAGATGCGAGCTCGAGCATCTTTTCCAGTACCGGATTTTCCAAACCCTCAGGGAGGGGGGCCGAACACCGAATCATCTTCGCCTTTGTTAGCCACTCCTGGTCAAAGATCGATCTCTCAGAAATAACTTCATAATGAATAAAGGACAGTGTGTTCGGCTAGAGGATTTCTTACTTGTTCGGCGGCGTGGTTACTGCTCAGGCCCACGTCCTCAGTAGCGTCCGGACACTCTATTTGAGGTCCGAAGAATGACTTGTACATCTCCTCATGCGTCAGGCCGAGGAAACTTTAAATGGCGCACGGTCTTCTGGGTTGAACTTCCACAAGAGAAGGGGCCGGCGTTTGCAAGGCTGGACTTGACGAACCAGCATAACTTGTATTACCACGACCAAATTAAAATCTCCCTCGAAGAGCTCTCGAATGCGGCTTTGCAGTATAGGCACGTCCTTGGCTGGACCCCAGCTCAGACCTCTGCTAATCCATGACACTAGTCGGGGTGGGGGGCCCGAGCGGAATGCGGGGGCAGCCGCCCACTTGGCACTTCTGGGAGCTGTGACGTAAAACCACTCCCGTTGCCATAATTCGGACACCTCTGGAAAGGAACCTTTCGGTCAGGGAGCTCCTGCCATCTTGCCTATTGATGCACCGCCGCACACTGCATGTTGCCCCTCGATCATCTTCGGCTTCACTTCAAAGGTCTTGAGCCACAGGCCGAAGTGAGGGGTAATGCGGAGGAAGGCCTCACACACGACAATAAATGTCGAGATGTGGAGAAAGGAGTCCGGAGCTAGATCATGGAAATCTAGCCCGTAATAGAACATCAAACCCCTGATGAAGGGATCCAGAGTGAGGCCTAGGCTCGGAGGAAGTGGGAGACGAATACGACATTCTCGTTGGGTTCGGGAGTAGGGACGACCTGCCCTTGAGTAGGAAGCCGATGCGAAACCTCGGCGGTGAGGTGTCTGGCCTCCCTCAACGTCTTGATGTCCTCTTCCATCACGGAGGAGGGCATCCATCGGCCTTGAAGGCTGCATCCGGACATGATTGAAGATCCGAAGCACCTAACCTGGGCTTTGGGTGTTCAAACTCGAGGCGGGGGAAGGGTTTGATTTAGCATGAGAGGGAAAAAGCGAAAACCTTGTCCCTTTATAAAGTGGGTGAATATCAAGCGTCCTCTCCGTAGCCGTTTAGGACTTGCCTATAATCTAGGAGTCCTCGACACAGTTGGGTTACCCACGACCGCAGTAATGAGAATCTCATAATTGGGGGAACACGATCTCTGCTTTGACAAGACGTGTCAAGAAATCGCCTCGCGTTATGTGTGGAGCTGGTTGACGAAAAAAGGTTATTCTAATCACCGGGCCATGACATAACGTCATGCTGCCAAAACAAGTCAGCAAATTGGAATTGCGAAAATACTATTCTCTCTACGGAGGTATGTGGAACTTATTTTGCAGGGTCGGACACTATCCTCCTATTCAAATTCTTCTGTGATGTATTCGGAAAGGAACCCGCCTTGCAATGCCGAAGACAATACTGCGTGCCGGACTCATCGTCATTGAAGCCTGATTCGCGGGCTACTGAGGGAGTCCTGGATTAGGGGGTTTCCGGACAGCCGGACTATCTCCATTGGCCGGACTGTTAGACTATGAAGATACAAGATTCAAGACTTCGTCTCATGTCCGGATGGGACTCTACTTGGCGTGCAAGGCAAGCTAGGCAATACGGATATGGATATCTCCTCCTTTGTAACCGACCTTGTGTAACCCTAACCCTCTCCGGTGTCTATATAAACCGAAGGGTTTTAGTCCGTAGGACAACAATCACAACATACAATCATACCATAGGCTAGCTTCTAGGGTTTAGCCTCTCTGATCTCGTGGTAGATCTACTCTTGTACTACCCATATCATCAATATTAATCAAGCAGGACGTAGGGTTTTACCTCCATCAAGAGGGCCCGAACCTGGGTAAAACATTGTGTCCCCTGCCTCCTGTTACCATCCGGCCTAGACGCACAGTTCGGGACCCCCTACCCAAGATCCACCGGTTTTGACACCGACACCTGCACCGCTGTTGATGAGGGCCTTGGTAACCTGCACATTGCTAATGACTGGGGAACACAACATCGGGAGGACGCCGGCGGTGGCCACGCACTTGAGCTGACCTGCCGAGTTGAAAGTGATGGCGCATTGGGACCACTTGAGTGGGCGCGCGGCCACAAGTTTAGGGAGCACCGCGTTCACCTCGCGAGTGAACCGTTTGAAGATGCACTGAGAGGCTGGGGCCTGGGCGCCGCCCAAGATGCAGGTGATTGCACGCGGCTCCTGGAATCCCCCAGCCCCCTCGTCCTGATGATGATCGTCGTTCCTTCTTGATGGCGGCAACGGGGAAATACCGGCGTTGCTTTGGGGGCGATCCTCATGAGGCTGGTCCCTCCAGGCCCCATCGCGAAGATGGTCTTGCCAGCGGTCCTCACGAGGCCTGTCGCGCCATTCCTGGCGCGGGCCATGGTCGTCCCAGCGTCCGCCTCCACGTCCTCCTCCACCGCCGTAGCCCGGGTTGCTGCGCTTGGGGCGTCGACCATAGTGTCCTTCTCGTATGGCTTAGAGCGCTTGGCAGTCGCTGGTGTTGTGGGTGTTCAGGTTGTGGAAGGCACAGAATGGTCAGTTGTTCTTGGATGACTCGGGCTGATCTCTGCCCGGTTGGTGTCGGGCTCCGCTGCTAGCACCGCTGCTTCCTTGTGCTTCACGTCCTTGGCCTTGCCTTTCTTCTCCTCTGTGTCCGCGGCTGGTAGCTCAAGGAGAGAGAGGCGTCCCTCCTCAGCGCTTGCACACTTGGTCGCCAAGTTGAACAACTCCTGAGATGTGTAGAGCTCCTCGTGGATAGCGAGCTCTTCCTTCATCTTGATGTCACATTTGCCGTCGGAGAACGCGGAGATGATGGCATCATCCATGACCTTCGGGATCTTGAGGCGGGTGTCGTTGAAGCGCTGGATGTACTTCTGGAGGGTCTTCCTTGGCTGTTGCTTGATACGGCACAGGTCGCCCGCGGCCGGCGGGCGGTCGAGAGTGCCCTGGAAGTTGGCGACGAAGCGGTCGCACATCTCGTTCCAGTAGGAGTTCGAGCCATGCTACAGGTTCAGCAGCTTGGAGTGGGCCCCGTCCTTGAGAACCATGGGAAACCAGTTTGCCATGACTTTCTCGTCGCTGTTGGCTGCTTTGATACTCAGCTCGTAGAGCTGCAGGAACTCCATGCGGTCGGCGGTGCCGTCATAGCGAGGAGGCAGATCCGGCTTGAACTTGCCTGGCTAGGTGACACTGCGTAGCTCGGGGGTGAAGGCACGGCAGCCGGCCGTAGTTATTGGGGCCTTCTTCGGAGGTGGAACTTGGTCTTGATGAGGTCCATGTGGCGCCGCCACGGGCGGCGCGCGATCTTGACGACGCGGCGCGGGAAGCGCGGGTGCAGCTCCTCGCGGCCGAGGGATTTCTTGGCATCTTCTCTCTTCGCGCGTGGGCACCTGACATGGAGGATCACACCGCGGGGCCGCGCACCTTGGTGCCAAGGCGCCGTCTTTTGGCTGGAGTGGTGGAGGCGCGCCCCGGGCGTTGTCGCCCGTGGCCGGCTGAGGGTGAGGCAGAGAGATGGATAACACCGAGGAGCCCCCTGGAGCACGGACGAGCTCCGCGACGTGGTCAAGCCACTCCTTGTAGAGGTCGTCGACTAGGCGGTAGCGCAGGAGTTCGTTTGCGGCAAGGAGTGCGGCCCACGCCTCCATGGGAGCGTGGCGTGCACGGGACGAAGAACCTGCCGGGGTCAACGATGGACTGGCGGTGCGGCTGTCCTGCCGTACTGAAAGATGCAGTGAAGACGCTTGCTGCTCGTTCCCCACTGGGCCAGTGGAAGCGTTGGCGGCGGGAGATGGAGAACGACGAGGTGGCCCGCCGATGGGGGCCGTCTGAGCAACACGGGCGGTGAGGGCAGCCCGACGCTCAGCTCGAGCACGGCCAGCGTCCGCCATGGAGACGATCGAGCGACGGAGCGACGAACTGATGGAAGGGAAGCTACGGCGCACCCCTACCTGGCGCGCCAAATGTCGGATGTGGGGTTCCGACAAAGCCTTAAGGTTCGAACACTGGGGTGCGTGTGAAGTCTTTTCCTCCCACCGATCTAGGCCCTAGCTCGCTAAGATCTCACGGACGAACTCGATGAACTCGCAACACAGAAAGACACAAGATTTATACTGGTTCGGGCCACCATTGTGGTGTAATACCCTACTCCAATGTGGTGGTGGTGGATTGCATCTAGGGCTAATGATGAACAATACAAGGGGAAGAACAGCCTCCTGAGGTTGAGGTGTTCTCGTGCTTGGTGCACTTGTGTGGTTGGGGATGATCTTGATGATCCGTCCACCCTTGTCCGTCTCCCCCCCTTTCGTGGTGGTGGCTAGCTCTACTTATGTAGGCCCTGGTCCACTTCCCAAATATTGAGCAGGAAGGGAGCCAACAACGGCGGGCAAATTTGAAGGGGGACAGCTAGTACAAGGTATCCTGATAAAGGTGGTCTCCGCCTGCGAAAGGCTCTTGTGGTGACACCGTCTTAGGCTCCACGATGACCTCCGTCTTGCCGTCCTTATGGTCTTGGTCTTGTTGCACCGATATGGCAACCTTTGCCTGACGCCTCGGTACTCCTCTCCTGCGCTGGCCTCCTTAGCACCAAAGAAGAAACAAGGACGCTGCGCGCGCTGGCGCCCGCCTGGCGCCCGCCTGGTGTCGATCGTCATGGCTCACACTACAAAAAAATACACTTCCGTGATGATACATGTTTGTCACAGTAGGTCGCTTTTTTTGTCATGCATGTACATCCATGACAAATTTATGACAGAATCAAGATAGTCATACATGTGCTGTCGTAGAAGTGTTCCATGACATTACCAAAATTATCATCACGGAAGTGCCCACTTCCATGACGATAAATCGCGCATCACAAAAGTGATTTCGTCAAGGGTGACCGACACGTGGCATCCACCGTAACGGAACGCCATTAAGCTATCGGTCGGGTTTTGGATCCGATCCCGTTAACAGCCCCGACCAATGGGGATTTTCCACGTGTAAAATCATCATTGGCTAGAGGAAACACGTGTCGGCTCATCGTCGGGACAGATGTCATCCACTCATTGGACAGAAGGCGCCTATGATACGTCGACACGTGGCACGGCACAACAAGTTTAAATGGGCCGGCCCAACTAAAGGCCCACAATATTTTGCGGACCATAATGGGCCGGCCCAGCTCAAGGCCCACGAGATTTTGCGGACCATAATGGGCTGGCCCAGGTAAAGGCCCACAAAATTCGTGCGGATCATAATGGGCCAGCCCAGCTGTAGGCCCACAAGATTTTGAGGACCCTAGTAGGCCGGCCCGTTAACTGGCTGCCATGTTTTGGGCCAAATGCCGGCCCATATTTGATCCGGTCTATTAATGGCCTGCCACGCTCCGGGCCTAATAGTGGCCCATATGAGATCCGGCCCGTTAAAAGCCTACCATGTTTTGGGCCAAATTAGATCAGGTACGGCCCTTTAAGAGGTTTTGGGCCTAATTATGGCCCATATCAGATTCGGCCCGTCAACTAGACACTATGCTTTTGGGCCCACTTGCTAAAGGCCCACTTAGTAATTTGGCCTGATACTGGTTTTGGCCTGTTAAGGGCCCGTTTAACATTTCGGCCCTATATTAATTTCAGCGTGTTAAAAGCCCGTCATAGAGTTGGGCCTAACTACGGCCCGGTTTGCATCCGGCCAGCTCGCAGCCGATATCTGATTGGGCCAAACAAGGACCGAGACAATTTTTGGCCTGTTAAAAGCCCGTGATTTGATTCGCACAATCATGGGCCGGGGTTCATTTCGGGCTGCTGCCGGCCAATGAGCTAACCGGCACGTTTCAGGCCCAACCTACATCGTGATTGCATGACGGCCCGATTATGTACCGTAATTTTACGGTTTGGCCGGTTTACTGCGAAGACATGATATATATACAGTAAAATAACTGCAGCATCGTGAATAAGAAAAAACCTATACTGTACAATAAAGAAATTACGGCGTATTACATCCACTGGGCATCAAAGTTCGCCACTATGATAATAAAGCACAAGCAGATAGAAGATTACATACACTGGGCATCAAAGATCGCCACTAGTGCAAATAAACAGGCCGACAAAATAATATACAAACCGACAGCACTTCGATAGAGTTCAAGAAAGGTTAGCCCTACTGGGGAGCTGCAGCGCAAACAGGTGAGCAAGATGATTGAGACTGCGCTTGTTCAACACTTATATCTTCCTCACTCTGAAAGATAAACAAGCAGACAGATGACAGGTTTTGCACATAAAAGTATCAGTGCTGACAATTCATCACATTTCTTACTGACGAATAAAGTGACACAGTTTAAATTCGCATTAACACAATATGGTATTGTTCAGGTCAAGACATGGCAGGAAATGACATTGTGAAGGAGTTGGCAGCTTCACGACACCACTGGATTACAGATCAAGAACTCATAAGTGTCAATGGTTAGTGTGCTATCAATTTATACCATTTCAGATTGGCAAATAAAGAGATGGTTTACATAATAGTAGAATGATATGGCATTGTTCATAGTTAAGACATTGCAGAATATGACATTGTGCTGTAGTGGGTAGGTTCACCACACCACTGGATTACAGATGAAGAACAGAAGCATACATGCAGTGCAAATAAGATCACTTGCTTTGTATAGTTTAATTTACATGGTATGAAGAAGGAACTTGGTTGTACAACTGAAAACTTAAATTGAGAAAGGACGAACTTTTGTTTATGAACTACATATAATAAACTTTAAACAAGCAATTTGATGCAGACACCAAAAATAAACAGCTGTTGTAGTCATGCCTACCCAAATATATACAACAAAGTTTGAAGGCTTGAGATGGACAAGCTTACATTATTGGTGAAGACAGGCTCTATAAACGCCTTGTCCATGCTGAGGGGGGGGGGCAATTCAAGAACTTTACCAAAGAATCTTCTTCAAAACATTGCCTTTATTCTACATTTTGTTAAGAGTAAATATAGATGTGATAATATACGAAAAAATGGAGAATATTTAAGATAAGATGAAGAGTGATGCTACATAACCAAGTAGCTATAAATGTAAGTGCAGCGATACAGGCAAAAGGTACGGCCAAGAGCAATACACAGCTAAACTTCTTTAGTACCAACCTTATGGTAAGTGTAAATATAGATCTAATGTGTAGAAAATGGAGGGCAAAGGAAAATAAGCTGCAGTGTGATGGTACATGAACAACTACCTGTCATTATAAGTACACTGATAAAGGACAGCATGTACTTACAAGAACAATGCAGAGCTAAAAAAACATTGGCATTGGATATATTCTACACTAATGTAACCATTCATCCAGATCAGATAATTTGGAGTGAACAATTGATAAGCAAGCTATCATGCATACTGCTGTCACATAATGAACCAGGTATGTATGCAAGTACAGTGATACAGGACAATAGGTACTAACAAGAGCAAAGCAGCGGGCAGCATATTTGTGATATCCTGTCGTTCTTGTCAAACCGGAATTCTTCTTCGAGCAAATTTCCTACAAAAAAAGATCCGTAAGGCACATGCGAAAAAGTAGAAGTTCAAATTATCATGTGATTTCATAGACAGTACCTCATCCTGGGAATGAGACCAGTGCATAACAAGGTTTTTCCATTCAATGTCTTCTAAATTTAGCACAGGAGACTTCACCGGAAATTGGTTTATAGACTTGCAATCAAAGTGTGATTTCCTTGAAATGCACAAGCAAGCTTTGCTCGTCATGACTATCCAGATTGACCCTCGCCTAGTTACAACAATGTAATGTAAATCATTGATGTGTTCAATCAGAAGAAAACAGGAAAATAATAACCATGAATAATAGCACTTACATGTAAGTTGGACAGGAAGATGTGAAAATGGTGTTTGTATTCACAATAATCTTCCCATGATGGGAATATATGCACGTAGTCCCTAACAAAATTGAAAGCATTGTCTTTTAAATTGGGAATAAATGGAATGGGGTTCCAAACTGCAAGAATTGGCTGTCTCTGCAGTTGGGATAGGTCTTCTACCGGTGGACTTGCTGTACTTTTTGCTGGAGTGGGATTTTTCTGTGGTACAGCTGGTGCTATGGCAAATGAAATTGGTATACCTTTTGCTGGAGTGCAGGTCCTGTGTGGTGGGGCTAGTGGTGTGGCCAGTAAAGTATGGGTACAGTCTGCTGGAGTCGGTCCTACGTTTTGTGTCACTGGTTGTACAACCAATATAAGTGGGGTGTTGTCTGATTTCTCCGGCACCACTATGTTTTTCAAGGACTTTGCTGGTGCTCCTTCAGGTTCGGCAATCACCCTCTTCCTTTTTGATGACTGATGCACAAGAACAACATTCTAGTGGAAAAACATGGTATGATGACAGATGGAATATGTATTGATAATGGATGGGCATGGCATCTCGACATATATGATGAGTAAACTAAGTAGATGGCGGTGCAACAAAGTAGAAGAAATGCAAGACAACATATGCAAGATACGCGCAATCAATAAAACCTTGCCAAATTAGAACAAGCACCTTGATGGGTGAACAGGATAGGCCATCTGCCTTTGACTCCTCGAGGTTAGAATAGTCATTAGTATGTGGGTAGCGTACGAGTTTCATTGCTTCCAGAATGGCACTCAATGCCTTGCTGCCAATTTTGTAAGTCATTGAAGTGTTCCACAATATTCTTCTGATGCGCGGATTCTGATATTCACTACAATTGCGTATAATATCTGAGAACCATCAAAACATAAATAGTAGTGAGATTATCTTTGTAATGCAGATGATATTCTAATATAGGGGCACCCCTGTAAACACTTGTGTGCTATCACTGGATTCTGATGAGGGAGCTCATGTGTGTTGTAATATGGTGCGTGCATTTATATAATCTGGCACAAGTACACAAAAAAATAGGCTCCAGAAGTAAGGATAGCTGGCAGATGATAGGTTCATAATATACTGTATAGAGAGTTTATTGCCAAACCATGATAACAAGAGTACACAACAACTAGGCAGATCATAGTGTACATAACAGGGGTACACCATAACCAGGATATATAAATCGGGAAAGTGGAACTGGCTGGAAATTACGGTGTTGTATTGCCGCTAGTAATTGAAAGCCTATCGATCACGTACAGGCCAGCTCTATCAGCTGTTGACTGCAGTTGTCCCTGCTCCCCTTCCTGACAAGGAACATACTGTGCTTCCCATACAAAACACCGCACGGACCGCCGGCCGAACAACCGGCCCCACCGCCTGTGTTCCTCCGCCACCCCCACTGTTGGAAATATGCCCTAGAGGCAATAATAAAATGGTTATTATTATATTTCTTTGTTCATGATAATTGTCAATTGTTCATGCTATAATTGTGTTATCCGGAAATCGTAATACATGTGTGAATACATAGACCACAACACGTCCCTAGTGAGCCTCTAGTTGACTAGCTCGTTGATCAAAAGATAGTCATGGTTTCCTGACTACGGACATTGGATGTCATTGATAACGGGATCACATCATTAGGAGAATGATGTGATGGACAAGACCCAATCCTAAGCATAGCTCAAAGATCGTGTAGTTCATTTGCTGTAGCTTTTCTGAATGTCAAGTATCATTTCTTTAGACCATGAGATTGTGCAACTCCCGGATACCGTAGGAGTGCCTTGGGTGTGCCAAATGTCACAACGTAACTGGGTGACTATAAAAAAGGTACATTACAGGTATCTCCGAAAGTGTCTGTTGGGTTGGCACGAATCGAGACTGGGATTTGTCACTCCGTATGACGGAGAGGTATCTCTGGGCCCACTCAGTAATGCATCATCATAATGAGCTCAATGTGATCAAGTGGTTGATCACAGGATCATGCATTACAGTATGAGTAAAGTGACTTGCCGGTAACGAGACTGAACAAGGTATTGGGATACCGATGATCGAGTCTCGGGCAAGTAACGTACCGATTGACAAAGGGAATTGTATACGGATTGATTGAATCCTCGACGTCGTGGTTCATCCGATGAGATCATCGAGGAGCATGTGGGAGCCAACATGGGTATCCAGATCCCGCTGTTGGTTATTGACCGGATAGTCGTCTCGGTCATGTCTGCATGTCTCCCGAACCCGTAGGGTCTACACACTTAAGGTTCGGTGACGCTAGGGTTGTTAGGAAGACTTGTATGTGATTACCGAATGTTGTTCGGAGTCCTGGATGAGATCCCGGACATCACGAGGAGTTCCGGAATGGTCCGGAGGTAAAGATTTATATATGGGAAGTTGTCATACAGTCGCCAGAAAGGTTCGGGGGCATATCGGTATTGTACCGGGGCCACCGGAGGGGTTCCGGGGGTCCACTGGGAGGAGCCACCTCTTCCGGAGGGCCTTATGGGCTGTATGGAGAAGGGAACCAGCCCAAGTGGGCTGGGGTGCCACACCCCCCTTGGGCCCATGCGCCTAGGGTTGGGGGGGGGGGGAAACCCTAAAGGGGGCGCCCCCCTTGCTTGGGGGGCAAGCCCCCTCCCCTTGGCCGCCACCCCCCTCTAGATCTCATCTAGAGGGAGCTGGCCCCCTTCCCCCTTCCCCTATAAATAGAGGGGTGAGGGGAGGGCTGCATACAACATCCAAGGCGCAGCCCCTCCCCTCCCCAACACCTCTCCTCCATAAGAGCTTGGCGAAGCCCTGCCGGAGTACTGCAGCTTGACCACCACCACGCCATCGTGCTGCTGTTGGAGCCCTCTTCCTCAACCTCTCCCTCCTCCTTGCTAGATCAAGGCGCGGGAGACGTCCTCGCTCCGTACATGTGTTGAACGCGGAGGTGCCGTCCGTTCGGCGCTAGGATCTTCGGTGATTTGGATCACGACGAGTACGATTCCATCAACCCCGTTCTCTTGAACGCTTCCGCTTGTGATCTACAAGGGTATGTAGATGCACCCCTCTCTCCCTCGTTGCTAGATGACTCCATAGATAGATCTTGGTGATGCATAGAAAATTTTAAAATTCTGCTACATTCCCCAACAGTGGCACCATGAGCTAGGTCTATGCGTAGTTACTATGCACGAGTAGAACACAAAGTAGTTGTGGGCGTTGATATTGTCAATTATCTTGCCGTTACTAGTCTTATGTTGATTCGGCGGTATTGTGGAATGAAGCGGCCAGGACCAACCTTACACGTACGCTTACGTGAGACCGGTTCCACCGACTGACATGCACTAGTTGCATAAGGTGGCTGGCGGGTGTTTGTCTCTCCCACTTTAGTCGTATCGGATTCAATGAACAGGGTCCTTATGAAGGGTAAATAGAAATTGGCAATTCACGTTGTGGTTTTGGCGTAGGTAAGAAACGTTCTTGCTAGAAACCTATAGCAGCCACGTAAAAACTTGCAACAACAATTAGAGGACGTCTAACTTGTTTTTGCAGCAAGTGTTTTGTGATGTGATATGGCCAAAGGATGTGATGAATGATATATGTGATGTATGAGATGATCATGTTCTTGTAATAGGAATCACGACTTGCATGTCGATGAGTATGACAACCGGCAGGAGCCATAGGAGTTGTCTTTATTTATTTATGACCTGCGTGTCAACATAAACGTCATGTAATTACTTTACTTTATTGCTAAAGTGTTACCATAGTAGTAGAAGTAATAGATGACGTGACAACTTCAAGAAGACATGATGATGGAGATCATGGTGTCATGCCAGTGACAACGATGATCATGGAGCCCCGAAGATGGAGATCAAAAGGAGCAAATGATATTGGCCATATCATGTCACTATTTGATTGCATGTGATGTTTATCATGTTTTGCATCTTATTTGCTTAGAACGACGATAGCTTAAATAAGATGATCCCTCGAAATAATTTCAAGAAAGTGTTCCCCCTAACTGTGCACCGTTGCGAAGGTTCGTTGTTTCGAAGCACCACGTGATGATCGGGTGTGATAGATTCTAATGTTCGAATACAATGGGTGTAAGCCAGATTTACACACGCAATACACTTAGGTTGACTTGACGAGCCTAGCATGTACAGACATGGCCTCAGAACACAGAAGACCGAAAGGTCGAGCATGATTCACATAGAAGATACGATCAACATGAAGATGTTCACCGATGTTGACTAGTCCGTCTCACGTGATGATCGGACACGGCCTAGTTAACTCGGATCATGTTATACTTAGATGACTGGAGGGATGTCTATCTGAGTGGGAGTTCATTGAATAATTTGATTAGATGAACTTAATTATCATGAACTTAGTCTAAAATCTTTACAATATGTCTTGTAGATCAAATGGCCCACGTTGTCCTCAACTTCAACGCGTTCCTAGAGAAAACCAAGCTGAAAGACGATGGCAGCAACTATACGGACCGGGTCCGGAACCTGAGGATCATCCTCATAGCTGCCAAGAAATATTATGTCCTAGAAGCACCGCTAGGTGACGCACCTGTCCCAGAGAACCAAGACGTTATGAACGCTTGGCAGTCACGTGCTGATGATTACTCCCTCGTTCAGTGCGGCATGCTTTACAGCTTAGAACTGGGGCTCCAAAAGTGTTTTGAGAGACACGAAGCATATGAGATGTTCGAAGAGCTGAAAATGGTTTTTCAAGCTCATGCCCGGGTCGAGAGATATGAAGTCTCCGACAAGTTCTTCAGCTGTAAGATGGAGGCAAAGAGTTCTGTCAGTGAGCACATACTCAAAATGTCTGGGTTGCATAACCGCTTGACTCAGCTGGGAGTTAATCTCCCGGATGATGCGGTCATTGACAGAATCCTTCAGTCGCTTCCACCAAGCTACAAGAGCTTTGTGATGAACTTCAATATGCAGGGGATGGAAAAGACCATTCCTGAGGTATATTCAATGCTGAAACCAGCAGAGGTGGAAATCAGAAAGGAACATCAAGTGTTGATGGTGAATAAAACCACTAAGTTCAAGAAAGGCAAGGTTAAGAAGAACTTCAAGAAGGACGGCAAGGGAGTTGCCGCGCCCGGTAAGCAAGCTGCCGGGAAGAAGCCAAAGAATGGACCCAAGCCCGAGACTGAGTGTTTTTATTGCAAGGGAAGTGGTCACTAGAAGTGGAACTGCCCCAAATACTTAGCGGACAAGATGGCCGGCAACACGAAAGGTATATGTTATATACATGTAATTGATGTGTACCTTACCAGTACTCGTAGTAGCTCCTGGGTATTTGATACCGGTGCGGTTGCTCACATTTGTAACTCAAAACAGGAGCTGCGGAATAAGCGGAGACTAGTGAAGGACGAGGTGACGATGCGCGTCAGGAATGGTTCCAAGGTTGATGTGATCGCCGTCGGCACGCTACCTCTACATTTACCTACGGGATTAGTTTTAAACCTCAATAATTGTTATTTAGTGCCAGCTTTGACCATGAACATTATATCAGGATCTCGTTTAATACGAGATGGCTACTCATTTAAATCCGAGAATAATGGTTGTTCTATTTATATGAGAGATATGTTTTATGGTCATGCTCCGATGGTGAATGGTTTATTCTTAATGAATCTCGAGCGTAATGCTACACATATTCATAGTGTGAATACCAAAAGATGTAAGGTTGATAATGATAGTCCCACATACTTGTGGCACTGCTGCCTTGGTCACATAGGTGTCAAACACACGAAGACGCTCCATGCAGATGGACTTTTAGAGTCTCTTGATTATGAATCATTTGACACATGCGAACCATGCCTCATGGGTAATATGACCAAGACTCCGTTCTCAGGAACAATGGAGCGAGCAACCAACTTATTGGAAATCATACATACTGTTGTGTGCGGTCCAATGAGTGTTGAGGCTCGCGGTGGCTATTGTTATGTTCTCACCCTCACTAATGACTTGAGTAGATATGGGTATATCTACTTAATGAAACACAAGTCTGAGACCTTTGAAAATTTCAAGGAATTTCAAAGTGAGGTTGAGAATCAACGTGACAGGAAAATCAAGTTCTTGCGATCAGATCGTGGGGGAGAATACTTGAGTAATGAATTTGGCACACACTTAAGAAAATGTGGAATAGTTTCACAACTCACGCCGCCTGGAACACCTCAGTGTAATGGTGTGGCCGAACGTCGTAATCGCACTCTATTAGATATGGTGCGATCTATGATGTCTCTTACCGATTTACCGTTGTCATTTTGGGGCTATGCTTTAGAGACTGCCGCATTCACTTTAAATAGGGCTCCGTCGAAATCCATTGAGATGACACCGTATGAATTATGGTTTGGGAAGAAACCTAAGCTGTCGTTTCTAAAAGTTTGGGGATGCGATGCTTATGTCAAGAAACTTCAACCTGAAAAGCTCGAACCCAAGTCGGAAAAATGCGTCTTCATAGGATACCCTAAAGAAACTATTGGGTATACCTTCTACCTGAGATCCGAAGGCAAGATCTTTGTTGCCAAGAATGGGTCCTTTCTAGAGAAAGAGTTTCTCTCGAAACAAATAAGTGGGAGAAAAGTAGAACTTGATGAAGTATTACCTCTTGAACCGGTAAGTGGCGCAGCTCTAGAAAATGTTCCTGAGGTGCCTGCACCGACTAGAGAGGAAGTTGATGATCCTGAAACTTCAGATCAAGTTTCTACTGAACTTCGTAGGTCCACAAGGACACGTTCCGCACCAGAGTGGTACGGCAACCCTGTCTTGGAAATCATGTTGTTAGACAACGGTGAACCTTCGAACTATGAAGAAGCGATGGCGGGCCCGGATTTCGACAAATGCCTGGAAGCCATGAAATCCGAGATTGGATCCATGTATGAAAATGAAGTATGGACTTTGACTGACTTGCCCGATGATCGGCGAGCCATAGAAAATAAATGGATCTTTAAGAAGAAGACAAACGTGGATGGTAATGTGACCATCTATAAAGCTCGGCTTGTCGCTAAGGGTTATCGACAAGTTCAAGGGGTTGACTACGATGAGACTTTCTCACCCGTAGCGAAGCTGAAGTCCGTCCGAATCATGTTAGCAATTGCCGCATTCTATGATTATGAGATATGGCAAATGGATGTCAAAACGGCATTCCTTAATGGTTTCCTTAAGGAAGAATTGTATATGATGCAGCCAGAAGGTTGTGTCGATCCTAAGAATGTTGACAAGGTGTGCAAGCTCCAACGCTCGATTTATGGGCTGGTGCAAGCATCTCGGAGTAGGAACATTCATTTTGATGAGATGATCAAAGCGTTTGGGTTTACGCAGACTTATGGAGAAGCCTGCATTTACAAGAAAGTGAGTGGGATCTCTGTAGCAGTTCTCATATTGTATGTGGATGACATACTGTTGATGGGAAATGATATAGAATTCTTGGAAAGCATAAAGGCCTACTTGAACAAGTGTTTTTCAATGAAGGACCTTGGAGAAGCTGCTTATATATTAGGCATCAAGATCTATAGAGATAGATCGAGACGCCTCATTAGTCTTTCACATAGTACGTACCTTGACAAGATATTGAAGAAGTTCAAAATGGATCAGTCAAAGAAGGGGTTCTTGCCTGTATTGCAAGGCACAAGAAGCAGTCTGGGTGAAGGAGTTCATTAGCGACCTAGGAGTCATACCCAATGCGTTGGGCCCGATGACTCTCTTCTATGACAACACTGGAGCTATTGCCCTTGCCAAGGAGCCCAGGTTTCACAGGAAGACCAGGCATATCAAGCGTCGCTTCAACTCCATTCGTGAAAGTGTTCAAAATGGAGACATAGAGATTTGTAAAGTACATACGGACCTGAATGTAGCAGATCCGTTGACTAAACCTCTCCCTAGAGCAAAACATGATCAACACCAGAACTGCATGGGTGTTCGATTCATCACAATGTAACTAGAATATTGACTCTAGTGCAAGTGGGAGACTGTTGGAAATATGCCCTAGAGGCAATAATAAAATGGTTATTATTATATTTCTTTGTTCATGACAATTGTCTATTTTTCATGCTATAATTGTGTTATCTGGAAATCGTAATACATGTGTGAATACATAGACCACAACACGTCCCTAGTGAGCCTCTAGTTGACTAGCTCGTTGATCAAAAGATAGTCATGGTTTCCTGACTATGGACATTGGATGTCATTGATAACGGGATCACATCATTAGGAGAATGATGTGATGGACAAGACCCAATCCTAAGAATAGCTCAAAGATCGTGTAGTTCGTTTGCTATAGCTTCTCTGAATGTCAAGTATCATTTCCTTAGACCATGAGATTGTGCAACTCCCGGATACCGTAGGAGTGCCTTGGGTGTGCCAAACGTCACAACGTAACTGTGTGACTATAAAGTTACATTACAGGTATCTCCGAAATTGTCTGTTGGGTTGGCACGAATCGAGACTGGGATTCGTCACTCCATATGACGGAGATGTATCTCTGGGCCCACTCGGTAATGCATCATCATAATGAGCTCAATGTGATCAAGTGGTTGATCACGGGATCATGCATTACGGTACGAGTAAAGTGACTTGCCGGTAACGAGACTGAACAAGGTATTGGGATGCCGACGATCGAGTCTCGGGCAAGTAACGTACCGGTTGACAAAGGGAATTGTATATGGATTGATTGAATCCACGATATCGTGGTTCATCTGATGAGATCATCGAGGAGCATGTGGGAGCCAACATGGGTATCCAGATCCTGCTGTTGGTTATTGACCGGATAGTCATCTCGGTCATGTCTGCATGTCTCCCGAACCCGTAGGGTCTACACACTTAAGGTTCGGTGACACTAGGGTTGTTAGGAAGACTTGTATGTGATTACCGAATGTTGTTCGGAGTCCCGGATGAGATCCCGGACGTCACGAGGAGTTCCGGAATGGTCCGGAGGTAAAGATTTATATATGGGAAGTTGTCATACGGTCGCCGGAAAGGTTCGGGGGCATATCGGTATTGTACCGGGGCCACCGGAGGGGTTCCGGGGGTCCACTGGGAGGAGCCACCTCTTCCGGAGGGCCTTATGGGCTGTATGGAGAAGGGAACCAGCCCAAGTGGGCTGGGGCGCCACACCCCCTTGGGCCCATGCGCCTAGGGTTGGGGGGAACCCTAAAGGGGGCGCCCCCCTTGCTTGGGGGGCAAGCCCCCTCCCCTTGGCCGCCACCCCCCTCTAGATCTCATCTAGAGGGGGCCGGACCCCTTCCCCCTTCCCCTGTAAATAGAGGGGTGAGGGGAGGGCTGCATACAACATCCAAGGCGCAGCCCCTCCCCTCCCCAACACCTCTCCTCCTCCATAAGAGCTTGGCGAAGCCCTGCCGGTGTACTGTAGGTTCACCACCACCACGCCGTCGTGCTGCTGTTGGAGCCCTCTTCCTCAACCTCTCCCTCCTCCTTGCTGGATCAAGGCGCGGGAGACGTCCTCGCTCCGTACGTGTGTTGAACGCGGAGGTGCCGTCCGTTCGGCGCTAGGATCTTCGGTGATTTGGATCACGACGAGTACGACACCATCAACCCCGTTCTCTTGAACGCTTCCGCTCGTGATCTACAAGGGTATGTAGATGCACTCCTCTCTCCCTCATTGCTAGATGACTCCATAGATAGATCTTGGTGATGCGTAGAAATTTTTAAAATTCTGCTACGTTCCCCAACACCCACCCCCGCCCCCACCCGCGTCGAGGTTTCTTCGTTCGACGAGGCCCCACCACCGCCCCCCACAACCACTGTCCCCACCCGAGCCCCTTCGATCGCACCGGCGAACTCCGGTGAGTTCTGAAAAATCGACTGACCCAATTTTGAAATTTAGTGTATTGTGATTTAACTAGTGTGGATTATAAAAGGGGAAAACCATAAGCATTGCGAGTATGGTGTTGAGCGTGCCATGGCAGATCTGAAGGTGCAAACCGGACAAAGGTAACTTCGCAACCAAGACAAGAAATCAGAGTAAAGCAGTGGCGATCAATTTTCTTGCTGTGATAAATAAGTTGAGCAGATACGAAAGAGTACCTCCTCTGGTGCGGCGCCGTGTACGCATCTGCTGAGAATTTGACGGTGTTGTGGTAGCGATGGCTGTCGGTGGCGTGGAAGCAGATCTAGGAGGGTAGACGGTGGCGGCAGGGCGCGGTGGATGAGACGGTCGTAGGAGCGGCACCGACAAGGTGGATGACGGTGGGGACGAAGCGAGAGGACGGGATGCAAGGATCCCGATCCGAAGCCATTGATGAGAGAGGTCGATCTCTTGTAATGGACGGCAGTGTCGGGGTATCAGCTCCGGCATGGTGGAGGAGGACGGCGGTGGATGGGGTGGCGGATGGAGGAGGTTGGGGTGGATAGGGTGTTCTGGCGCCCACGGAGTACGAATGGGGAAAAGGGAGGTAGAGAGTAAGGGGGGAACCATGTATTCAGGGTGCGCTTGTCTCAAATGCGAGGAAATTTACAAACTTAGCCCCCGTTTCAAATTTCTAGTACATCACAACAACACTAGTCGGTTGGAGATAGGACGGTAATCTCACATACACCGAAAATTTGCCGATGAGAGTTTGTTTTTGGCGCCCACCGTGTATGAATATGAATCGGGGAGGGAGTCGATTTCGGCCGAGGACACACTGTGTTTTGGCGCCCACCATGTATGAATCTGGGTGAGAGGCGGTTACGTCACGTTTGGGTGAAATTACAAACCTACCCCTATCGAAACCTATAGAAATCCAGCATATAGGCTTTGCGTGGCAGGGATAGGCAGTAGTGATTTCCATCTCGCAGATTTTGGTTTTAGGCGGTTACTGCGACTTTCCCCGCTTCGTTCAAATTTTGCAGAGTGCACGTTTACCGTGCCAACTCAGTTCGAATCCCGTTTGTATTCTATTTTTTTTCAGGCGGGATCCTTTTTTAGTTGGAATTACATTCTATATACATCATTTTTTATATATACTTTCAAAAGCACAACAAAGAATTCTGCTCCTTTATATGTATAATATGATTTACAAATACAACGATCACGAAATCTTAAGGTTGAATTCGAAAAAATTTAACCAAATTATGTTCTACTAAAATGTATGGATCAGTAATATCTACATATTAAATAACATAGATGTGCGTGAATTCATATGAGTATGCATGTTTTATAGATCAATTTTGGTTCGACTATGGATTACATGTATCATTATCTCGAATTCAAATATTTGAATCCCTTTTTTGTTAACTCCTTTCACGCCCATCTCTCTCGCATGCATTCTCCTTTAGGTAGCTATCACTCTCTTTTCTCCAGCTCACCCGCACGCTCACTTCATGTTGCACCTATCCTCGCAAACATGGTCTCTGGACGTCTACCTTGAGAAGTGTCACACTCTCCCTATCATTATAAATTACATGGTTTTCATTATCTCTCACGTCTCTACTGTTCTCTGGTATCACTCGGTACCTAAGCTTTCTTTTTCACCGCCAAACACACAGTCTCCACTCGTCTTTCACTTTGTCTTTCTCTCTATGGGATTCTCTCACACACCCTATATGTCTCCACATATGACTCATACCACTAAAATTACTCTCTCTATCTCTCCTATAGACACAACATTTGTTGCGGTCTCCTTTTCGTCTCCATCCCAGACTTACATTATTCATTTGTTTACCGATCAGACAACCCTGACAACCGTCTCCTCTCTCTCTCATAGACACACACGCACAACTCCTGCTTCCACTCCCCTTCCCGACTACCGTCTCTCTCTCTCTCTCTCTCACACACACACACACACAAAACACGGTTTCGCACCCCGACTCATATTTCTCTCACAAACATTTATCCACTAGCTAGCCTCTAGATAGGTTTACACACTCACACACTCGTGCTTCCACCATCGCATACATGTCTCTCTCCCGCTCCTTATATCTATGTAGATTTTTCTTCCCTTCTTGAGACACACCCTCTCGGCCATGCACACACACACACTCCTTGTGTCTTTATCACACATGCACTCCGTCCTCCTCCACTCGCCCTCACACACACACACATGGACTTTGTGCAACAACTAGCAAGATGCCCATGCGTTGCACGGAACATTAAGATGCATTTGTATGAGTAGTTTATCTTGTGGGGGAAAAGGATGAACGAGGGAAGGCATTATTTGCAAATGTGGAGAGGGCTGTGGGTATCTTTTTGCAAAATTGCCATAGTTTCCTTCCTATCCGTCAGATATAGATCGGACGGCCTATATTGCAGGATGGCAGGCACACGGTCATCACCGACAATGCTTATTATGAGAGTAGGGGCTTATTATGAGAGTAGGGATAAAAAATAGAGTTGGTGATGATGGTGGGCCTGCCATCCTGCAATGTAGGTCGTCTAATTTATATCTGACAGATAGGAAGGAAAATATGGCAATTTACCTGCACTCTTCACCACATTTGTAGATAAGGCCTTCCCTCGTTCATCCTTTTCTCCCACAAGATCTTGATGTTCCGTGCAACGCACGGGCATCTTGCTAGTAAGAGTAGAAATTAGACATATACCACTTCTCGAATCTTGAAACCAACAACATTCCTCCCTTATCTCATCAAAACCGCCAAAGGAATATATTTTGAGTGAAACGTAACATATTTTTAGTGATATACGTATTTCAAAGCTAGACTTTTTTCTATCAAATCGGTGAATATGTATAAATCCAGTGGCGGACACAGGCCTGGGCAGCTAGGGCTATAGCCCCAGGCCTAGAAACAACTTCCTTTGTAATTTCTTCATGCAAAGCATAGAAAATCATAGAAGTTTATCACTCAACATAGCACAGCCCCAGGCGTAGTCTGCATCTAGCTCCACCACTGTATTAATCTACTTTGATCATGTGGCAACGCATTGGCACATTGCTAGTAGTTATTATAATTTTTTGGACACCAGACAAATGGTGGAGTACATATACGAAGAGAAGAGGTGCACGCACGCACTCGGCCTCTCGCTGTCTCGCACACATGAGTCTTACGTAAAGGCGACGTTAACAAATAAACCCTAAAACCCTAGGGGCACGATTGCTGCATTCACGGGTAACGGGTACGTGGTGGAGCACCTTTGTAGGAATAGTCAGCTCGCGTGATAATTTGATTCGTAGGAGTTGATGGTCGGGACCACGGGTGAACGACCTGGAGCGCGGTGCCTCGCCAGTTGCCACAGATCGAGTAGCCACGTTTAAAATATCGTTTTTTAGCGGGGTTAAGAGTTCCGATTTTCAATGGCGCGTTATAAGTAGTAAGTAGTTTTTAGAACGATTGGTATGGAGCAAAAATGGAATTCATAATATTACGTACCTCCTTGGCGTATGGTTGTATGGTTTTTTTGCGATGGAGGTTGTATGGGTTTATGTTGCGAGATGTTGAACCTGGTAGTTCTAGGGAAAATACCATGGTTTAGATTTATATGCTAGTTTTCTTTAATTAAAATTGGAAGGGGAAACCCTTCTTCGATTAAAAAAACTACTACCTCCATTCTGGTTTACTAGTCCCCATCGTACTTTGGGTCAAAGTTTGTCCATGAACATTACTTGTAAAATGTGAATGAGAAACGAGATTTTGATATACCCAAACAAAAAAGAACTGGAGGGAGGGATTGCTCTGACACGGACACAACCTCTCATAGCGCAGGCATTGAACCGGTGCGCCAGCCAAGAGGGCCGCACTCGCTGCAGGCCCGGCTGAGCACACCTCCTCGCTGCGTGCAACCAGCTTAAGACTGCCCCGCCTGCCTTCATTAAATCCGCGCGTGTGCCGGCAACACGTCCTTCTGCAAGCCGGCAGGCATTTTAGAACACAAAAAATGACTAAAATATAATTAATTTACGCATGGTCTTGACTTGTTTTGCTCCCACTGGTAGCAGGAACTAGTAGAGGATTTTATTTATTTATAACTCTCCTCACATTTTTTTGGCTTTGAAGTGAATCATGGTTGTGGACATTATGTATGAATGTGCAGATATCTGTGAACATGAGTTTGATGTGGAAGTTGAACTTGGAATGTCAGGCTTGCGCGTGAACTATACCATGTCCAATGCTTCGTCTCTTATTGTTTGGAAAGTAATTTCTATTATTACATGACCTGAAAAAAACATTTTGTGCCACATCAGTAGATGCACGGACATCACAACAGGCATGCTGACTGGATAAACATTTGAACCTAGCTATTATGAAGGAAATTTTGTATTGACAACAGTTTTAGATTGCAGGAGACGCCTAGCCTGCTCTGCCTCTGCTAGCTTATTTCTGGCTTCTTCCATCTCTTCTTTCGCTTGGGTGAAGAGAGCATGTGATTCCTCTTTTCGCTTCTTCAGGAACTCAGCTACATTCTCAAGGGCTGCTACACGCTTTCTTTCAGCCTTTACTAATGCCACAAGGACACGAACAGCTGACGACTCCACCTGGCTTGTGTGTAATCCAGCATCATCTGGGAATTTGCACCTTGTGTCTAATCCAGCATCATTAGGGAACTGGCACCTTGTGTGTAATCCAGCCTCATTTTGGGAACATGATCTCGAGGTTGACCATACTTCCCTCCTCGGAGGAACTACATCCTGACATGAAGTTACTTCTTTTTTAGATCAATACTCCGAGCAACCTAGATCCATTTAGTAGAAGCCAGATAAACAGAACTCGGAGAAGTGAATTCAAAAGGAAAAAATAAATAAAAATAGACTACAAGGTGAGAACACCCACTTCCTACATCAAGCTAAAAACTAAAGCATTAGGACGATTAAGACTCTTCTTATTACACATCGAAGAACACCACGGTTAAGAGAAACAGAAACTACAACATATACACATCGAAGAACACGAGGCTACACATAAGTAATTGAAAGGGTGTTACTTACCAAAGCTCGTTTTACAGGTTCGGTGCAGCTCCTCTTTAACTTGCCATGCTCCTTGAAGATGTCCCGAATATCCCGTGTTTGGTCTTCATTGCTCCTCCACATGTTCGCACTCGTGGTTTTAAAATCTCAACATGGCAAGCAAAATATACTACTAGTAATACTCGCGCATCTTGTGGGCAACATTAAAGCACTCGTCTGCCATGTTAGAGCATCTCCAACAAGATAAACTACTCATACAAATGCATCTTGATGCATGCAACGCATGGGCATTTTGCTAGTTCTAAAAACCTTTCCATCATTTGCCACACAACTGGTTGCAGATGAAAAACCTACCCAAGCACAGCGCGCTACAGGCTATAGCCAATTACTTTTACGGGAACAATAGCACCCATGAAATTTGATGGGTAGGTATGAACAAAATTGGAACTGCACATGTACTTCTAAGTGATTCAATACACACATTACCAATCGAGGAGGAGAACGATGGTCGCGGCGGCTTCTATGAGTCATGGTCGGCTACGGGAGTTAGTTTATTGTCCACGACGGTGGTACTTCTGCGCTTGGCGTCGGCTTCCGGGAAGCAGATCCAAGACCGTGGAAGACGATGTCGGGGAAGAGGCTCCATGTACGATGACGACGGTGGACCGGCTCCAGTGCGGCGTACGAGGTCATCGATGAGGCAGATGCGCTGCGGTGGACGAGTGCACCGATGTAAAGGGGAGGAGCAAAAAGGCTGCGGTGCCATGGAGAAGTCTATTTTGCGGTGGGGATAGAAATTGGGGAGTATTCAGGTGTACTACTCTGGGTGTCGGGGTGGGGTTGGATGGGTAGGGTGAACTTGAAGTTTTGAAAACAGCCCCCTACCAAGCATCATCTGTGACGCCCCGAGACCGATGTGCCAGGTGTCCTCCAGTTATTCACTGTTGTGGCCTTGTCATTTGCTTGTGTGTTGCATCTTGCCATGTCATCATGTGCATTGCATCATCATGTTTTTCAAAACTTGCATTAGTCCGGGTCTCCCAGTTCCGTCCGTTGTCCGTTCTGAGCCGAGACACACTTGCACGCGCCCGCGGCATGTCCGAAATAGTATTTTATAAGTGGCTGGAATCTCGGAATGGGATGAAAGTTGTCGTGTGGTCTTATTATCGTGTAGATAGACCGCCTGTCAAGTTTCATCACATTCGGAGATCGTCTGTTGCCGCAACGGATAACTATAGCGGCAGTATAGCCGGTCTAACGTCGGACGTTTTCGGTCTCCGAAAACTGTTGCTGGACTTTCCCTCTCATTTCCTCCCTAGACCGTCTTCACATTTCCCTACACACCCTCATACCCTACCTAACCCCTCTCGTCAGCCCGCGGCCCTCCTTGCACGAGCGTCCAAAAAGCTATCCCGGACCCGACTCAGACTGTCGCCACCGTTGTGTCCGGAACATCCCCAAACATCTACAAAAGTCACTATTTTCTTATTTGGACTCCCTAGCTATTTTATTCGCGACCGTGCGATTTTGATCGGAGGCTCCAGATAGTCCCTAACCAAAAATCCAATACTATAAATAACCTGTCAAACCCTAGCCTATCCTGTCCAATCCACCAATCCTCCTCCTCGCCGCCGCCACTCTCTTCATCGGGATACTCCCAGAGCCATCCACCCATTCCCAGTCGATCCCGACCAACTCCCTCGTTTTTAGCACCGGTCCAACATTCTCCTCCCCTCGATCCACCCAATCCCGCAACCTCCTCCTCCCGAGAGCCCCGGCCAGAGTACCACCGAGCAGAGCATCGGCCGACCCCAGCGCCTCGTCTCTTTGAACGAACCAGGGACGAACGCCTCGCCGTGCGCCCCTGCTCTTTCTTCTCTTTCCCTCTCTTCCTCCCTGACCCTTTTCTCGTGCCCGTGTCCTGCAGGAGCTCATCGTGCGCCGACCGTCCCGAGCTCCAATCCACGACTCCCCTTGCCGGAGTTCAACCCAGGCACCTCCCCGCTACTCCCCGTGCCCTCGTTCCCAAGCTCCATAGAGAGGAGAGGAGCCCCCGCAAGCCACTGCTCCGCCGCTGCCCTCGTGCCCGTGCCCGAGCTCCTCCCGATCCAGATCGACCCCGCCGCCTCACGTCGCTGCTCCGGCCACCAGGCCTCGTCGGAGATGAGTAGCCGCCGCCCTGTTTCCTCTCCTCCTCCCTCTGATTGTCTCTCCTGACCACTCACTCCCCTCTCCTGTTTATCTCTGTCAGGGACCTAAGCATGGCCGCCACCCGTCCAAGGACGCCGCCGCCCCATGGATCCTTCTCCGCCTGGAGCTTCTTCACCTACATCCACCCCCCCTCCGTCCAGATCTGCCATCTCCGCCGTCTCCGCCTCCCTTCCTTCGTCTCCGGCGAGCAGCCGTGCCGCCGTGGCTCTGCTTCCTGTCGAGTAGTAGCGAGCGCGTCAATCGACGAGTCCTGCCCGTGTTGACCGAGCCTCGACCCCCTCCCTTTGCTTCGCTCGCGCGGCCCAGCGCCTCCTCTTCGCCCGTTGACCCCAGCTCAAGCCGGCCCACTCCTCCACCGACTGTGCTTGGCCCGATGTGAGCAGCTCCTGTCCTTTCCTCTGATGGGCCAACCAGATCCGGCCCGTATCTTTTTTTTACATAGAGCGTTTTCCTATTTTTTTCAGGGAGTTGCACTTTTGCAGATCAGCCCCTAAACTTCATGCATTTAATATCTCACAAACGGAGCATCACATGTAAAAACTTTGTATATGAAACTTGCTTAGTTTTTCATCTAGTTTCATAATATGTCTTTTTCATCCATGTTTAAAATGTTTAATATGCTGTTTGTTTAAATTTGCTTAAATAACGTGCTAAAATGGTTTAATTCATAACTAAATAACCGTAACTCGGAATTTAATAAACTTTATATGTAAATGGGGTAGAAAAATGCCTAGTTTAACATGGTGGCATCACTTTGCATGTTTAACACCCCTAAAATTTTGTTCAGGGCAGAACAGTACCATAACCAAAATATGCATATGGGGATTTACCGGAATTGTTGTTCGTTGCTTCCGGCCTCATTTAAACTTGACTAGATAGATAGTTTTACTTTGCTTCACCTCTTGCCATGCTAACAACATTTAATATTGTTGGGTACATAAACGAGATCGAACTAAATAATTGTTGTGGTGTTCCATCAATATGCATCCCGTTGCATATTGAGCTCCACTTAATTTGTAGGGTTTGCTTGTGCATTTTGCCATGCCATGCCTCTTTAAACCGGACATGCATCATGCTTGATTGTGCATCATGCCATGTTTATGTGGTGGTTGTTTTACTATGTTGTTTGCTTCTTTCCGGTGTTGCTTCTTCGGGTTGGTTCCGTTAACGTCGTGTGTGTGAGGATTCGGTCGACTACGTCTGTTTGACTTCTTCATGGACTCGTTCTTCTTCCTTGCGGGATCTCAGGCAAGATGACCATACCCTCGAAATCACTTCTATCTTTGCTTGCTAGTTGCTCGCTCTTTTGCTATGCCTATGCTGCGATACCTACCACTTGCTTATCATGCCTCCCATATTGTTAAACCAAGCCTCTAACCCACCTTGTCCTAGTAAATCGTTGTTTGGCTATCTTACCGCTTTGCTCAGCCCCTCTTATAGCGTTGTTAGTTGCAGGTGAAGATTGAAGTTTGTTCCTTGTTGGAACATGGAGATGTTGTTCCTTGTTGGAACCTGTTTACTTGTTGGGATATCACAATATCTCTTATTTAATTAATGCATCTATATACTTGGTAAAGGGTGGAAGGCTCGGACTTTTGCCTAGTGTTTTGTTCCACTCTTGCCGCCCTAGTTTCCGTCATATCGGTGTTATGTTCCCGGATTTTGCGTTCCTTACGCGGTTGTGTAATAATGGGAACCCCTTGACAGTTCCCCTTGAATAAAAACTCTTCCAGCAATGCCCAACATTGGTTTTACCATTTGCCACCTAGCCTTTTTTCCCTTGGGTTTAGCGGACTCAAGGGTCATCTTTATTTAAACCCCCCCGGGCCAGTGCTCCTCTGAGTGTTGGTCCAAACTAGAGTCCTGTGCAGCGCCCCCTCAGGGAAACTCGAGGTTTGGTTTTAGTTGTATGGAGAGCTCATCTGAGTGTGCCCTGAGAACGAGATATGTGCAGCTCCTATCGGGATTTGTCGGCACATTCAGGCGGTGTTGTTGGATTTGTTTTACCTTGTCGAAGTTGTCTTGCAGAACCGGGATGCCGAGTCTAATCGGAATTTCTCGGGAGAAGGTTTATCCTTCGTTGACCGTGAGAGCTTGTGATGGGCTAAGTTGGGACACCCCTGCAGGGATTTGAACTTTCGAAAGCCGTGCCCGCAGTTATGGGCAGATGGGAATTTGTTAACGTCCGGTTGTAGAAAACCTGAAGTTGACCTTAATTAAAATACATCAACCGCGTGTGTAACCGTGATGGTCTCTTCTCGGCGGGGTCCGGGAAGTGAACACGGTGTTGGAGTTATGCTTGACGTAGGTTGTTCTAGGATCACTTCTTGATCATACTTTTATCGACCGTGCTTTTCCTTCTTTCTCGCTCTCATTTGTGTATGTTAGCCACCATATATGCTAGTCGCTTGCTGCAGCTCCACCTCATACCTTTTTCCTTACCCATAAGCTTAAATAGTCTTGATCGCGAGGGTGCGAGATTGCTGAGTCCCCGTGACTCACAGATACTTCCAAACCAGTTTGCAGGTGCCGATGAGTCCTTGCAGATGACGCAACCAAGCTCAAGAGGAGCTCGATGAAGATCCTGTCCTTTGTGTTGTTTTGTTCTAGTTGATCAGTAGTGGAGCCCAGTTGGGGTCGATCGGGGACCTTGTTGCATTTGGGGTTCTTCTTTTATTTTGGTTCCGTAGTCGGACCTTGTGTGTATCTGGTTGATGTAATGCTTTATTCATGTATTTGTGTGAAGTGGCGATTGTAAGACAACTATCTATCTTTTCCCTTATTGTATTACATGCGTTGTTTGCGAAGATTACCTCACTTGCGACATTGCTTTCAATGCGGTTATGCCTCTAAGTCGTGCTTCGACACATGGGAGATATAGCCGCATCGTGGGTGTTTCATCATTCATAGGCCTATTCCGAAGGCTATGATGGTAACTTCCCACTGCTCGAATCAGGGTCGCAGGAGATTTTCCCGCCGACCTCAAAATTTTGTGACAGTGGACTCCCCGTGTGGCGTGTTGAGTGATTCAGCTAAGCAACTAGCGAGTAGTAGTAGTAAACTCTGCATATTAGGTTTGACCGAAGTTAAACTTCCTAAAGTTTGACCAAGTTTATAGAAAAATATGAACATTTACCATAACAAATATGTATGATGTGAAAGTACATTCAATAATGAAACTAATGTTATTTATTTGTTATTGTATATGTTAATATTTTTTGTTATAAGATTTCTGAGAGTTTACAAAACTTGACTCTGACCAATACTAATACGTGGACTTAAATAAAAACGCAGGGAGTACACATTTGTTTTCTTAGTTTGTAGTGAACTAATCATTTGTTGAAATTGTGGAATAAATATATTAGGCTATTGACTTCAAATGTAATGGTCTATACAATTCAATAGTTACACTCATTGTCGAATCCCAAGATGTATACAAGGTCTATAGTACTTCACAACATGCTCAAACTCACATAATCCCAGTAAAATGAGAATCTAAATGCATTTCATAGTTATTACTTTGTAGGATGCAACAAGAACAACCATAACTCTACATCAGCCATTATAGAAGCAACATTTTGACATATCCCAATGTGTGAATGAAACGTGCAGAGAGAGCTTTTTAAGATGGAGCAGATAGGGCGGGAAAGATTGTATGTATGTGGATGAGAGAGTAGGAGACAAACATAACGAGACAGAGAGAGATAGAGAGAGAAAGAGAGAGGAAGAAGTTAGGTCTGTGAGAAAGATGCATACATGTAATATACATGAGATGCGTGTGCATCTGGATTCTGTATATGTGGAAGGAGAAGAGACAACATGTTTGATGAGAGAGCAGGAAAACATGGAAGAGAGGGGAAGGATCTCGTGGGTTGAGGGATTGACAATTTTGTGCGGGGGAGAGAGGGATTGGTAATTTTTTGCAAGAGAGAGAGGGTGGGGGAGGAGTCAGTCAGCCGTCGTCACATCACCCTACTTCCAAATGACCCGGCATTCTCTATCACGGTGTGGTCACCGTCTTCGATCTTCTCGTTGCCCTCTTTGAAGATTGAGGTGTTTTGCATGTTGGGGTGCAAAGAAGCACAAGCGAGAGTGGTCGCCATATAACCTTGGATGGGGATGAATTGTGTGCTCAGGGGAGTGTGTGTGTGTGTGTTGTGTTGCGTGTGTCTTTGTGTGTGTTTCTGTGTGTGTCAGATATTGAGAGAAAACAAACCTAAGGATAGAAATGGGTATTCACGAAGAGATTGTGCGGGCCTTGAGGTGGGCAGGGGCCGGGTGAGGGTGTCAAAATGTGCGCATTGATGCATGTGTTGCATGCGACCGTGCGAGGGACAGACAAATCGAGCGAGATGGTTGTTGTGTTACGGATGCTCCTCTCTCTGTCTCTCTCTCTCTCCCTCTCCCTCTCTCTCTATCTCTCACACACACACACACACAAGTAAACTAGAAGACCGTTCTCTCATGTATACACAATGTACCGGCATCTGTCTATGTTTCACTCATGCACGATCATTTGCACATTCACACCTCTCTATGTCTGTATCACACGCACACCGTCTCCACATTGCCCTTCCGCCACAACACACATATGGACACATACAGACGTTCTCTCTCAGTCACACACACAAAATCAATATTAAAAAAAACTAGGGCACACCTAAAACGTCCAAATCCAAATAAACACGAACTGGAGCTAAATTCAAATATATGGAAATATTGCAGCGTCAACAACCTTCACAGGAAAAAATGTTGAGTAATATTCGAGGATTGTTTTCACACACACAAAAAGGTTCGGTGGATGTCCTTCGAGCACGACACGGTGACGCACCGTTCGACCGACCGTGCGGCTGCAGTTCACGCGCTTGCACACGATTCCGTATCGTGGCCGTGGTACTAAGGCTGGTCACAATGGGCAAGAACATAAGCTAGTAACTAATAAAAGCGTTGCCTAAGTCTAATGTTTATGTGTACTAGTATGGATTTCTTTTAAGTTTCACCAACCTTATATATAAAACTAAAGTAAGCTCCCACACGCTCACTCATCAATATGCCGCCGCCACCATTGCGCATGCCGGCGCCCGCCTGCTCCGGCCAACAATTTCTCGCCCATCACCGCCATGTCGCCGCCATCCCTGTGCCATGAAGCCGAAGGCTCGCCCGCTCACGTCGTCTACAGTCCCTCCTCGCGATGCCGCCGCGCTGCCATGCACGCGAGCAGCTGGTGGAGCCACGTCTATGCACGCAGCGTATGAAGAGGAGGACGAGCGCGTGCTCCAGCATGCTGCGCGCGGAGGAACTAGCGTGTCATTGTCGTCTCCGCCCGCGCGGAGTAGGCGCGCATGGTGGCTGTCGCGGCGGAAGCTGGTCACGCGCGCGTTGAGCCCGCAAACCGGGTGCGGACGCGGAATCTACCTTCGAGACCTTGAATGCCACGTGGATCCTGCAATCTGAAGGAGCAATTTGGGATAGTCGACTCATGTGAGCCGTTTGATGCAACATGAATGGCTAGAAGGGCTTCTTCCACCTCTTCTGCCGTCTTCTTCCTTCGCTCCATCGAACTTCTTTCACAAATCGACTGACCCAAATTATACTACTAGTACGAACGTATTAAGTACAGTAGGAACACGAAGATACGAGCAGTAGTACCAACTGCAAGAAGAACAGTAGTAAGACATAGTACTAGTACTATTGTACGTACTAAAGAGTTCAAATAACGAGAAAGAACATAAACATAGTTCTGCTGGGGCCTCAGCACAACACACCCTTGAAAATAAACTAATAACCAACTAGTCCGCTTGACACTTCAGTAGAACCAGCATGAGCGATGGCACTGCCACCTACATGGAGTCCGAGTCCACGTCCTCGACTTCGTCCTCGTCCCTCTTCCTCTTCCTCTTCGCCGACGCTTCTTTGCTTGAACCGGACACTGGGCTCTGCTTCTTCATCCAACCCTTGTAGATATTTAAACAAAGGTAGGCATCCATTGCTGCGTACAGGATGTGATCTTCATCTAATGTCTTCGACTTCCATGCATGACGAAACTCGTGATGAGGTTTCTTCAGTTTAGCATACGAAGGATCAATCATGGCTGCTTCCAGGGTCAACATTGAAGGTTGAGAGGAGGACACCAGGCTTGCCTTCTGGAGATCGAAGGGCTGGCCTACAACGAGACCTATCGGACGCAGGACGTCACTGTTGTTCTTAAAGCCTACAGTAACAAATTTCACTCTTTTGTCCTTGAGGAAGTTCTTAAAATCCTGGCACTCAACGTCGGCATGGCATATGTGGTACACCAAGCAAACGTTATGTACGCAAACCTGGATCACGGCGGGCTTCTTCCTCTCTTCGTCCTTTACATCCTTCTCTCGTCCTAGGACTGTGGTGTACTCAACATCTAGCCCAGCGACCCACTCATCCGTTGAACTATTGAACATGCATAGGAAGCGAGCAAGCCATGCTTTCACCCTCTCGGATCCACGTGTGTAGATGACGATGAACTGATCACCGGTGATGGCTCTAACCTGGTACTCAGCAGCGACCATGGAGATTTGGGAGGCCATGGATTTTGGAGGAGCGTTAGGAGAAGTTGAACTATTGTACCCCGCAAAAAAACTGGGAGCGAACTAATGTGAAAGGACGGGACGACTGGGAGCAAACGGTTGTAAGGTAGAAGATGGGGACGAGTAGGGCGTGCGAATTGCGTGGGGTTGCTGGCTTGCCCGGTGGATAAACGGCTGCAAGCCCCCAAAGAGTTCTCGAGAACTATGCGGGACCCACTAGATGTCATGTCTACTAGACCCATATCGTAGTCCTGACGGTATAGCTTCTGCCTGTTCGCATGCCATGCTGGCATGTGGATGTAACTTCACCTAATTTCGTCAAACGCCGCGCCTCCAATGACCTTCGGCTCCATCGCACGGTTGCGCCTTTTCAGACTTCGACCGGCTATAAATGAGCAATTTTTTGCCTCTTTTTTTAGACAAGCAATTTTTTTGTCTACTCCGCATGCATGATACTCCCTGTGGTCCTTTTTACTCCCGTCAACCGTTTGCAAGGTGTTTGACCAATTTATACTTTTTTTGAAGACCACCTTATATTAATTAACCAGCCACACCAGTACACTCATTCGATACAATATTCACCACACAGGGCGGTACGTTATTTACAAGAATACCATCTAATCTATTGTCAAAGCTATACTTAGCGATTAAGTGTGCCACCTTATTGGCTGAAGGGCTAATCTTTGACAATTGAAGATTGTTGATCAACTTCGAGATGCTCAACGCTTTCGTCTTCAGGTCACGGATAGCAAACATGTCAACGCTTTGACAGGCATCAATGAAATCCCATGACCAAATTTACACTAAAAATATCAATATCTACAATACTCCCAAAACACTTAGGCGCGGTGCATTAACTTCTACCTCATTTCTTGTTTCTTGACATATCAACCAATAGGAGATGTGGGTGTGCATGCTTTTAATGACTTGAGACTACCAAACACGACATGCAGTGGTTAGTTCATTGCATGCAATGCTATTAATTAGCAAATAAACATTAAGATCTCTCGTTTTCCCCTCCTCCTTGGTCACAGTGCACAATCTAAGATGACTTGCTCACCTAGACGGAGGGAGTACTGATTATGATGAGTATAAGAACTACGTTTTATAATGAGTGTAAAAATATTGATTTGACATTGTGAATGTTGACGCATTGTGGAATAGTTTTTGAAGTCTGCAAAAGTACTCAACTAGTGCTGTCGTTCTCCACAAAAAATGTGTTTACCAATGCATGCATGAACACTAGTTACTCTAACACCCTCTCTTCTTTAATTTTTTGCCACATCAGCATGTTTGCTATTCCCGTGTGCATGATACCAGCTAAGATACCACCATTATGGCCAGCCTTAATCATCGCATGCAATAATTTAGTGCACCTTGAAATATGAACATGTGTTGGCCATGTTTGTTTTTAATGACTTGAGATTATACCTAGCCCGGCATGCAAGATGACTTATTATGCATCGTTCCCCATACCTGTAGGAAGCCCGTTCGTCTCCAAATCTTTTCCTCTCCCCGTGTGGAAACAATATGCCTGCCAAACTCTCCTTCTCCCTCCGGCGGTCCCACCACTCCACCCAGTGTGAAAAAATCTGCATGCATGACTCTCCTCCCCCCACACTCGTCCAATCCGTTGTGACCAGCCATATTTCCACCCCTTCGCTCCCCCGTAATTTACTCCAACAAATATGACCATGTAGCTGTTACTTAACTGTAGGTGCATTCGGTCACTGACGTATGGGCCCAACAGGGGTCTGGCCCACATGTCAGTGACGCAACTGGATCGGCAGTTAAGTCAGTGTCGCTCAGTCCATATCTTACGTAGGTGTGCCATTGCTCGCTATAAATACTGCACCTCCCACGACATCGCTATCTCCTCCCCCTCATTCACGTTCATCGCTATCTCCTCCCCCTCCCTCTCACGTCGACCACCATGGCATCACCCCTCCCAAGCCCTAGGAGCCCCTCTCTGCACCGCGCGGACGGTCACGCGTCGCCGTTTCGTTCCTCGCCGCCACTAGTCGAGGAGGACGCATCGGTGTTCCGCTCCTCACTGCTACGCGACGCGTCGCCGTTCCATTCCTTGTCGCCACTAGTCGAGGAGGATGTGTCGGCGTTCCGCTCCTCGCCGTGACGCGACGCGTCGCCATTCCGTTCCTCGCCGCCACTAGTCGAGGAGGACACGTCGGTGTTCTGCTCCTCGCCGCGACACGTCCAGGTGGACGCGTCGGCATTCCCAATCTTGCCAGCACGCACCCCGGAGGACGCATCGGCTCCCTGCTACGAAGAGAACGCCGCGCCGCCCGCCGAGCCCCCCATCCTTGAGGAGCTTTGGAAAGAAATGGATGTCGCCTTGTGGGAGGCTTTGCCTCCAGCAGAGCGCGCCAAAATAGAGGCGAAGAAGAAGGCCGAGGAAGAGAAGCGCACCGCGGAACAAGCTGCCTGGGAGGCCTATGTCGCGTCCGAGAGAGTCAGGCAATTGGCTCTTTGGAAGAAGGCTCGTGCGAGGGCCATGAGGGTGCCAGAGGACCCCCATGCCGACGCCCTAAGTGCAGTTAGGCCCAAGCGCCTCATCTAAGCTTGGTGGTACGTGGATCGGGTGCATGCTTCCAGCGAGGAGGAGTACCTGTTGTTGCCGGATCACCACACCGATGAGATCGCGCTCGCCCGCCGGTAAGCCGCCAATCAGCACCTCGCGAGTTGCGAGCCTGAGGAAGAGGCGTTGTGTCGGCGCGCTGGGAAACGGCCGCGCACCAGGGCACTCGTGGCACGCTGCAAGCGCTCCTGCGAGCGCGGTGGCTATTAGGAGGAGTATAATTTTTGTCTCGTAAGGCGATATCATTAGTTTTGGGACGCAAATGTTAAATCCTGAATGTTCAGGAATTTTTAGCGTCCTTAATTAAGTATGTAAAAGGGAAAGTTTGGAAACCTTGTGTATTCATACGCATTTTGCAAGTACGTGCATATAGCACAAACTTTACTATATACTATTGCACTACATGTCTCTCTCGATATATGCTTGCAGACTGTGCTACTCCCTCCGTCCAGGCCAATAAGTCATCTTCGGTTGTGCACCGTGACCGAGAAGGAGGGAAGACTTATACACCTAGACGGAGGGAGTACTAGTATTACTTATGTACGTGCAAATGCACGTTTTAACATTACGATGCGGTTTTTGTAAAAGTAGAAAAACAGCACTAGTCAAGCTTGTGAAACGATTCAATGCAAAAATGCTCGTATGATTGTTTACTTTTAGCTTCCTTCTTTGTGGTTATTCCTCTGTCGTACTTTGTACTGAGTATCTCACTGGTTGGACAGGCATGTAAATTCCCAAACCGCTTCCTACACCTTGTATCTCACTGGTTGCCGGCGTTGACGTTGTCGCCCATGTCGTCGAGGATGAGGTTGCCGAGGTCGGGGAAGAAGTCATCGTTCGCAAAGTCGTCGCTGCCAGCAGTCACACGAGTGCACTCCCCAAAAACCTAATCGCCCCTCTCCCGTACATGATCACGAGAGGCGGGGTTCCGGAGGCCTGCTGTCCCTTCTCCCGGTGCGCACCTAAAGGAGGGATGGAGAAGACATTCTTGGTAGCGCAATGATCTGGAACGGTGGTGAGAAACTATATAGTGCGGGCCGGGTTGGTCATGGGAGTATAGCTCTGTCCTCGGCTCGGCTCAATCCCGCAACCCGCGGCGCATCGTGATGAGGCGTGGCGTGGCGAGGCGAGTGAGGAGGAGGAGCGCGCGTGTAGGTCTCCTCTTCTCATGCTCATACAAGTGGTAGAAGAGCTCACCTTATAAAGGCCTACTAGCAAAATTCCAACATCGACCAGGCCATCCATGAAACGGGAGTGGCTGTAGGGGACGTTGCGCCAGTTGAATATATGAGCAAGTTACTACAAGATTTAATCCGAATAAGCATAAATTAAATCATGACGGCTATAACAGAGATGAAACTAATCATGTGGACTAGCATAGTAGTAGGATAAAGAGTAGAAACATGAATTCTGCCACGATTTCAAACAGGAAGGACAGAAACACATACGGTGCAACGAGAGCAGCACCGTTGGCGTTGAGGTTGTCACCCATGTCCAAACACCACGTAGACACGGTCTTTGAGCACGGTTCGTAGTCGTTCCATGCTCGGGCATTGAAGTTTGTAACTATTTTAGATTAGAATATACTACTCCTTCGGTGCTAGTAGTAGAGCAGAGTCCTACTCTACTACTCTACTCAAGCAAGTTAGGGCATAGCATTGTAGGGAGTACCAGTACTGTGATCACTCAAGCAAGTCGTCCCGTAAGTCAAGCGACATGACCCTACGCTGCTGGTATGTGTCTCGTAAGTCAAGCGGCGTGCTGTAGTCATCATCACTTGTCCACTTCCCGCAGCACATATTCGCTTCTCCATCTTTGTCCGCACATAATCTCGTCCAATCTTCCATCCTCGCTAAGGAGCCTCCCCCCCCTTGTCCGAAACCCAAGCACTAACAATGGCAGAACCGAGCAGTGTCCACCGAAAGAGTGGCTGGAATTCGCTCCCCACAGAGGTAATCAAGCTCATTGTTTCGCGCGTGGACAATCTCAGTACCATGCCGCTCGCCGCGTGCTCGTCGGGGCTGTACCGTTTACTCAAAGCCCTCAGGCCAGAGCTTTTTAAGCCAGCTCCTTGCTTGCTGATGCCGCCTGATCTTCAGAAACAGCGTGTCACGCAGCATAACGATCGTAGGGTGGCGAGCATCAACCCCCTTGACTGCGATGTGATCCCCGTCAGCCTCAACTACATTAACGGTATGTACTGGGTCGACATGAACACATCTTGGATGGTGCTCGTCGACGGTCGCGGCAGCTGGATGCTCATGGAGGTCTACACCTGGCGATTGATCCCCCTTCCTTCGATTGACACTGCACTGCTTTGGCACCGAGGCCTAGAATACTTGGAATCTTACAGTAGCCAACATGATACCAAGTTTGATTTGCTCAAGGTTGTAATCTGCCAAGTGCCCACAAGATCTGTGAATTATAAAGACTTCAGGCTAATTGCGTTCTTCAACCGCGGTCTCGCCTATCTGACAGGTCACTATGGTAAGTGGATAAATCTGCATGTCCATCGCAGGGTCATACATCCTCCATGGTTCTCTGATGCCATTGAACACAACGGCTTCATTTACGCTGTCGACTACATCTATGGCTGGACGTATTGCTGGCCTAGTCCAGTTATCGCTACAAACAGCTGTTACAGCAGTATGTTACTTTCCTATGATATCATGATGGCTTGCTTATATTACTATCAACATTTGCTGAAAAAATATTCATGCTCATAACATGCTATTCTTAAGATTGACTAAACCAAGAGCCCTTTTTTATTTGACTCCAACTTGATATGATGTTGTAGGACGCCTGGTGTCCCTACCCTTCCTAATCCTAGAACCTTTCAAAGAAAAGCGGCATGGTAGTTCAGGTGCTTCCTGGCTCAATCAGACGACAGCGAAAGATTGATGATCGTTCGCACGTACCGGACATGTTGTTTCACGGAATACAATCACAGTCACTGCAAGGTCTTTGAGCATGATCCCAGCTTCTCTAGGCCTTCAGGAATTTTTGACTGGAGGCTGGCAAGCAGCGTGGTTTCGTTCATCAGGAAAAACTGTGTGTACACAGCGTACCATGCGTCTCTGCATGCACCATACCCTGATATGTGCCGCCATGCTCTGCATCCCAAAGTAGGAGAGAGGGTCGCAAGTACCAGACTTCGACCTGCTGGCTGGAGTTTCCCCCGTCAGGCACCCATCTAGTTCAAGCCGTCAGCCAATCTCCACAGCTTAATAAATAGTAATGTCTAACTGAGCCAGTTAGTTAGATGCGTACACTTGGTGTAGTAGGATCTTTATTTAGTTTGATGCATACACTTTTTCTTTTTTGGTAGCCCTTTTGTAATGATGGGTGATGTTTGGTTTGGAAGAGAGAGCTGCGTCTTCACTCTTCTGGCCTGCTTACTGCTTCTGTTGCACCCCCACCCCTAGTTGCTACTGCTGCTGTTTTCAATGTACAATCAGTAGTATATTTCGTCTGTTGGTTGAATAAATGTGTTGTTAGAACGACAAACACAATGCTTTGGAAGTCGTTGCACGGTTCGATCCTTTAGTGCCCCGTACCGTACGTAGTGCATACTATTTATCGTACAGAACACATTTTTTTTGAAACTTGGAACAAATTTTCCACTTGTTGATAACATGCATCCCACTGATGAAGGCCCAATAGAGAAGCCCATAATTAACTGTAAGGGAGGCTCTCACATGAATCCGGCCCAGGTACATGCTCATGGTCCCCTAAACATAAATAAGTAAATAAATAAATAAATAAATAAAGCTAAATGCTCATGCACCAGTTCTTTGGGAATATAGGTAACCCAGTATTTCTTCTTGAAGAATACCCAAGCTAGGCCTATTTGTTTTCTCCGAATTACTGGGCTGCAAATCTTTCAAGACGAGGAGGGATGCATTCCGGCCTTGCTTAAGAGTATGGTCAATGTATGTTAAAAGTAATATCAAAAGGGGTTGAAAATTCCAAAAAAATTATAGCAAATGGGATATAAGTTTCTTTTTTTGTTTTTGTTCTTCACTGATATCTTATATGTATTTCATTGGATTAACATGACATAGTACTAATTTATTTTTAAATTTGTTTTAGTATGGCTATTAATATTTGGATTAAGAATATTTCATTCCCGAGCAACAATTTGCGAATTTTCAAAATTTCCCACATACTTAGTTAATTTTTTGACCCTGGTACTGACTAGAAAATGGCCAGCCATTCTAAAAATGGCAAACGGGCTGCAATAAATTCCATATGAATTATACAATGAGTAAAAAATAAAAAATAATAGCAAATGGGCTGTACACGCCACAGATTTCGAGGCTGACTTGTTTACACAAGGCTTTGTCAGTGAACACATGATTCTAGTAGCAATTAGTGTTGGATGTCCATCCAACGGCCGACGTGCTTCTTCAATCTCTGATCTTCCTGCTCGAGCCACCTAAACTAGCGCTGGCGGGACTGCCTGCTCCCTCCTCTTGTGGCCCGCTGTGATGCCACGCAGGCTTCCCCGTCCCACCCTACTCCCTCCGCTGGCCTAGCTGCACGCAATCAAATGCCTCCTTATTACGCGAAAAAAATGGTTCCTCCCACTGACATCTGGGGCGCACCGGTTGGGAGGCTGACCTGTGGGCCTACTAAGTTGACGCGTACACAGGGCTTGTCAACTTAGTCAACAACCGATTCTAGCAGCAGTAACTATTGGATTTGAATCGAACGGTCCTGCTGCTTCTTCAATCGCTGCTCTTCTTGCACCAGCCGCCCAAACCAGCGCCGGGGAGACCGCCTGCTCCTGCCTCGAGTGGTCGGTTGTGCTGCCGATGAGGGCCTCATTGCCCCCTACTAATCCCACCACTAGCCAGGCCCTGCGATGACGGCAGCCTCACACCGCAGCTGAACCAATGAACCCTCGTACTCCTCTCCGCGTGGGCATCCACTGCCGCGTCTTCCCCGGCTCCGCATCGTCCCCTTCCTAGGCCTCGCCGTCGTCCATCGCCTTGGTGCTCTCGGCGTGGGGTGGTCAACATGGTCAACGACATTCCATCGGAAGAGTACTGTACGTGGAGAGGCTGACAGCTGGGTCCACGGCCACAGCCCAGTTTTCTTGTGATTTACCAAGTAAGTCGCTTTGTCAGGCCTGTTGGGCTGCAAATCTTTCAAGACGAGGAGAGATTTCATTCGGCTGGCCGAGAAAATGGCCCATCAGTAATGAGAAATGGGTTGTACATTTTTAAAACACATCAAACTGGCAATTAGTTTCAAATATCTTTTTTTTCTTTTTGAGATTTGAAATTACATTAATTTTTATGCGTGGAGAATTTGTTGGATTTTATATTGATATACATTTATTTTTAAAATCAGTTTGAATGTGAGTCAAACTTTCGGGATTAAAAACAGTTCGGACCGCACTGAAATATGCAAAATTTCGTATAATTTTTTAACCGTGGCCACAATATGGGCTGTAATGCTAACAAAAAGAATATGGGCTCCAAAAAAACCTTAATAATTAGCAAATGGGCTGTAAATTATTAGAAATAATGGCAGATGGGATATATGTTGTTTTCCACATATTTGAGGCTTTCCTAGAAAAAAGGTTGACGCACAAGCAGTGACTGTTGGATGGCCATCCAACGACCGTCGTGCTTCTTCAATCTCTGCTCTTCCTGCTCCAGCCGCTCAAACAGGCACCGGCGGGACTGCCTGCTCCCTCCTCCCCACGGCCGGCAAACGAACCCACACCTGCTGTTATTCTCCGGCGACGGAAAACGAACCAGTAAACCCTCATACAGTCGTACCCCCCTCCGCGTGGGAAACAATTGCCGAGTCTTCCCTGCCTCCGTGTCGTTCCCTTCCTAGGCCTCGCCGTCGTCCACCGCCCTGGTGCTCTCGGCGTGGCCTGGTCAATGTGGTCAGCGACCGACATGCATCTGGAGTGGACTTTACGTGGAGAGGCCGACAGCTGGGTCCACGGCCGCACGCAAGGAAATGCCTCCTTATTACGCGCAAAATAATGATTCCTCCACCTGACATCAGGGACCCACCGAAAGGGCCTCTGTATTTCGCGAAAAAAACGTTACCGCCGCTGACAGCTCGGACCCACCAGCTATATATTCGCATGCAAGGAAGTGCCTCCTTATTACGCACAAAAAAATGAATACTCCCCCTATTAGCTGGGACCCAGTATAGTGGCAGGCTGACTTGTAGGCCTGCTAAGTTGACGGGGACGGAGGGCTTTGTCAACTTAGTCAATATGCACGATACTAGCTCCAGTGATCGTGCGATGTCCATCCAACGGTAGTAGTGCTTCTTCAACCTCTGGTCTTCTTGCTCCAGCCGCCCAAACCAACGCCGGTCGTGCCTCGTGCTCCTGCCTCCCGTGGCCGGCTGCGATGCGGCGGAGGCCTCACCGCCCCCTACTACTCCCACCACTGGCCAGGCCATCCCACTACTCACCCACACCCCCTGTTATTCTGCAGCGACGGCAGCCTCACACCGCAGCGAACTAGTGAACCCTCGCACTCCTCTACGCCTGGGCACCCACTGCCGTGTCTTCCCCGGCTCCGCGTTGTCCCCTTCCTAGGACTTGCCGTCGTCCACCGCCCTAGTGCTCTCGGCGCGGCGTGGTCAACGTGGTCAAGGAACGGCTTCCATCGGACATGGACTGTACGTGGAGAGGCTGACAGCTGGGTCCACGGCCGCAGAAAGGAAGTGTTTCCTTATTACGTGCAAAATAATTATTTCTCCACCTGACAGCAGGACCCACCGGACGGGCCACCATATTTCGCCCCCTGACTGCTGGGACCCACCAGCTACATCTTCGCACGCAAGGAAGTGCCTGACAGTCGGGACCCACCTGGTCGAAGCATACGTAGGGTTGTCATTCTGGTCGCAAACATGTACGTACATATATACTGGTCGATGTAGAGGCTCGCACGTGTCATAGTAGAGGCGGCCAGGTTGCAAGAAAGAAAATACAGCCACGTATGTGTACATACGGGCGGGGTCTTGAACGCCTACTCGCGCATACATACGGCCAGGGCTCATGTACATGGCTGGGTCAGAACGGAGAAACATCGTCGTCGTCGTGTTCATGGGGACGCAATAGAATGCGTCGTGTTCATGGGGAGGCAACAGAATGCGTCGTGTTCATGGGGAGGAAATAGAATCCATCGTGTTCATCGGGAGGGCATGGACGGAATAGGCGATGGAAACGAGGCCTGGCGTACCGCAGAACGGAGGAAACGGCCTTGTGTTCGACCGACCGCGTTCAAAACGGGATCCTGTTCATCGGGAGGGGTGTGGCGTACCGCAAAATGGAGGAAACGGACCTCCTACGGTCGAAACGGGTGTCCTTTTGATCGGGAGGGGTGTGGCGTACCACAAAATGGAGGAAACGGACTTGTGTTGGAGCGCTACAGTCGAAACGGGGGTCCTGTTCATCGGGAGGGGTGTGGCGTACCGCAAAACGGGACTCCACGGGATACTGTTCATCTCCACCGTCGAACCCTCCAGCCTCCACGAGCTACTATTCATCCACCGTCGACCTCCTCCAGCCTCCACCTGCGACTGTTCATCCACGGGCTCCTGTTCATCCAGCCTCCATCGCGCGCTACTCCACTGGCTACTATTCAACCAGCCCTCTCCACGGGCTCTTGTCCAACCACCCCTCCACGGGCTACTGTTCATCCTACCCTCCACTGTCTATTGTTCATCCTGCCCTCCACGGGGTGGTCCTGTTCATCCAGCCCTCCATGGGGTCCTGTTCATCCAGCCCCAACCGGCTCGATCGATCGGGATCCTGTTCATCCAGAGGCAACACCACGGGGTCCTATTCATCCACCCCCACCAGGAACTGTTCATCCAAACCCCCCGCAACGCTCACTGTTCATCCAGAGGCAGCATCAATCGGCTTCAGTTAGCAGCAGTAGCGAAGGAATCGCTCGATCGGGTTCAGTTAACAGCCATCGATCGATCGCTCGGGTTCAGTAACGCGTAGCCTGCAGTGCAATCGCTCGGGTTCAGTTAGAGCCCAACGCCTCGCTCGGGTTCAATTAGAGCCAACGCCTCGCACACACGCGCGTACGTGTACAAGAGAAACGCGCATCGCTCGGCGCCCGACCTCCCACCGTAACCGGGAACTCCCTGAAATTTTCCTCGCCCTCGCTTCTACCACGGTTTTTTCCGTCATGGACGGCCCAAAGAATGTCATGCAGCTGCGTCTCCAGCCCTCCCAGGACGAAAAGCCCATTTTCTGTCATGACTTTTTGTCATATAAGTAGGAGCCCACCACATCTATGATGATACTGGGTTTTGTCACAATTATCATCATAGAAGTGTCATATGTATGACAGAAAAAAAAAATTGTTCGGCCCAAAATGTCACGGATGTGTCTTTTTTTGTTGTGTCACATCACGAGAGCCTCGTGAGGTTTGCCTCGCCTTGATATCTCCGCCCCTTGTGAGCCTGCCCGACTAGGCCACTCCAGAGGAGGTCTTGTGTCGTCCGCCTCACGAGGCTTGGCCCCTCGCGAGGGTCTTGGATGCCTTGTTGATGAAGATGGGCCGTACAGCCTGCTGGCTTAGCCACGCCGCGGGCTGCAGGCAGGCAAGTCTGGGGACCCCCATTCCCAGAACGCCGACATGGGCCTTGCAGGAAGAGTTTTATTCAAACTGAACTGGCAAGAGGGGCCCATAAACCCTCATCATGTTAGGGACACAAAATCAAGGAAAACATAACACCGACATGACGGAAACTAGGGCGGCAAGAGTGGAACAAAACACCAGGCAAAAGGCCGAGCCTTCCACCCTTTACCAAGTATATAGATGCATTAATTAAATAAGAGATATTTTGATATCCCATAATATCCATGTCCCAACATGGAAAAACCTGCAATTGCACCTTCAACTAGCAACGCTATAAGAGGGGCTGAGCAAAGTGGTAACATAGCCAAACAACGGTTTGCTAGGATGGTGGAAAAGGTTAGAGGCTGTCATGGCAATGGGAGGCCTGATAAACAAGTGGTAGGTAGAGTGACATAGCGATAGCATCGAGACAACTAGCAAAGCAAAGACAGTAGTGAGATCCAAGGTGACAGACATCTTGCCTGAAATCCTGCTAGGAAGAAGACCGAATACATGAAGTAGATGAACCAACGTAGTCGAACGGATCCTCACAATCGCAATGTAACCGGAACTATCAAGAAGGAACACGACCGAAAAGAAGCAAACAACACGGTAAACCAACAAGCTTAAACATGGCATGACTCAAACCAAGTATGATGCATGTCCGGTTTAATGAGTCATGGCATGGCAAAGTGTACAAACAATACTACAAATTAAGTGGAGCTCAATATGCAAAGGGTTGCATATTGACAAAACACCACATGCAATTATTTAGTTCACTCACGTTTATACTACTCATCAATATTAAATGTTGGTTAGCATGGCAAGAAGTGAAGCATAATTAAACTAACTATTTAGGAAAATTTAAGTGAGGCCGGAAACAACAAACAACAATTCGGGTAAATCCCCACATGCATATTTCGAATTTGATACTGTTCTGCCCTATACACAATTTTAGAGTTATTAAACATGCAGAAAATAAGTGCACCATGTTAATGTATGCATTTTTCTACCCCATTTACATATAAAGTTTATTAAATTCGGAGCTATAGTTATTTAGTTATGAAATAAATCATTTTAACATGTCATTAAGCAAATTAAATGCAAACATCATTTTAAACATTTTAAACATGGATGAAAGTTGGATATTATGAAACTAGACGAAATTCTAAGCATGTTACATATATAAAGTATTTACATATGATGCATAGTTCTGGAGTTATTAAATGCATGAAGTATGAGTGCTTTTCTATAAAACTGTAATTCCCTGGATAATAGCAAATTCGTTTGGCAGGAAAAAATAGGACATGGGCCGAAACTGGCTGGCCCAATGGAAGGGCGAAAAAAGGAGGTGCTAGGGGTGGCCTCACCACGGGCCTAGGCCCAGTCGGGGGAGATGGTTGCAGGCTTGGCGGCTCGGGCTGACGAAGTGGGCGGCTGCTGGAAATCGAGGAGAAGCTGGAGGCTTGGCTGTCTCGATCGGGAAGAAGGAGGCTGGTTGGTTGGGGATGGATCCCGAGGGGGATTTGGTGGAGTGGCAGCGGTGGCTATGGGATGGAATGAATGGATGGGACACCCTAGGTCTAGGGTTAGGTTGTTTATATAGGTGTAGGTTGGTTAGCTTAGGGGCTACTCGGTCCCTCAGATCGTATTCGGACGGCCCAAAATAAATAGGTTAGGAAAGTCTAAATAAGAAACGAATATATTTTAGGGATGTTTGGGGATGATCCAGATCCATCGGTCACGACTGAGCGTCTCGGGTCCGGGCAAGGTTCTCAGACGGGCACGCGAGGAGGAGAGGGTTCGATCGGGAAAGGGCTAGGGTTGAGAGGAGGTTGGATGGGCCTAGGTGAGGATGGGCCAGCGTGGTTGGGCTGCAGCAAGATGGGCTTCTCTGTCTAATCTCCCACTTCTATTTTATTTACCAAAAACAGTAAATAACAAAGAAAGAAAATGAGAGAAAGAAAGGGTTGGAGAAAGAATTTGGTCATGGGGTTTACTTTCTTGGACTCACAAAAATACGAGGAATTTGACAAAAATGGCCTCGGGATTTTTAGAGGAAGTAAAATGCACACACGTTGGATTTAACTCGGCAAGATTGAATTTTCAAACCCATTCAAATGAACTCCAAATGGGTTGAAACTATAGGAGGTGACCCTACACACCACATGTGATTTATGGGAAGATTTGGAACATTTTTGGATAAAGTAAAACTGCAACTGAATCTATACCTACTATTAAAGGGAATATGTATTCTTGGTTTGGTTTCACTTTGTTTCGTCCCGTTTTAACTATTTTTACATACGCTACTTTTTAATTGGAAACCGAGACATTTTTTTATTGTTGAGGGAAATTCAAAACCGAGAGGTTCTACTTGTAAAAGAAAGAAAAAAGTAAGCAAAGCCGTCCGCTGGCCCATATCTCTATTTTTATATGTCCGCAGCGTGCTGGGCCAAGTCTTGCCTGTGTCGGCTGGCTGAGCTGCTGCTGGCTCACGCTCCAGCCTAGAGCGAGCCAAAAAGAATTGGTGGTCGAGCAGGAGTAACTCACAACACGGCACAAACACACAAATTTTATGGTAGAGCCTGCCTAAAAAACTAGACCAAGTCAAACTGGGCCTTCTTCAAAAGGTTGATCGATGGATTTATATATGTACACGAGTTGTGTTGAAAACAACCAAGGCGCGTCAAGAATAAGAACTAAAAGGATAAAGTGTGTATCTGTCTCATCCATCTAGTGGGCATAAAATGAAATGAGAAATTAATACCCAGGAATTAAATATCTAAAGAGGTGACACTGCACGGCATAGATTCTTGCAAGACAAATAGCAATTACACAAGCATTTGGACTAATAACGCAATGGAATAATACTTGGTAAGAGGGCATGACACGAGAGTGGATTTGGGAGAGGTGAGAGGGGCTAAAACACACTTAGCAAGATTTCTTCATGACTCAGTGTGAATTCCGAAAACTGCACCAACAACTTCCAAATAATGCCTTGGTATGTAGGATTTGAAAATTAAGCCTTTTAAATAACATAGCAGTCATACAAAAATCATACCAAAAATATCATATGTGATGGTTTTTAATGTACGACTTATATAAATTTATGGTAGAATTTCAGATATTGTTATGCCACGTTGTTGCGATGAAACGTTAATTACTAAAAGGCCCCAAAGGAAGAATTGAAGTTGAGTTAGATAAAAGGAAATTCGAAGAACAGAGCAAATATGTTATGGGTGATTCCAAGCCAGTGGAATGGTCTAGGCTACCTAAGTATTGGGAGGATATGTTATAAAGAGAAATCACCATGTGAATTCCCTCGATTTAAATGGATCAAAGATCCATGTAACTTATTTAGCTGAGTTTTAAAATGGGTGCAAGATGACATGATGCAATGCACATGATGCAAAGATGAATGCAATGAAAAAAATAAATCACACGACGAATCTCAGAATCCATGGAAGGCATCTGTAGCGTTGGTCTCGGGTCATTACACGGGCGACCACGGAAGTTAAAGGGCTCGCTTCCTAGTGAGGCTGCGCAGTGTACAGCTCGCACACTTCCTGGTGAGCCTGCGCATATGAGGACATCTTGCACGCCTCTCGGGCAGACTGCGCAGCGGACTGCACTCACACGCCTCTCGTTCAATCAAGCAGTTGTCCGCACGGCACCTCCTAGCCATTAAAAGTGTGATGTGTGGCGTCACATGAATGTTTAAAAGAACGCACATGATTTAAATTGTAGAAAAGTTTGAGATGTTAAATCGGTAGGTATTTGTTTCAAAATGCCTTTGTTGGCTGATATTCGAGTGCGCCTTCTCTCAGCATGGGCACGAAAAATACCACAGCATGCCGGGTGCCATTCCATGATAGCATGCCAAGTTTCATGAATTTCAGATAAGTTTTGAATTTACTAGTATTTAAAAACAAAGTATCTCAGCATTTTGCCGACAATCAACAGTGCCCTGGTGTTTTAAATTCCTTCCCATTTCTTGCATGGTACCTAAGCATGTAGCCAAGGACACACATTGATATTTCAACCCATTTTTCTGCACTGGAGCATGTGTATGTACTTGAAATTTGAATTATGCACATAAAATGCCTAGAAAACTCGGTTAATGTATAAAAATGTCCAAACGAAGCCCGAAATTGCAAATTTTAACATGACACTCCTGTTGCTCTATGTTGCCACTATGAAAAAAATTGAAAACGGGAAGAGGCAACAAATACCGTTTCATCCACCAAGGAGGCACATTCCCTACCGAAACCATGAGGCTTGTTGTCGAAAGCTCTTGTATGTGAGAAGCTTATACCCAAACCTGCCTCAAATGGGACAAAAATTTTACCACACCATGTTGATGTCGTTCCATGATAGCATGCCAAGTTTCATGAATTTCAGATGAGTTTTGGATTTACAAGAATTTAAAAACCATGTATCTCAATGTTTGTGGCCGAGCGACGGTGACAAGGTGTTTGAAATTCATTCCCATTTCTTGCATGGGACCTAAGCATGAAACCAAGGACACATATTTGATTTTTTTTCAACCAATTTATATGCACTGGAGCATGTGCCTATAGTTCAAATTTGAATTATGCACATAAATACATAGAAACTCAGTTAATGTATAAAAATGTCCAAATGAAGCCTGAAAAATTCCAAAATGTAACACAACACTCCTCTTGTTCTATATTGACAATAGAAAAAAAATGAAATCAAGAAGATGCAATTGATGTTGTTTCGTCCAGAAAGGTGAAATGTTCCCTACCGTAACCATGAGGCTTGTTGTGAGAAGCTCTGTTTTGTGAGAGGCTTATACCCCAACCTAACCCCATATGGGAAAAAATTACCACGGCATGTTGATTCCGCTCCATAATAGCATGTCAAGTCTCAGTAAAATTTCAAACATGTTTTCGATTTACAAGAATTTAGAAAACCATGTATCTCAATGTTAGCGGCCAAGCGACAGTGGCAAGGTGTTTCACGTTGATCATTCCCATTTATTGCATGGGCCCTAAGCATGCAACCACGGACACACATTCGAATTTTGAACCCATTTATATGCATTGGAGCATGTGCATGTAGTACAATTTTGAAATATGCACATAACTGCATAAAACACTCAGTTAAATGTATAAAAATAATGAAGCGAACCCTACAAAATCCCAAAAATTGACACAACACTCTTGTTGTTCTATGTTGACACTAGAAAAAATTTGAAAGCAAGAAGAGGCAATAGATATTGTTTCGTCCACAAAGGGGGCACGTTCCCTACCGAAAACATCAGGCTTATAGTGAGAAGCTATGGTTTGTGAGAAGCTTATACCCAAACCTAGCCCAAATGGGACAATATTTTTACTATAGCATTATTGATGTCGTTCAATGATATCATGTTAAGTTTGATGAATTTCAGACGTGCTTTCGATTTACTAGAATTTTAAAACAATGTATCTCAACGTTTGTTGGAGTGCCACGGTGCCGTGGTATTTGAAAGTCATCCCCATTTCTTGCATGGGACAAAAGCATCAGCTCATGGACACATAGATGATTTTACAACCCATTTTGGTGCACCAGAGCATGTGCGAAGGACTCGTCCTCCCTAGTCTGCCTATGCTTCGATTCCATGGCCTAGCTCGACGAACCGAATGGACAAGAGACATCATGTCTCACGTCATATGAATCGCACGAGGTGCACCTTGCATTGATATCTCCGCTCCTCAGCAGCTTGCCTGGTGAGGATGCCCCCAGGGAGGTCTTGGTGTCGTCCGCCTCGTGAGGCTTGGCCCCTCGCAAGGGTCTTGGGTTGTTGTTGTTGAAGTTGGGCCATACCAGGCCTTCGATGGAGCCACGTCATAGGCTGCAGGCAAGCAAGTCTCGATACCCCTGTTCCTAGGACGCCCATAGCAGCCCCCTGGCCCAAGGTGCACTCGTACTTGGCTTCGAGGCGAAGCCAAAGGGCAAGTGCGGAGCGCCGCATGCCCTAACCTCTTGCGGCCTAGGTCGACGCGTGGCAATTGATGGGACGTAGGCGCCCCCACTTCCCCACACAGCCTTGATATTTGCCCGGCTCAGCGGCTGCCATCGCCAACGCAGCCCCGCCTTCATCTTCCCGAGAAATAGCGGCTTCCTTCCCAAATCTGTCTCCGGCACTGGTCCTCCCACATTGCTATGGCGCTGAGGTTTAAGAAGAAGAGGAAGTCGGCGCATCGGTCGAACCCTCGCCAGCCTTCGAGCCCGCCCTCGAGCGGTCGATGGTGGTTAATCGATAAGGACTGGACAAGATCCGTCCGGCGCTCGCCGGCAATTCCAATGAGTGGAAGGCGACGGTGGCTTGCCCCGCCTCCCGGTCCATGGTCGACATGGATGCCACTGAGATTCCCCTTCATCTTCATGCCCTCTTGGCTGGCCTAACCCTCTTTCTCTGATTTCTTCAACGCCATAGTCTCACATTACCAAGTCCATGCACTGCATCTAGATCCTCAATCCATCATTCTCCTTGACGTCTTCGCCTTTGTCTGCGAGGCCATGGTGGGCATCGCCCCTTCCCTGGCCTTGTTTCGCCATTTCTTCTTGCTTCACCTGGTCGACGCCCGCCAGCGCTCGGGGTGCGTGGCCTGTCAGGCCATGGCGGCAACAGCTGGTTCGGGCATCGATTTCGAGCTCTCACCAGCTATAAGTGGATTCCGAAAGCAGTGGGTGTTCGTGGATGTTGGTGTGCTCAACTCCCTGCTCACGCTTCCATGGGTGCCGGCCGTACCCAGCTCCTGCTGGGGGCATGCAAAGCTTGTCTACCATCGGCTTGCTCACATATGGCGCCGGCTGGCTAGGCTGAAGAAGCTCGGGGTCACGGTGCCCATGGTCGTGACGGAGTTCATCTAGTGCCGCATTGCTCCGCTTCAGCGTCATTCTCAACAAATGTGGGAGTTCTCTGGCAGCGGGGAGCCCATGATGCTCTAGGTGTCCGCGCTTCCTCCCGAGACGCAGGGCATGGTGCTCGATCTCTTGCGGGCGACCCGGCTCCGGCCATGCCTCCAGAGGAGGGCTGCCTCCTGTACTGTTGCTCGAATAAGGAGGAGTTCATGAGGCAGATGCCCTTTTGATGAGTGGAGGCTGCGCCCGGCTGGCCTTGAAGGGCCCTGCGAGAACCCCATCCTTGTGGTTCCTCTGTGCGCCGTCCCTGCGGTGCGCGCCCCAGAGGTAGATGTAGGGGCGAGCGCCGCCAAGGGCTGCTGGGGCGGCTGCAGAAGAGGCGACGCATCCCGGCGGTCCTGAGGTGGCAGCCCCCGAGGCTCGGGTGATCTGTCCTGAGGGGGTGGTCGGAGAGCTGACGCGATCGGGAGCTCCTGAGGTCGCTGCCCCCAAAGCTCAGACAAGCAATCTTGGGGTGGAGGTTGGAGAGCTTCCGTAGTCCAACGCTCCCAAGGTCGCCACCTCAGGAGCCCCACCGAATGCCCTAGCACTGATGGTCTCCTCCAGGGCTTCAGCCAGCTTCGCCTAAACTTTGAAGCACTCAAAAAGAAGGGGGTCAAAGCCGCAGTGGTGACGCCTACCAGCCACTGAAGCAGAAGAAGTACGTAGCCACGGATGAGTGAGTACCTTATCTTAGGGATTTCTTATGTGATGTGTCCTTTCCTTACAATGGCTCTTCAGGGTCCCTTCGGCTGCAGCAGCGAGGCCTCCCATGGCACTGCCTTCACCAGTCCTTAGCTCGCTCCTACTCTTGAGCCCCCCATGTCTGACCACTGTGCGAGGCACAGGGCCCGCCAAGGAGGCGGGCTCGCCAATGGGGGGTCTTGATCATGCTTTCATAGCGTCCTTCCTTGGCGATCAGGCCTGGGATGCAAAGGCGTGCCAAGGGCTCCTCCATTGGTCATCACTGGTGGCTGGGCAACGCCAGTGCTAGCTTCGTCTTCGGGTGGCAAGGCCGCGCCACCTAGCACCTCCGCCGAGGCACCGGCCTTGAGCCCCTTGCCAGGGGCAGGCAGGCCACCTCAAGCTTCCCGAACAACCCTCAACAGGAAGGATGGGCTTGGCTGTGCGCTGGAGCTCGCGCGGGGTTGTGGTGTCGTGCGCCACGAGCTCTTCCGGGAGGTGATTGGTGCGCTGAGCCGGCTCGGAGGAGAGCTTGTTGATGTCGACGCTCGCCTTGAGACGGAAGGCCTTCTCCTCACGCCCCAGTGGCACCAGTTGAAGGTTGCCATCAACCTTGGGCATCTTCAGCATGAGCACGACAAGGCAAAGACCATGGTGTCCCTTGCGACCTGACGCGAGGCTTGCGCCCGGGCCTTGGAGGAGGCCAGGGCGGCCAACCAATGCCATGAGGCTGCCGAGGAGCGTCAACGGGAGCTCCAGGCCTTGAACGCTACCCTTGAGCAGCGGATCGAGGTGGGCCATCTTGGTGTCAATGAGGGGAGCACCTTCCAAAGAGAAGGAGATCCTAAAACGCGAGGTGGCGCTAGTGCTAGAGGCCTTGGAGCGCAGCATAGAGCTTGAGCGGCTGGAGGTGAGTGACCGCCAGGTGGCCATGGTTGAGGATGCCGTCACCGCACGAGAAGCCATGAACCAAGAGGAGGTCGACCGGAGGGTGGCGAAGGCTCGCACAGATCTTGACGATGAGTACCGCCTGAAGCTGGAGCTCCTGGAAGCCGAGGCTGAGGGTAGGACCGCTACCCTTAGGGAAAAGCTAGACGAGGCGGAGCAGCACGAGAGAGCTGCCAAGGCAGCTCAGGCTTTGCCCCAGGCTGACTTGGCCTCCACACACGCTGAGAAGATTGCGGATGAGGCGTGCTGTTGGCGGACGCTGTAGTGCGAGCATTCTTCTATGCTCCAGGCCGTCAGGGTGAGGGCCAATCGAGCCATGATTACCATCTGCGAGGAGAGCGCCCCTCACCCGCGCGAGGAAGATTACGCCGGCCACCTCCTCTTCTTCACCGAGGTCGTGACGCACCTGGAGGATCGGGCCGTGAGGGCTCGCGAGCTTGTCAAGGTGAGGAGCCGGGGCCTCCTTGGGCGCGCATTCTCACACGTCTTCAGTCACCTCCAGAACCTCATCCCTGACTTTGATTTTGACGCTACCATAGCTCCCGTGCCTGAGGTTATCCAGGACAACCTGTCGTACTGGGTGGACGATCATGTGGACGCTCTGGTCAGAGAGTTCGCCCCCGAGGATGATGCGGCGGTGATCGTGGCAGATGAAGATGGCGCAGACGATGACGATGAAGAGAACGTCAATGGCGGTGTAGGTAGCGCGGATGAAGGCGACCAGGACGGTACTGGAGGTAGCACGTCCAGTTAAGCCTACGCTCCTTCACTTTGACCTATACGCAAAAATTCAAACACGGCCCCGCATGGCATGAGAGCATTTTGGAGGGGGAGACCCTTGTAATGTATAAACCAATGTCCTGTCTTTTTAATGTAGGACTTGAAATGTACTACCATGAGCTTGTGAGCCCCCAAGCAGGGTTGTTGCCGGGACTTATCTTGATTTTAGTAGGCCTTGACCGGGTCCTGAGGTCGCAGACGTGCCTTCATTCTGAGGCAAGCTCTTTGGGTCTCGTGGGGTTTTAGGTCTCTCGAGGGGCCTGCTGGCTCGCCCAGGAGAGCCTTGCGAGGAACAAATTCCAGACTACGGCTGGGTATGCGCGTAGTGATCCTGTGGTGATTGCATCCTTGTCCTGGGGGGCCTTGTAGTCGGCCGGTGAACCCGAGCGTGCTTGGCATGCCATACCACGCCCAGCCCCCGCTTGAGAGGCGCTCACATGGCGGGGGGAGCAGGTGCGAGCCCCTCAGGAAAACATGTAACTGACACAAATCAAGAGAAAATCCCCATGGTTTTGATATCACAAAGAGAACTTCAAACTTCAATCCAAAGGCAGCGAATCGGGTTACAGAAAAGGGGGCAAAAGCAAATAGCCACGTCCAGCACCTAGCTTGTCTTCTTGTCTTCTCACCAGCGCGGAGCTAAGTGCTTTCACTGGGTGTGAGCATAGTCATTGGGGGACAGTGCCGACGGCTAGCACGGAGCATGGTGCTTCCACTTGGACGTGGGTGGGAGCCCCCGTGAGGCCCGAGGGCGGCACTCAGGAGATTCTGGGGTGTGTACAGCCCCACTCATTATTACGTGAGATTGTCATGAGTGGAGGCCTTCACATGCATGATCCTTGCTTCATGTCGCCAGACGAGGGCCCCGCCCTGCGCCTCCTCCGACCACCGTTGGGGCGTCTAGAAACAAGGACGAGACCAAGGAGCAAGGGGGACGCCGGCGGCGCCCTCGGCGACCACGGGCCCTCTGCCGGGGGGAAGGGCTCACCGGCGCCTTCCTCGGCTGGGGACCTACCACCGTGCAGTGCCTTGCTCCATGCGGCACGGGGGAGGCCCTAGCTCCGAGCCCCTCCCGCGCAGGCCCTAGTGTGCCTCTCCCGACCGGAGTGGAGCCGTCACCCGAGGGTCTTTCGCCGCTGTTGTGGCCTGGTTCACCTACGGTCCATGGTTAGCCTAAGCATGCTCCTGAGATACTGGTTGTACCCAAAGATTATTGTCGTTTAATGGGTCGGCGAAGCTTCCTCTCGCCTCGTGGAAAGCCTCAGCCTCTTGCGTCCCGTCTCCCCAGCCAGGCTCGGGGAACGAGTCAAGGCCTTCCCCCGGTGTGTAATCTAGGTCCATCATGAAGGCACGTAGGTGTCTGGGTTGCTGTGCCGAGGCCATCGTCGGGGTGCCTCGCGCCATAGGCCACCGGCCCCGGCGCCTGGCCCTGTTGTCCATGGGGTGGCATCCCGCCGCGGCCCCGCAGGAGACCACCAGAGCTTGCCTCACCTGGAGACGGTGAAGTTCTGGTAGGACGAGTGGCGCCGCGGGCCATGTTGATGCCGTCGGGTCCCCCAGGCGCTCAGCGGGCGTGCGGGCATGCCGGGGTCCAGCGCTCCCCTGCCACAACTTGCGATGTGAGAAGGGTGCAGAAGGCTGCCGCACCCCTGCATGCGGCATCAAGCAGTTCGGCGACCCGCTCTAGCAGGGCATCGCGACCGCCCTCCGCCAACCTGGAGCGCAGCAGCTCTCGTGCCATGATGAGCGCAGCCCACATGTTCGCTTGCTCCCGACAGGTGAGTGGTGCTGTCGCCGTGGTGTAGCCTGAAGATCGTGTGGTGGCGCACGTATGCCATGTGTCGGAGTAAATGACCATGGGTAGCCTCATCGGCTCCCTATGGTATTTCAAGACATCGGGGCTAGCTGCACCCCTCACATATCCTGGATGAACGGCCGGCTTCTAGGGCCAGCTGGTCTAGGAGGTCGGCTGCTAGAAGGCGGCAGAATAGAAAAAGGCGACTACGAGGCACCCGGCTTCTAGCAGGCGGCCCCTCGTGCCCTCAAAGTTTGTACCAACATAATTGTGATGGGACGGGGCGAGGCTACAGTGCAGCCTGCCTCCCCCGAATCCAGGGCTGAGCACGGCTACAGTACGGGCATACCCAGCAGACGCCTCTCACCCGACAGGGTACTATAGTCGCGCCGCCCATGACATCATGTACTACCTAGGGAGCTACGCTCCCACGACGGCAAGTTGGTACGGCCCGCAGGCGGCGGGCCGTACCTGTCAGCGAGCCCTAGAAGGTGACAAATCCCCAGCAGGCGGCAACATGGGTGGGTCGCCTCCTAGCAGGTGGCCCCCTCCCCCCTCAAAGTCCATGCGCCATTAACCAAAAGAGACGGGGAGTGGCTACAGTGAATGACCACCATGCGGCGGTACTGTAGCCACGCTCCCCCGACAAAGTATCTGTCATCAGCAGCAAAGCTACAGTGTAAAGCGATCAACCAGACCCGCAAGCGGTGGGCATGGCCTGTCAGCCAAGTACACAGCAACCGGCGGGACCCACCAAGCGGCGGGCCCCAGCAGCCAGCGGAGAAGTCGGCGTCTAGGGACACTGACGATCGGGTCATACACCCGGCCGGATTACCATTGTACCCCTGGGGGGGTAGGCCTATATAAAACCCCCAGGCTTCCCCATGCAAAGGGTTCAGACCTTAGAGATCACACACACCCATGTAGAGAGAGGAGTAGGGCTAGCCTTGTTCTTCTTCCTCCTCTAGCAAAACAACTCAAGGAGCAACTTGTAGCTACTCTATTTGATCATGGTCACCATGCGGAGACCTCGCAGAGCAGGACTAGGAGTGTTATCTCCACGGAGAGCCCCGAACCAGGGTAAGATTCGTAGGCATATGTGGTCTCGCTCACTCCCGCTTCTAGAGCCCGACGATGTACTCTTGTCCCTCTCCATGATTAGCCAATCCCTGGCATATGTCACTACACATCCCCGACATTTGGCGCCCACCATGGGGCAAGGTGCACCGTTGTCCGGAAACACATTCTGGACGGGAACCCTCTTCCATCCCATCGAGTGCAGCCAGCCTGGCATGCCTGATGGCGTTTGCGTCGACGCGCTGCGCGGCCTAGAAGCCGCTTGCGCCGCGGGATGTCTCAATGATCTTATCGGCGGGATCTGCCTCTCCGACGATCCCTCACCCGACATGGGTGCAACCAGCTCTGAGAGCTGCCTCGTTGACCTCCATGGCAAGCTTCACATCGCCAACGAGCCTGCCTCTGACCTAGAGTCAGTTGGCTCTACCGACCCGATGCTCGTCGACCTCGACGTGGCATCCCCCGATGCCTTCCCCACCAACGTGGTGGTCATCGATGATCCACTCCCTCCTGCGACCAGCGACGCCAACACCAGCACCGCCATAGAGGTGCTGGTCATTAGCCATGAAGCGGCCTCTGATGGGGCTGCCCATGACCCGCTGCAGGCGGCAGTGCGGGGTTTGTCCGCGCCAGTGCGGAGAATGCAGACGGAGCAACACTGGAAGCCTTCCGCGTCTCGCTCCTTCAAAGCACCCAGAAGCTGGCAGCCATGAGGGGTCTCAGCGAAGCCTACCAGCGCGAGATCAATCGCGCCGTATGCGGCACTCCGACTGCTGGCGAGCCGAGCCGGTTGGGCTCCGTTTGGAAACGTGGCGCGACCGTCGCCAACATGCTAGGACCCGATCGCCCCGTCTACGCCACGCCTTTGGAAAAATATGCGTGTCGCCCAGGCGGCGGCAGATGAACTGGACCACCTCGTGGGTGACGAGCGACGCTGCATGCCGAGAACCCCCCCTCCCCCATCGAGAACATGGCACGAGGACGCCGACAGGCGAAGCCCGCGACCGAAGAGACTGTCGGATGTGGGGTTTGGGCAAACCCTTAAGGTTCGAACACTGGGGGTGCGCGCGTATTCTTTCCTTCCCACCAATCAACGCTCTAGCTTACTAAGATCTCATGGACGAACTCGATGAACTCGCAACACAGAAAGACACGAGATTTATACTGGTTCGGGAGACCACTGTGGTGTAAAACCCTACTCCATTGTGGTGGTGGTGGATTGCCTCTTGGGCTGATGATGAACAGTACAAGGGAAGAACAGCCTCCTGAGGTTGAGGTGTTCTTGAGCTCGGTGAGCGTGCGTGGGTGGGTGGTCTAAATGATCCGTCCTCCTTCAAGGTGGTGGCTAGTCCTATTTATATTGGCCCTGGTCCTCTTCCCAAATATCAAGCGGGAAGGGAGCCAACAATGGCGGGCTAATTCGAAGGGGGACAGCTAGTACAATCTATCCTGACAAAAGTGGTCTTCGCCTGCCAAAGGCTCTGGTGGTGACGCCGTCTTGGGCTCCACGATGACCTCCGTCTTGCCGTCCTCCCGGTCTTGGTCTCGTTGCACCAATATAGCAACCTTTGCCTGATGCCTCGGTACTCTTCGCCTGCGCTTGCCGCCTTAGCACCAAAGAGGAAAGAAGGACGATGCGCGCTCTGGCGCCCGTCTAGTGTCGTGCGTCATGGCTCACGTCACGAGGGTCTTGTGAGGTTTGCCCCGCCTTGATATCTCCGCTCCTCGTGAGCCTGCCTAGCTAGGCTACTCCCGAGGAGGTCTTGCGTCATCCGCCTCACGAGGCTTGGACCCACGCGAGGGTCTTGGTTGCTTTGTTGGTGATGATGGGCCGTACGGCCTGCTGGCTCAGCCATACCCCGGGCCGCATGCAGGCAAGTCTGGGACCCCTGTTCCCAGAATGCCGATAGTAGCCCCTGGGCCGAAGGTGCGCTCGGGCTTGGCATCGCGGCAAAGCCAAGGGCCAAGTACGGAGCACCGCTGGCCCCAAAAGCCTGCGGCCTCGATTGACGCATGGCGGTTGATTGGACGTGGGCGTCTCCGCTTCCCCATGCTGCCTCAGCAACTGCATGACTTGACAAGTCCCTGCGACATGCAAGGAAAACCATCATTACCTGCGATCGTGGCGGACGCCGGTTGGCCTTCTCCTGCTATAAATGGGGAGGGGGCGGAGCCCCCGTTGCCCATCTCTTCCTCGCTTGCTTGCTTCTTCCTCCTCGCTCCACTGCTGTCAACAATGGCGCCCATCAGAAAGTTTTCTGCTGAAGAGAAAGGAAAGGTTCCCCGTGATGATCCGGGGCCTCTTCCACCAAAGAAGAGGTCGATCCATTGTCGTGATGAGGCGGCGATGCAGGTGGTGTCGAGGCCTTGGTGCGAGCGTCCTCCTCCGGGGTACCCGCTGCCCTTGTACGCCCAAGCCGGGGTCTCGAGAGAACAGAGTGATGAGCAGCGCCGCCCATGCTGCACTCAGGGTCACCGTGTCACGGCGACGCGTGTTGTCGCACCTAGGGTTCACGCCGTGGACTCCTCACACGAGTTGGTGCTGTGAGCGCCGATGCCTCCGAGCTCCTAGATCTGCTTCCCACGGTTCTTCTCTGATGTGATGCCGCCGAGGGGGCCTCTCGATCTCTGGATGCAGCACGCCGACTATAGCGCTCTAGTGACCGGAGCGGAGATTGAAGTGGTACACACTGGCAAGATCTTCATGACGCGCGGCTTGGGCGAGGTCGCGTGGGTCTGCTGTGCGAGGGGCGCCCTCGCGATCCACTTTGTGTACGACCGCGTCTCCACTCTCTTCTTCAAGGTCTTCGATGCCAAGGGCAGCCGCCTGGAGTGCTACCCCGGAGAGGAGCACGAGGCTGATGCGCACCCCGCTCGCGACCACTCCAGCAGCAGCAGCCCTTGGGAGTCCAATAGCTCTCCCGAGCTTTATGAGACTCCGGAGATGAGCGACGACAGCTACGTGCCCCCGAGCTCTCGCCGCACTCGGAGCAGGGCTGCGGCGTCCGGCCGTCGCTGCCGCTAATCTGGATGGGGTTGGCGTTGGCCTCCCGTGGCCCACTGTTGATGATGCCGTCCACCACGGGAGGATGTATATAGGATTCCCCTTAGTATCGGCTTTTGTTTCCTGCAATGAACCATGAATTACCCCGTGGGGGCATGTAAGGGTCCGCAATGTCTTTTGTGCTTATCTTCCCTGTTATGAGAATTTGGTGAACGCATGTCCCGTTAAGGCTCGGTCCCCCCTTTGTTCCCTCGCGATAGCTTGTTGCTCTACGCTGACAGGTCCCGGTCCCCAGGTAGGCTACAACCGTCGCTGGCATGCCAGGTCGCGTGCCGTGGTCAAGGCCAGGAGGTGTGCGGCCCGAGGTCCAGTCAGAGCCCCTGAGGAGCGATGCTCAGGAGGTCCCCCTTAGCGCTCGAGCAGCCATGACAAGGCAAGAAAGGGAGTTGATGTGGCTGCAACGGGGCTGCAGCAAGGCATGAGTGACCATTAGGCCCAAATAGTTAGCCAATTCGAGTGCGGGACTTATCTCGTTGATCTCGTGGCGACTCCTGACATTGCCCTAGTGCTGTGCGCCTATTTCGTGCGGCATAGCTAGGCTGGCCCATACGAGTTTCCCTCCCCTCATGCTCTCCTTAGTGCTCTACGTCCTCAGGTCCCAGCCCTCGAGCGAGCTCAGCCACCGCCGGTATGCCAGCTCGCGATGTCGTGGTCAAGGCCAGGGGGTGAGGGCTGGAGAGCCAGTAAGAGCTCCTGAGTCACGATGCTCAGGAGCCCCCCTTTAACGCGCAAGCGAATTGCACGAGAGGAAAGGAGACTCGCGGATCCCTGAGAACAGGCACAAGAAGAAGCACGGTTTGCTGTTACATCTGTTAGCCTGCCTCTAGTTGCTCTAGATGAGGAGGAGGCACTGAGGTCCTGGTGAGGTGACGTGAGCGGCGCGTGCCGTGAGCCAGAGCTCGAGCGCTCAGATTTGTCGACGTGGCAGGGACAGACCCATGCACCAGCGTCGTGCCTATGTGGAGGCCCCGGGGGCACGATGATCGAGCAGGTGATAGCAGTTGGCAGGTTAAGCATGGAGAGCAGATCAACTTGGATAAAATGCATGAAGATACATGCCACCGGGTCTGCCCCGAGCGGCTTGGGGATGATGCAGCCCGAGGGGCGCCCCCAACAAGGTAAGCTAAAGGCGTAAACAAAAAGGGATACATGCCGTAGGGACGGACCCACGTGGCATGGGAATAATGCAGCCCGAGGGGCCCTCCCAGCTAAACGAGCTTGGAAGATGTCACCTGGTTCTGTGGACGAAGTAGAGTTGGTGCAGCTGAAGGCATGCGTTGAAGAAATGACTCCTCATGAGCCACCAGAACCCTGAGCCTCAGGAGGCTCTGGGGCTCTAGAGGTTCCCTGAAGACCGTTTCCATCTCATCCAAAATGGCGTGGTACCTGGCTTCTTGAGCCGCCAGGACACGTCGCATGTTGCGCTCATAGGCCGTCACCACGCTCGGCAAGCCAAAGGGCATTCGAACGTAGCTGTGCGGTGGGCCCTCACAGTGGCCGACACGTGAAGGCCAAAAACGCACCTAAGATGCGGCCTTGTTGACCCCTGGGACGTCGATGCAGACGCGCAGCCCAGCATCCTCGCCGGGATGCGGGGCTGCGCCTTGTTGGCGGCCGTCGCCACGCATGTCTCTTGCTTCTTGCAGTTCCTGGGTGGTCTTGGTGATGAACTCCTGGGTGGTGGGCACTCCTTGCCCTGTGCTCTCCTGAGGGTCGTGTGCCGCGAAACACGCTTCCAAGTGGTGCCCAAGCACCTCCCTCGTGAGGTTGGCAAGGTCTGAGGCCCTCAAGAAGAGAGCCCCCGAGCCCTGCCTGAGGAGGGGGCCGAGCGCGCCTTCCTATGCGACGGAGGGAGGTGCGCCTAGAGCGGGTGCCGATCCTGATGTGGCTCCTATCGCAACGCCATCCTCCCGAGGTCCTGCACGGCACGGCTGCTTCTTCTTAGGGATGGTCTCCAGAGGGCCCTCATTTCTGCTGTCGGGGTCGTCGATTGCAGCGGCTTGAAAGTCGCGCTCAAGGGAGCACATCGCATCTCTCTCTTCACATGAGACCGTGATGATTCCTCTGCTTCCTGGCATCTTGAGAACATTGTAGCCGTGATGAGTGTCTGCCATGAACTTGGCCAGGGCTGGATACCCAAGGATGGCATTGTACGGCAGGCGGATGTGTGTGATGTCGAAGTCGATGAGCTCGGTGCGGTAGTTCCTGTGCTCCCCGAAGGTGACAGGCAGGCGGACCTGCCCTATCGGCGTGGTGGAGCCGTCGGTCACTCCTGAGAAAGGCTTGGTGGGCTGGAGCTGCTCGTATGGCACTTGGAGGATGTCGAACGTGTCGACGGATAGGACGTTGAGCCATGCGCCACCGTCGATGAGGGTCTTAGTGACCTGCACATTGCTGATGATCGGGGAACACAGCATGGGGAGGGTGCCAACGGTGGCTGCGCACTTGAGTTGATCTGCCAAGTCGAAGGTGATGGCGCATTGGGACCACCTGAGCGGGCGGGAGGCCTCAAGTTTGGGGAGTGCCGCGTTCACCTCGCGAGCAAACTGCTTGAAGACAGGCGGGGAGGCTGGGGCCTGGGCGCCGCCCAAGATGCAGACGATCGCGCGCGGCTCCTCGAAGCCCCCAACCCCCTCGTCCTGGTGGTGGTCGTCGTTCCTTCTTGGTGGCGACAGCAGGGGAAGACCGGTGTTGCCCTAGGGGCGATCTTCACGAGGCGAGTCCCTCCAGGCGCCCTCATGAGGCTGGTCCTGCCAGCAGTCCTCGCGAGGTTGGTCGCACCACTCCTGGCGCGGGCCACGGTCATCCCAACGTCCGCCTCCATGTCCTCCTCCGCGGTCGTAGACCCGGTCGTTGCGCTCGGGGCGTCAACCGTAGCGTCCTTCTCGTATGGCTCTGAGCTCTTGACAGTCACTGGTATTCTGGTTGTTCAGGTTGTGGAAGGCGCAGAATGGTCGGCCGTTCTTGGATGACTCGGGCTGATCTCTGCCCCGCTTGACGTCGGGCTCCGCTGCGAGCACAACTACCTCCTTGTGCTTCATGTCCTTGGCCTTGGCCTTCTTTGTGGCACCCCGATCAGCATGGAGCAAGGGCCCTTCGTACGTCAGCCCAAGATAACACCTGACGCACGACAGGTCCATAATACAGCATTCCAGGTATAATAATATTCATCAAACAGATGTGCATAAGCTTACATCATTGATGAATACAATCATGTGGTATAGCCCTACGACTATTTAAATGGCGGCGGAAGTCTATTAAAACTGGCGGTGGAAGTCTTGATTTCGCAGCATAACAACTCTGGCTGGGCTCCACAACTCGCAGGACTAGCAAGGTTAAGGCCTAGCACAACGGATCAAGCAAACAATACGGGTACGACCTACAAAACTGGCATGACACGCCAGGTCAGTACATTGAATGTACTTGCAAGACAACCAAATATATATAGCATCCAAACAAGCAGAAGACAAAGCAAGAATCGAGCGGATGCAACAGCCTATCTCATATCAACTACTAAACATGGCATGATAAAATCAACTAAGCATGAACAAAAATCATAACATCTACTAACATGACAATAACATGGCATATGCGATCATGCTTCTAACATGGCAAAGGCAAAACATATCGCATCATCTCAATCATGGCATAAATTAATGTATCAATCAAAGCATGGCATAGCATCATGAAATTATGCGGAAAATAAACTACCAATAATATCCAATTACAGACATAGCATGTTAACCTTATACAATCATCTTTTGTTATTCCTTGGTTTTTAAATGCAACATATTACTCATGCAATGCAGCTCAACTTGTACACCGAGTCCCACGGACTCTCTTACCAACGGGTTGCCTCGCAACCGAATGGTGATCTTTCCGGCGATCACAACCATGACCAACAGTTGGTCTCCAACACTCACTGAGACCTCGTCTCGTGATCATATCAAAACATCGTCATGACTTCTCACGACTATCTCATAGTCCAAGTCACCATATTCCTGTTATCACATATTTATTTACCTACTTAATTATTTCAGGTATATCCTCCATTTCGACCAAGACCTGATAGTGGGACCTACTACGAACTTTTGCTATCGCTAGACTTAATATACAGTCTACAGAGGTAGCACACTGTACCCACACCACGGAACCCATGGCCTCGCACTCCCATTTTAGTGGACCAATGGCATTCCGACGAAACCGACCAACTGCCATGACACTCTCCCGACCACTCCGACCCACTCCCAACTGGGCTAGTCCTGGGTGGCCCCGTGTCTACCAAAGACATACCGACCACCGTCGTGGCCAAAACGTCACTCACGGGGACCGATACCAAAAATTCTTACAACGGGCACACAAGGTTATGTCTGCCTACCTGATCAGGGTAAGCATGCCCATAACCTTCCCTAGTTGGAGGCACCGACGAGAGGCACGACAATAGATCGCATTAAGGCCTTCCCACAAGGCAAATGTGGCTGCACTGACAAAGTTCGATTTGGTGGAACTATGACTCGATCATTATTAAGTCGTTTTAATTCCTTCTCCATCTTCATGAGCATATTTAACATGAGTGCAACAATGAGCATGCAGCATACAAATGCATGGCAAAATATCGAACTTCTCAAGTGCACAACTATAGCATAAAGAACATGACAATACCATGTAATAGCATATCAACGATGCATTACAATCCTCATAACATTTTATAATGATGACATGCACATAAAGTAGAGTAGTGACATGGCATTATTAATGATAACATTTTAATTAGCATGGCAAAAGATATCATAAAAAACACAAGCATGCGTGACAGGCATAATGGAATAACTGCAGACGAAAATGATGTGAAACAACTGCAACTACACACACAAGGTGCAAGCATAGTCAACATGCAAGTTCGGGGGTAATGATAAGAGGTTGGCTTGCCTGGGGGTCGACAAATACTCCGGGAAGAAGTGGGAAACGATTGCGGAAAGAGTTGCCGGAAACAGTTCTCTCTCGGAGGGGGTTGTTTACGGGCAAGGGCAAAATGGTCATTTTCAGAATGTGCAAACATCAACAAAATGTTCCCATCAAAAAGGGCTTGACGAACAGAGAAATTGAGCGTTGGAATCACCTCATTCGGAGTTGCGAGTAAAAAGTTATGATTGTTTTTCTGCCAGGGACCTATCTGTAAGAAAAATCTCCACAAACGGGTCCCTGACTGAATAACTGAACACACACTCCTGGAAATATGCTTCCACTAAAGTGAAAGCGCATTTCCGGCTGAAGTAGAATGGGAATACGCTTTCCATAAGCGAAGACGTAATCCATCGGATTACGCCTCCACTTATCCAGTGTGGCAAGGGCGAGGCCGGCCTCTGGGTCGATGACGTGTGGGTCCCGCGGGGATTCTCTCTCCTCCTTCCTTCTCTTCTTCCAGCTCCCGACGAGAAGAGCAGAGGAGCCCGGGGCCGATCGAGCACTAGCGCGCTCCGGCGACTCAAGTCGTCTCCGGCCGAGCTCCGGTGACCGGCAGATGCGGGAGGGAGCACCGCACCCAAGCAAGGTGCTACGGGCGTCGGGGAGAGGTCGCAGCGGCCGTAGCTCGGGCGCCCGCGGTGGAATAGAGGCGAGCTCCGGCGACTTGCCTGGCCAACTCCGGCCGTCCCCGGTGGAACTGGAGGGCGGAGGAGACTCCGCAGGATCCAGAGGGAGTAGGGGACGCCAAAGGAAGGGAGGGGAAGGGCCATGTCCAAGAAGTGGCCGAGGGGGATCGGCGGCGATGCTTCGGCCATGGAGCGGACAGGGGGCTCCAAGGCGAGGGGGGAGCTATGGGTGTCGAGGGGAGGAGTGGAAGGGGTCGGGGAAGCTGCAGATGAGCTCGGACGAGGCGCGAACGGGCTATATATAGCCGGGGCAAAGGCACCCGAGCCGAGCTCCGCCGAGCGAGTCCGGCCATGGCTTTGCCGGCTGCAGAAGTCATGGGGCCGCACGGGAAGGCGACGAGGAGGGTGTGGACGAGCGCCAGAGAGTCACGAAGACGAGCAGCGCTCGGGGACAAACGGAGGAAGAGGACACCGGGGAGGAAGGCAACGATGCACAGGAGCGCATTGTTTCGGTCGTTGGCACGGCTCGCCGGAGAAGAAAACGAAGGGGTCCAGAGGTCCTGAGGGAAGAGGACGCCGAGGGGGAACTGTTGGGCATTAATGACGAGGCCAGAGACGGTTGGAGCAGCGCTGCCGACGAGAACAGTGGCTAGACCACCGTTTTGGCTGGCTACCCTCGTAGTCACCACTAGCATGGCGCGCTCTGGTTTTTTTACTGATGCAAGTTCATGTCTACCACGTAGTTCTTCGTAACTTGAGTGTTACTACGGTAAAGGATCGTGCAGAGCCAAATGCAGCTGAGTAAAACAAGCTCCACAAGTTTACTGCTGCAAACTTGGCCACATTCCAGAGATGAAACCAGAGAGGTTAAAAGGTAAATTTGATGTTTGGGAGGCTTAGGGTAGAAAGGACTACGTTCCTGGTAATATTGAGGTCATAGGGTCAAGTATTTAGCATAGTTGTTGTACAATTTCTAAATCTGACCCAGAAATTAAATCATGATGAAGCACTCACTAGGGGTGATGGATTAGGCTAAAACTTGGCAAATCTTGATGATTTGGACATACAATGATGCTGTAAAAAGTTCATACCAAATGGACTCACCAAAATGGTACTTCCTTCAAAGCTATCATTTCTGTCCAAAAACTTCAGAAAAATCCTTAGGCCAATTGGCTAGATAAAATGAGCCCAAAACTTGTGGAGATAAGTTATAAGGATATGAGAAGACCTGGGAATATTTTCAGCCATAATGGAGCAAGATAAAATACACTTGCTTCACAAACTGGAAAATTGGACAAAAACCAAGATTTTCTCCTGTGCTCACATAGTTCAATGAAATGAACTGAATTTGGGTGGAGGCTAATGATTTGAGATACTTAATAGGATGGAAAAGTTTCAACCCATTTGAAAGCACTATAAAGGTACTTCCTTCACAAATTTGTTATTCTGGTCAGAAACTTTGAAAAATTGCAAAGGGAGCTAGGATGAATGGATTGAGCTCATACTTGACATCCATGGGTTATTTATCCATGTTATTCACCCTGCCAAATTGAAGATCCATTGGAATTAGGAATAAAGCACTTCCTTTGCAAAATTTTAGAGTAGGCAGAAACTTGCATTGGATAATGTGCCAAATTTTTGAACTGAGGAACATGAGATGAGGATGGAACTAGTGATTATACGGCAAGGATAAGCTCCACAATTTATGTGTGGATTTTCTCTGCTATAAAAATAGTAGTTCCTTTGGAAATTGGCAGAAATGCCATATTTGCATTAAATAGGAAAAGGCAATTTTTCCTTACTTAATTATGGCCAATATACTTGCCAGAGCTTGGATTAGGCATAAGTATCAACTCCACCAATCCTCATGAATTTAGGAGATGGCTAGCTATGCCTTTGGATTTTATTCCTCAGAAAGGCAAGAAAAGGAATAAATCATAATTCAAAAATATTGCATGGGACTTGGCAATATTTTTGCATATCCAAGATTTAGAAAGATAGGGTGATCTCTGGGAACAATTGGGAGGATCAACAGATCAAGGAAAATGATGGCTCCTTTGTAAGCACAAAGGACCTATCCCAAATTCCAAATTTTGGAATCTAGGGTTTGAGATGATGCAAATGAGGGCTTGCCCGTTGAAAAAGACATGAGCAAGGTTTTGAAAGGTTGAAAATGACAAGAATCATCAGAGTCATCCAACAACTCAGGAGAAAGATTTTGAAAATGAGTGCCAGGAAGAAATAACAGCACAAAAATTGATAACCCAATTTTTGGGGATGTTACATTCTTCTCCTCTGCGCCCACGGCTGGAAGCTCAAGGAGAGAGAGGCGCCCCTCCTTAGATCTTGCGCACCTGTTTGCCAGTTTGAACAGCTCCTGAGATGTCCAGAGCTCCTCGTGGATGGCGAGCTCTTCCTTCATCTTGACATCACGGATGCCATCGGAAAGCGCGGAGATGATGGCCTCATCCGTGACCTTGGGGATCTTGAGGCGGGTGTTGTTGAAAGCTGGATGTACTTCTGGAGGGTCTCTCTCGGTTGCTGCCTGATGCGGCGTAGATCACCCGCGGCCGGTGGGCGGTCGCGAGTGCCCTGGAAGTTGGCGACGAAGCGGTCGCGCATCTCGTCCCAGGAGGAGATCGAGTCGTGCTGCAGGTTCAGGTGCCAGGAGAGAGCTCCATCCTTGAGAGCCATGGGAAACCAGTTCGCCATGACCTTTTTGTCGCCGTTGGCCGCTTCGATGCTCAGCTCATAGAGTTGTAGGAACTCCGCGGGGTCAGCGGTGCCGTCATAGCGAGGAGGCAGATCCAGCTTGAACTTGCTCGGCCAGGCGATGCTACGCAGCTCGGGAGTGAAGGCATGGCAGCCAGCCGTGGTAGCCAGAGCCCGCTTCAGAGGTGGAGCTTGGTCTTGACAAGGTACACGCTGCACTGCTGCGGGGAGCGCAAGTGTAGCTTCTCATGGCCGTGGAATTTCTTAGCAGCTTCTCTCTTCACGTGTCAGGGCCGGGCGCGGCGGATCACGTCGCAGAGCCGCGCGCCTTGATGCCAAGGCGACGTCTTGGGGCTGAGGTGGTGGAGGCGCGCCATGAGCCCCGTCGCCCGCAGCTGGTTGAGGGGGAGGCAGAGATTGGGACGGCGCCGGAGAGCCCGACACAGCGCGGACGAGCTCGACGACGCGTTCGAGCCACTCCTCGTCGAGGTCATCGATGGGGCGATAGCGCAGGAGCTCGTTCGCTGCGAGGAGCGCGGCCCGTGCCTCCATGGGAGCGCGGTGCACGTGAGACGAAGAACCGGCAGGGGTCAACGATGGAATGGCGGTGCGGCCGTCCAGCCGCACCGAAGGATGCAGCGAGGAAGCCTGCGGCTCGTTCCCCGCCGGACCGGTGGCAGCGTTGGCGGCGGGGGACGGAGAACGGCGATGTGGCCCGCCGACGGGAGCCGTCTGAGTGACGCGGGCGGTCAGGGCAGCGCGATGCTCAGCTCGAGCACAGTGTGCGTCCGATGGAGCGACAGAGCGACGAACTGATGGAAGGGAAGCTACGGCGCACCCCACCTGGCGCGCCAAATGTCGGATGTGGGGTTCCGGCAAACCCTTAAGGTTCGAACACTAGGGTGCGCGCGAAGTCTTTCCTTCCCACCAATCAACGCTCCAGCTTACTAAGATCTCATGGACGAACTCGACAAACTCGAAACACGGAAAGACATGAGATTTATACTGGTTCGGGCCACCGTTGTGGTGTAATACCCTACTCCACTATGGTGGTGGTGGATTGCTCTTGGGCTGATGATGAACAGTACAAGGGAAGAACAGCTTCCTGAGGTTGAGGTGTTCTTGAGCTCGGTGAGCTTGTGTGTGTGGGTGGGTGGTCTGAATGATCCCTCCTCCTCTAAGGTGGTGGCTAATCCTATTTATATTGGCCCTGGTCCTCTTCCCAAATATCGAGCAGGAAGGGAGCCAACAATGGCGGCCTAATTCGAAGGGGGACATCTAGTACAAGCTACCCTGACAAAAGTGGTCTTCGCCTGCCAAAGGCTCTAGTGGTGACGCCGTCTTGGGCTCCACGATGACCTCCGTCTTGCCGTCCTCCCGGTCTTGGTCTCGTTGCACCAATATAGCAACCTTTGCCTGATGCCTCGGTACTCTTCGCATGCGCTTGCCTCCTTAGCACCAAAGAGGAAACAAGGACACTGCGCGCTTTGGCGCCCGCCTGGTGTCGTGCGTCATGGCTCACGTCACGAGGGTCTCGTGACGTTTTCCCTGCCTTGATACCTCCGCTCCTCGTGAGCCTGCCTAGCTAGGCTACTCCCGAGGAGGTCTTGTGTCGTCCGCCTCGCGAGACATGGACCCTCGCAAGGGTCTTGGGTGCTTTGTTGGTGATGATGGGCCGTACGGCCTGCTGGCTCAGCCACGCCATGGGCCGCAGGCAGGCAAGTCTGGGGACCCCCGTTCCCAGAACAACGATAGAGACCATGAGCCGGCTGCTAGCCGCAACCGCACACGCATCACCATCGAGCGTGACCAAGACGGCCGCCCTCGAGCAGTCGAGCAGCGGAGCATCCGTCTGTCTCCCCCGCCGGCTGTTGAGCACCCAACTCTCGGAGCCTGGCTAGGCCCCCGTGAAGGATTCGAAGAGAACGACGCCCGCCATTAGATCGAATGACTGGCTCGATCCCTGGCGGTAGAAGAAGAAGATGCGATCGTCCTGCCTTGTTTCGGCCCCCTCATTCGCGACGTGCCCTTCCCCAAAGGGTTCCCGCTCCCTCAAGATACGCTTAAACACAACGGCTCCATGAAGCCGGAATATTGGTTGGTTGACTTCTCCACCGCCGTCAACATATCAAATGGCAACAAGCGCGTTGCTGCGAAGTACGTTCCGCTCATGCTCCAGGGCACGGCCCGGACATGGCTGAACAGCCTCAAGCCCTACAGCGTCAACAACTGGCTGGACTTCACCAAAGTTTTGATCCGCAATTTCACCAGCACTTACAAGCGGCCGCCCAAGCCCCACCAGCTCTTTTAGTGCGTCCAAGGCCCGACGGAGTCCACCCGCGATTACTTGACGTGGTGGGCCGAACTGCGCAACTCCTGCGAAGGGGTGCATGAGGTGCAGGCCATAGAGTATATCACTATGGGGTGCAGAGAAGGCACCTTGCTCATGCACCGCCTGCTCTGCGACGAGTCGACTACACTCGATGAGCTACTGACATAGCAGACAAGTACGCCACTGTCGACTCCTCCATGAAGTCGGAGCTCTGAGTGCACGTGTCTGGGAAAGTGCTCCCCCCTGCTCCTTAGACGCCGGCTGGTGATTCCAGTCGGCGCCAGTAGATGAACAACAACAAGCGCAAGGCCCAGTAGCCGGCTTCCACCAGCTGGCATCTTGCAACAGTTGAAGATCAGCAGCCGGAGGGTCATCCTAGCCCCAAGCGTCAGAAGGGCGGCAAGCCCGCCTGGTTACCCACCTTCTCCTACGAGCAAACCCTTGATGCTCCTTGCAAGTTCCACAGCGGCGCGAAACCGTCTAACCATAGAACCCGGAAGTGCCACTAGCTCAACCACGTCGCCAAGGGCGAAGGGCTGCCGTCTCCGCCTGCTGACCCGCCGGCTCCGCCTCCTTAGCAGCCGGCGGTCCGCCCAGTCTGTGCAGTCCAAGACGAATTCCCCGAGGAACGCGAAGCCTACGTTTTCTTCACCAGTGTGGCTGATGACAGGCGCAGCCTGCGCTAGCAGCACCATGAGGTGAATGTTGTCGTCTCTGAAGTCGCTGAGTCCATGCACTAGTCCGAGAGCCCATCAGTTGGAGCCGAGCTAACCACCCAGAAGTAATGCTTTCTCCGGGTTCCTATGCTATGGTGCTGGATTCCACCTTTTGAACGGAGAGGCGAACATGTCGCTTCTCCTGAATTCTGATAGACGGCGGTGGCAGCATCAACATCCTCTACTGCGACACCCTGGCGAAGCTGTACATCAAAGCAAAGCATCTGTGGCCCAGTCGGACCATTTTCAACGGCATTGTACCCAGCCTTTCCTGCTCACCTATCGGCAAGATCAAGATATATGTCCTCTTCGGAGACAGAGATCACTTACGCCGTGAGCCAATGAGGTTCGAGGTGGTTGACTTGGAGAGCCCCTACCACGCCCTCTTGGGCCGGCTAGAACGTGCCAAGTTCATGGCAGTGCCTCACTACGCCTACCTCAAGATGAAGATGACGGGTCCCAAGGGCATAATTGTCGTCACTAGTGACTACCAAAAGTCGGCCAGGTGCACTACTCCTAGCAGCCGGCTAGCCAAGTCCCTTGTGATTGCTGCCGAGAAGTAGCCCCTAGACCGGGTTGTGGCCATGGCCGACAAGCAGCTGGACCTGTCGCCAGACCCCAAGAGGTCAGAAGCTCAGGGCTCCTTCCAGCCGGCCAAAGAAACAAAGAAGATCCCCTTGGACCCGGAGCACCCGGAAAGGCACGCTATCATAGGGGCCAACCTTGACAGCAAATAGGAAAGCGAGATCATTGATTTCCACCATGAGAATCAAGACATCTTTTCATGGTATCGCAAAGACATGCTGGGTGTTCCAACGGATTTTGCCGAGCACAAGCTACATGTCAGGTCAGATTCGAAGCCAGTCAAGCAACCCCTCTGCCGCCTGTCAGAAGAAAAGAGAAGAATTGTTGCTGAAGAGATAGCCTGACTAGAGTGGCTCGCTAACCCGGTCATTGAATTGAAGAAGAATAACAAATGGTGCATGTGCATTGATTATAACAGTCTCAACAAGGCCTACCCCAAAGATCCGTTTGCCCTGCCTCGGACAGACCAAGTGATTGACTCCATAGCCGGATGGGAGCTGTTGAGTTTTTTGGATGCCTACTCCGGTTACCACCAGATCAAGCTGAACCCGGCCGATCGGCTGAAGACCACCTTCATCACACCATTTGGAGCCTTCTGATACCTAACCATGACATTTGGCTTGATAAATGCCGGTGCCACTTTTCAGTGTTGCATGCAGAAGTGCCTCCTTAAGCAACTCGGCAGAATTCCCACGTCTATGTAGACGATATTGTGGTGAAGACGAAGAAGCGTGGCACCCTCCTGGAAGATCTCAAGGAGACTTTTGACAACCTGCGCCGTTTTCAAATCAAGCTCAACCTAGAGAAGTGTGTCTTCGGAGTCCCGGCTAGTCAGCTCCTTAGTTTCCTTGTCTCAGAATGCGGCATCGAGTGCAACCCTGTGAAGATCAAGGCCATTGAGCGGATGCACAGACCGACCCAGCCGCGGGATATCCAGAAGTTCATCAGGTGCTTGGCTTCTCTCAGCCGCTTCATCAGTCGGCTGGGCGAAAAGGCGTTGCCCTTATACCAGCTAATGAAAACTAGTAGAAAACAGGGCTTTGGTTTGGCCAGAAAAGAGCATTAGTACCGGTTGCATTACGAACCGGGACTAATGTGAGCATTAGTCCCGGTCCAAGCGGCTAGGGCACCGTACAGGCATTACTCCCGGTTCAAATGGGACCTTTATTCCCGGTTGGCGCCATGAACCGGGACTAAAGGGTGCGATGTCCATTAGTACCGGTTCGTGGCACGAACCGGTACTAAAGGTCTAACCATCAGTACCGGTTCGTGCCACGAACAGGTACTAATGGGGTTGAGGCATTAGTGCCGGTTCGTGGCACCAACCGGTACTAAAAGTTAGACCTTTAGTACCGGTTCATGCCACGAACCGGTAATGGTACAATTTTCAAATCCTACCCCCCCCCCCCCCCGTGTATCGCCTTTTCAGTTTTGTAGAAAGCAAAAGAAAATGATAAAAACTTCAAAAGTTAAAATCCTTCGAGATGTAGTTATGTTACTACATCTACTAGTTAGGAAAATATAAAAACTTAAATTTGGACATGTTTTGCATACGATGTCAGAAAAAAATGTTTAATATATAAAAATGTTCAGCATGAAAATCAGCATACTACTACGGCCTGTTTGCAAATTTGTAGAATCCTCAAATTCCAAAAGGAAAAAAAGTTATGCTCAAATTTCAGTTTTTTTTAAATTTTCGTTAAATCTGGTGAAACTATGGTCAAACTACTTATTCAAGAAGTATTAGTGTTACTAAATAAGTATCCAAGAATATTAGTGTTACTAAATAATTATTTCAGTTTTTTTGAATTTTGGTCAAATCTGGTCAAACTGTGGTCAAACAATGGTCAAACTACTTATTCAAGAAATATTAGTGTTACTAAATAATTATTGTTTTTTAGAACAATAGTTTCAAACTCAAACAGTGAAATGTGTGACTTCATGCTCAAGCTAAACTCCTGAGGGTTAATAGGATTGACATCTTACTATTGTCAGGAAAACAACAAGTGCAGACTTGGAAACGAGGGAGAATAAAACCCGAAAGTTAAGCATGCTCAGGCTGGGGGAGTGGGAGGATGGGTGACCGTCCGAGAAGTTAGATGATTTGGAATGATGAGGGGTGATTAGAGATTAAATTGAGTAGTGATGAGGGGTGATTAGATATTAGAGGATAAAATAATTCAGAAATTTGAAAATCGGGAAAAAAATTCAAAAAAAAATTTTCAAAAAAATCCTTTAGTACCGGTTGGTGTTACCAACCGGGACTAAAGGTGGACCTCCAAGCAGCAGCCACGTGGAGAGCCTTTAGTCTCGGTTCATATAAGAACCGGGACTAAAGGGGGGGGCCTTTAGTAACGACCCTTTAGTCCTGTTCCAGAACCGGGACTAAAGGCCCTCTAGAACCGGGACTAAAGGCCCTTTTTCTACTAGTGGAAGAAAACAACTTGCTGTGAGTGGAACGACAAGGCGGATGAAGCTTTCCTCCAACTTTAGAAGATGCTGACCACGTCGCCTGTCCTGGCGGCTTTGGCTGCTAAGGAGCCCATGCTCCTCTACATTGCCGCCACCAGCCGAGTGGTCAGCACAGTCATCATCGTCGAATGCCCAGAAGACGGCAGAGCTCAGCTGGTTCAAAGGTCGTCTATTATCTGAGTGAAGGAATTTCTGCCTCTAAGAAGAATTACCCCCACTACTAGAAGATGTGCTACGGCATGTACTTAGTCGCCAAGAAGCTCAAGCAATATTTCCAAAAGCACTCCATCACGGTTGTCTGCTTTGCTCCTCTTGCCGAGATCATAATCAACAGAGATGCATCAGGCCGGGTGGCGAAGTGGGCCATCGAGTTGGCTCCCTACACCATCCTCTACCAGCCCCGCACCGCCATCAAGTCCCAAGCACTTGCCGATTTCCTCGTCGACTGGGCCGAGACCCAGTACCTACCGCCAGCACCGGACTCCACTCATTGGCGGATGCACTTTGATGGCTCGAAGATGCGCACTGATCTGGGAGCCGACATCATCCTCACCTCTCCCAAAGGCGACAAGCTCAAGTACACGTTGCAAATTCACTTTGCTGCCTCCAACAACGTGGCCGAGTCCGAAGCACTCGTCCACGGGCTCTGACTGGCCAAAGAAATTGGCATCCCTCGAGTGCTCTGCTACGATGACTCAGACTTGGTGGTCCAATAGTCATCTGTCGACTGGGACCCCAAGGATGCAAACATGGCGAGCTACCACTTCCTTCGTCCAGTAGATCATCTGATATTTTGACAGGTGCGAGTTCCTTCATGTGCCATGGGCCGACAATGAGCAAGCAGATGCCCTGGCATGGATTGGCTCCACCCGGCAAGCAATACCAGCCCGCGTTTCCCTCAAGTGCCTCCGCAAGCAGTCTATCAAGCCTTCGCCGAAATCAGAGACCATCTTCTTGTCGGCTGCTCCCGGAACAGTCGGATCCGGCTCAGGGACTGCAGCACCCGGCCCGGGGACTTCGGCAGTTGGCTCTGGGACTCCAGCAGTCGCACCCGGCCCGGGGACTTCAGAACCTGGCCCGGGGGCTGCAGCAGGCGGCCCGGGGACATCAGCAATGTAGCAAGCGGCGGCCGACTCCAACCCGCCGCCTCCCAACTCGACCGCCCTCGTACCAATGGCCCTGATGACAGTAGTCGAAGAACCATCATGGGCGCAGCCCATCCTTAACTTCCCGGTGAGCGGAGAGCTACCAGCCGATGAAATTTTGGCATGGCAGGTGCGACGCCGGGCAGCAACTTACACGATAGTAAACAAAGATCTTGTCAGGCGCAGCGTGACTGGTGTGTTCCAGCGCTGTGTGGAGCTAGAGAAGGGCAGAGCAATCCTCAAAGATATTCATCAAGGTGAGTGCGGCCACCATGCGGCCTCCAGATCCCTTGTCGCCAAAGCTTTCTGCCATGGTTTCTTCTGGTCGACTGCTCTAGAATATGCCAAGGACTTGGTCAAGAAGTGCAACGGATGCCAACGTTTCAGCTCCAAGCAACACCTGCTGGCTTCTGCACTCAGGACCATCCCCCTCACTTTGCTTTTCACTGTCTAAGGCTGGATATGGTGGGCCCATTCAAGACAGCACGTAGCGGCATGACCCATCTGCTTGTCGCCGTGGATAAATTCACCAAGTGGATTGATGCGAAGCCAACCAAGAAGCTGAATGGTCCAACTGCTGTGACCTTCATCGTGGACATCACTATTCGGTACGGCATACCACACAGCATCATCACTGACAATGGCACATATTTTGCCAAGGGCGCCTTGGCCCGTTTCTATGAGACATGGGGCATCCGACTGGACTTACTGTCTGTTGCCCATCCACAATCAAACGCCCAGGTGGAGCGAGAAAATAGCCTCACCTTGTCCAGCATCAATCCCCGACTGGTCAAGCCACTAGAGCGCTCGGCCGGCTGCTAGATCGACGAGTTGTCGGCCGTCCTCTGGAGTGTCCGGACCATGCCGAACAAAGCAACCGGCTTCACTCCTTTCTTCCTTGTGTACGGGGCCGATGTCGTCATCCCAACTGACATCAAGTTTGACTCACCTCGCGTCACCATGTATACGGAGGCGGAGGCGAAGGAAGCACGAGAAGACAGCGTCGACTTGCTGGAAGAGGGCCGGCACTAGCACTCAATCGGTCCGCCATCTACCTATAGGGCGTACATCGCTACCACAGCCGGAGGGTCAGGCCTCGATCCTTTTGAGAGGGGGACCTTGTGCTCTGACTGATCCAGCGAACAGCCGGCCAGCACAAGCTCTCGGCCCCGTGGGAGGGCCATTTTGTCATCAGGAAAGCCTTGGGCAACGACTTCTACTACCTCATCAGCGCGCAGAAGCCTAGGGCGCGCAAGGGGGACGATATCGGCAAGGAGGCGGAGCGCCCATGGAACGCAAGTCTCCTTCGAAGATTTTAGAGTTAATGCAGTATGTACCATGCTACCTTTTGTATTAAGAAGCAAAGACATCGGGTCCCTCGAGGAGAACTCGGGGGCTACCCTTTTTATCTATATGATAAGATTATGCCTATGAATGTATTTATTCTTTCCTCCTCCTGGCACTGGGTCCGACCAGTCGGCCCGGGGGCTTGCTGCCTTGTCCTATGTTGATAAAACATGCGGTCGGACAAGTAGTGTGCCGACATCTAAGCCCTCTCTTGCCAGAAGTTGCAGCTCGCAGAGTGACTGTCCAGCTGGCAAGAGCTAAAGGCGGGAAATGGTGTCCACACGAAAAATGACGAAGGAAAAAATCAGCATAGGCCAAGCCGGCTCCTTGCCTCATCATTCGGCTACTGAGCAGCCGGCCGGCCGACTTCTCACTTGAATTGCTATGTTCTAAGTGGCCAAAGTGGAACCCGGCAAAGCACAGACTTGTGTGAATAAATTAATTTACATAAGGCCCTTGGCCTGCATTCAACAGAGTTTGAATACACCCCAGCGGGTGGAATTGCATGAATTTAACATACTTGTTCAAAAGATTACAAGAACAGGTGTTAGGACCCCGATCCTAAGCCACACCGATCTAGCATGTAACACATCATATCACTTTGCGGCCTCACGCACAGTATCCCCATAGGTTCCACCTTACCTGGCCCGGGACCATTTGCGCCTTTTGGCACACGTATATGATAGTGTCGCTAGCTTCCATATGACAGAGAACCCGCGCCGACATGACTAGTCGTAAACCCAAGGTGGCTCTAACTTACAGGGACATGCATACATGACCCAGCAACGAACGTGTCGGTCATCAACATATGAACCCAAGTTGTAGCAAGCTACAAGGACTTAAAGGAACAACACGTGACATTTCCTCGAAGGGACAGACACAAGAACGAAGAAGGACACATGCCGGCCAGCCTAAGTGTTCCGGTGCAGTAGCAAGCTACCATGGCTCAGTGCAAGCACTAGGAGACATTTCCCCATAAGAGAGGCTGCCAAGAATAAACAACTAGGTTGTTGGATCCCACACATACCAAGTATTTCAAAATCATACACACAATATGCTCGATATGTGCAAATATAACATGGCAGCACAACGAAACTCTATGACTCAAAGTATTTATTCATTAGGCTCTGAGGAGCCAGATATTACAGACATGGGTCTGATGACCCAATATTCAAGTCATACAAGCAATAAGCACATATGGAAGCTTAACTTGTTTGAGTACAGACAACTACAAATGAAAAAGGCTGAGAAGCCTAACCATCTACAAAACCCTGCCGAGGGCACAAGATGGTAGCTGAGGTAACAAGCTAAACGTCGAAGTCCATGCGGAACTACTAGTGAGACTGAAGTCTCTCCGCAAAAACATAAATTAAGCAAACGTGAGTACAGATGTACCAAGAAAGACTTACATCAGAACTATCTACATATGCATCAGTATCAATAAAGGGGGTGGTGGAGTTTAACTGCAGCAAGCCAGCTTTGACTCAGTGGCTATCCTGTACTACGACTGATGGTAACTCTTTTGAGGTGGCGCACACGAGTCCACATGTTCACCAATCAATACACCACTATGGATCCACTCCCCTCTCCCTACATGAACGCCATCCATAGCACTCACGCTTATCTTGTGCATTTTAGAGTATCCACTTTCACTTGTCTATGAACCGTATAGGCAACCCAGAACTCCTTTACCACGGACGCGGCTATTCGAATAGATCAATTATAACCCTGCAGGGGTGTACTTCTTCACACACGCTCTCGCCACTTACCACCATCTACACGTCGTGTATCTCGTAAACCTTCAAGCAGAAGCCTGGCGAGGGAGTCAGCCATGACCTGACTAACCACACAAGTCTCTAGTGTAGGTTTATCGCCTATTCGGGTTCCATCCGCAAGGAGATATGGTCGGGGTTTCGCTCACAGCCCCAAACGATGAGAGCAAGGTTCCCTAGGCACCAAACGGGCATCTCGGTACACCGTCCCTCATGTCTCTACCACATCATAGCCCACCCCTAGGGTCAGCACTACGCACGGCCCCCAACACATATCCTACAAATGCTAGAAACTAGTTGCCATTCCTGGACAGTGATCGAGGCGATTAATAAGCCGAGAGGGGTAGAGTTACAGGAACCAATGTGTGGTAGTAACTGTTCATGGATCACAAACACAGAACTCAGTTCCTGAGGACGGTTTCAATGAGAGAACCCACCATGTACTCCTACATGGCCTATCACCGCTACCTTTACCAAATCGTCTTTACACACTTAGCTCTCAACAGTAAGACATGTTCACCACATTCCAATTCATCCCAATGAATCAGACCTGACTCAACTCTAAGTCGTAGCAAGCATTACAACAAGCATGAATGAGTAGGCACATTAGGGCTCAAACAACTCCTACTGATGCTAGTGGGTTTCATCTATTTACTCTGGAAATGACAGGTCATGCAGCGGAAAGGGGTTTAACTACCGCCATGTAACAGTTGAATCATTGTTGTCCTAATGTAGTAAAAGAGATTAGAAGGGAGAGAGTGGGATTGTATCGGAATGAACAAGGGGTTTTTCTTACCTGGCACTTCTGAAGATAGTATAGTTCTTCATCGGTATCATCGATCTCATCATCGGAACCACGTCTACTGAGAGGGGACAAATACCGGCAACAGAGAAGGAACACAATCAATGCAATACAAAAATATTATGCATGATCATGACATGGCAATATTTTATGGTTTGAGCTAATGCAACTAGCAACAATTTAAATGAAGTTGGTTTGAATCCAAGATTCAAATTCAAACTCCATATGTTGATATTCAAATGCCATCTAATTGATTTGACCTGACCAGCAGGTTTAACTTGCTTTAACATGAATTTAAATAGTACCAATGGATAGATTGAATTTTTCTAATCATTTTTCATATATAAATTATTTCATTTGGAGTTACGATTGAATTTCTATGAATTTTAGAAGTTTAGGACATTTTCTAAAAATAAATAAATCATTTTGATTTATTTAAAATCAAGAAAACATTTATGATGTCATCACTGCATCATAGTGACATCAGCCAGTCAACAGGGTCGGACAAGGTCAAACCTGACCAGTGGGTCCCACTAGTCAGTCCCACAGTGCTGGCTCGAGTCATAGACGGGTGGGTCAGTCAATGCCCACGTCAGCAAAGTCAATGCTCACGTGTGGGTCCAGTGGAATCAAGTTAAGTCTAACTAATTACCTTAGTAGGTTAATTAAACCAATGGGGCCCGACTGTCATTGGCTCAGGTGTTAACCTAATTGGTATTTCTTTTCTAATGGCCGGATTAGGCCGGCGGTTACTCGTCGGCGTAAGCAGAGGCGGCGGCGTTGCCTGTCCGGTCAACTCCGGCGATGGGGCTCATGCGGCTGGGTCCTGCAGATGCAGTGTGACAAGGTGTGTCGGCCAGTGGTGGTGGGTGGTGCTAGGGTGGCCTGGATCGCTGACGGCCTCCTGGAGGCACCAGGAGCATGATGTGGTGCAAGGGCACGGATGAGTCAAGCTCATTCCACAGCGGCGGCATCGCTGGCAGAGCCGAGCTCTCGGGCTCGAGAGGGGTTCGACGTGGTGGCTCATGGAGGTTGCAGGGTTCGTATAAGTAGGCTCGGGGACGTGTTGAAGACAACGAATCAGGCGATGGCATCCGACGGCCGTGGATGGGGGACAAAAGCCGCGACGTCGTCTTGGGGTCGTCCAGGCTTGAGTGCGTCGGTGTAGAGGTTCTTCGGGTCTGGGCGGATCTCAGGGTCACGGCCACGGGGCAAGGGTACGGCGGTGGGTGCAGTGTTTTGAGGCGGCACACTCCGGTACTACTCGGGCTGCCCCGGAGAGAGAGAAAGAGAGGGAGAGAGAGAGAGCAGAGAGAGAGAGAGAGCAGGGAGCAAAGAGCAAAGAGCAAAGAGGCTACGAGTGAGGGGAAAGGACCGGGGGGCTCATCTGTCTCCACGCGCTCGGTCGAGGATGGGGGTGGAAGCACTCCCAGTAGGCAGAGGTAGACGACGAGGAGCAGGGGGTGGGTTGGGATAGCGAGCTGGGCTAGCAGGGCTGCCAGGTAAGCCAGGTGGGTTCTAGCCCTTTTCTATTTTTGTTTCTGTTTTCTAATTTGCAGTTTGTATTTGATCCAGTTTTAAAACCAAATCAATTTATAAATCCTGAAAATATTCATGAGCACTTTCTGAACTATTTCAGTGGCCCACAAATAATTCCAACATTATTTGAGCACTTAAATTATGCATACTATTTAAATGCCCAAAGTCAAATACAATAAGATTTAATTCAAAAAATCGAGAATGGCCTAGAAGTATGTGCATCATTTTTGGCAGAGGATTTCACCCTTATCAAAAATGATGAACTTTTCTAAAGGGCATTTTGGGTTCATTGAAGTTATTTTTATTTGAACCTAGTTGAATTCATTTTGTGCTAGGGTTTTAGCATCCCCAATTCAAATTCCTTTGAATCTAACATGATGCATGGATGCTGATGCAACTAATTACAATCAATTTCTAGGGCTGTGACAACAGGAAAGAAAGATAAGTTGGCCACCTAGGCCAGAGGCGCAGCAGGCGGATCTGACGGGTTGGCGGAGGCTGAGGCGTCGGGTGGAGGAGCGGCCAACTAGTGGGTGTCGTCCTAGTCAGGACCAGTAGTAGTCGGCTCGTTGACACGTGGCTCATTGGTCGGGAATTGGTCGGGCTGAGGCCGGCCGTCTGCTCCATCGTCCGACGCGTCATCTTCGCCGTCCTCATCCTCTTCATCCTCGCCCTTATCGCTGGAGGCGATCTCCTCCGCAGAGTCCTCCCCATACTCTGGGTTCGGCCCAACCAGTTGGCGGCACTTCGGCGCCTTCCTCGTCCAGCTCGGGGATGCAGACTGTGGTGTTAGCATACTCGGCAATCGCCGCAGCGCATTGAGTAAGTGCCCCGCTCACCGCCGCCAGCTCCGGCGTGGCCTCCTGCTGGAAGGTTGCCAGCTGGGCCAGGTCCAGGCCTAGATACCCCGCTTTGGCGAACTCCAACACCGTCTTGGCGCCTGCCCGAGCCGCAACACCCTTCCAAGCCTCGAAGCGGCTGACTGCTATCTCCAGCCAGTCAGCAGTCCAGCTAGGGGTGCGTGGGATTTGGGCATCCAGCCAGAGGGCGGTCAGCACCTGAGCCCCGACGCGCTGCAGACGGCGGAGCATCCGATGAGCCGGCTGCAGGCACGCCTGGATGGCGAGAAGCTGCTCGCCGAGAGTCCGGGGCTCATTGGGCGTGATTTTTGCACCAACCCTTCTTCACTCGTCGTGGCGTGCCTCGATGGCCTGGCTGACCGCAATGGCTTGCCAATGAAAGAACTCTGCGCAAGAAAAAAGAAGTCAGAAGCCAGAAGCCGGCTCATACAACAGTCGGCGGCTGAACGAATGGAAAAAACAACTCTCCACCAATCATGTATTCGATCTCGCCATAGCCATCAGACAGGGCCTTCTCCTTCTCAGACCAGTTCTAATGATGAGTCTCGAACTCGGCCTGGAGGTTGGCTTCGCTCTCCTTCAGCTTCTGGAGCTCTAGCTTGTGTCGCTCGGCCTGGTCCGCCAGCTCCTTGATCAGGCGGTCGCACTCCTTGGCCGCCTGGCTGCGCACCTGCTCATTGGTATGGATGTCAGGACCCCGATTCCAAGTCACATCGATCTAGCCGGTAACACCTCATATCACTTTGCGGCCTCACACACGGTACTCCCACGGGTGTCGCCTTACCATGGCCAGGGACCGTTTGTGCCTTTTGGCTCACGTATATGATAGTGTCGCTAGCATCCATATGACAGAGAACCCGGGCCAACATGGCTAGTCGTGAACCCAAAGCGGTACTGACCTATGGGGACAGGCATACATGAATCACATCGAGCATGTCGGTCAGCAGCGTGTGAATCCGGGCTATAGCACTGGGCTAACAGGACTCCGGGAACCCGGGCTGTAGCAGGCTAGGCAGGACTCCGGATGTCACCGCATGACATTTCCTCGAAGGGACAGACACAGGAACAAAGTGAAACACATGCCGGCCAGTCAAGTGTCCTGAGCAGTAGTGTTGGGCTAACAGAACTCCGGTGAACCGGGCTGTAGCGGACTAGTATGGCTCATGGAAGCACTAGACTACATTTCCCCATAAGAGAGGCTGCCAAGGATAAACAACTAGATTGTCGGATCCCACACATACCAAGCATTTCAATCATACACACAATATGCTCGATATGTGTAAATACAACATGGCATCACAACATTACCCTACAACTCAAGTATTTATTCACTAGGCTCCGAGGAGCGAGATATTACAAACATGGGTCTCATGACCCAACAATCATAGCATACAAATCAAAGCACATGCGGAAGCTTAACATGTCTAAGTACAGACATCTACAAATGGAAAAGGCTAAGAAGCCTGACTATCTACCAGATCCTGTCGAGGGCACAAGATCGTAGCTAAGGTATCAAGCTAAATGTCAAAGTCCACACAGAACTACTAGCGAGACTGACATCTCTCTGCAAAACATAAAATAGGCAAACATGAGTCCAAATGTACCCAGCAAGACTTACATCAGAACTATCTACATATGCATCGGCATCAATAAAGGGGGTGGTGGAGTTTAACTGCAGGAAGCCAGCTTTGACTCAGTGGCTAACCTGAACTACGACTGCAAGCAACTCTTTTGAGGTGGCGCACACGAATCCACATATTCACCATTCAATACACCACTATGGATCCGCTCACGCCTCCCTACGAGAAGGCCATCCATAGCACTCACACTTATCTTGCGAGTTTTAGAGTATCCACTTTCACTTGTCTATGAACTGTTATAGGCAACCTAGAAGTCCTTTACCGCGGACACGGCTATTCGAATAGATCATTTATAACCCTGCAGGGGTGTACTTCTTCACACACGCTCTCGCCACTTACCACCATGTACACATCGTGTATCTCGGCAACCTTCAAGCGGAAGCCTGGCGAGGGAGTCGGCCACGACCTGACTATCCACACAAGTCTCTAGTCCAGGTTTATCGCCTATTCGGGTTCCATCCGCGAGGAGATCCGGCCGGAGTTTCGCTCACAGCCCCAAACAATGTGTGCAGGGTTCCCGAGACACCAAATGGGCGCCCGGTACATCATGCCACGGTGTATCTACCGCATCATAGCCCACCCCTAAGGTCAGCGCTGCACACGGCCGCCAACACATATCCTACAAACACCAGAAACTAGTTGCAACTCCTGGACAGAGGACAAGGGCAGTTAATAAGTCGAGAGGGTCCATTGGTTTCAAGCCCAATGCGTGGTAGTAGCTGTTCATGGATCACAAACACAGAACTCAGTTCCTAAGAACGGTTTCAATGAGACAACCCACCATGTACTCCTACATGGCCTCTCACCGCTACCTTTACCAAATCGTGTTCAACACACTTAGCTCACACACAGTAGGACATGTTCACAACTTTCCAATTCATCCTCGATGAATCAGACCTGACACAACTCTAAGCCATAGCAGGCGTGACAAACAAACATGAATGAGTAGGCACATCAAGGCTCAAACAACTCCTACTCATGCTAGTGGGATTCATCTATTTACCGTGGCAATGATAGGTCATGCAGAGGAAAGGGGTTCAACTACCGCAACATGTAACAGTTGAATCGTTGTTGTCCTAATGCAGTAAAAGAGAGAAGGAGCGAGAGAGTGGGATTGTATCGGAATGAACAAGGGGGTTTTGCTTGCCTGTCACTTCTGAAGATAGTATAACTCTTGAACGGTGTCATCGATCACATCATCGAAGTAACGTCTACTTAGAGGGGACAATCACCGGCAAACACGAAAGAACCAACATTCACTGCAATGCACAATCAAATGAATGCCATGTCATGTTAAGGAACTAAATTGACCTAATGCAGCAGTAAGCCAGGTTAATTGAAGTGGAATTCAAACAGGGTTAAACTCCAACTCCAAATGCTAGTTCATAAATTGCCCTAATCATGATTTATCCTATTCAGTTAGGTTAACTTGTTCAATCATGCATGAAAGTGCCATAAACAGATTCTTCATATTTTTCTGATCATTTTTCATATATAATTTATTTCATTTGGAGTTACGGTTGAATTTCTATGATTTTTAGAAGTTTATACTATTTTCTGGAATTTCCTGGTTATTAATAAATCCAGAAAATGTAATACTGTGTTAGCAGGTCAACAGGCCCGGTCCAGGTCAAACCTGACCTGTGGGACCCGCGTGTCAGTGTCACATCTAACTAACAGTGCCTGTTAGTGCTAAGTAGGCGATTAACTTAACTAATCTAGGGCTAGGCCCGCATGTCAGTGGCTCATCTAGTTAACTAAGTTAATTAACACTAATTACCTAACACTAATTAAACAGGGGCTCGGGCCAACATGTCAGGACGCCGGGGAGGTCAAACAAGGGTCAAACCCTGGCGGCGTTGAGTCGCCGGCGAGGCCGAGACGGTGGAGGGGCTCCGATTTTGCCCTTCGGCGACCAAATTAGCGGCCGAGACCACCTACAGAGAGCTGGTACTCTCCCGCATACATTGGAGCAAGCGAGAGAGGCTGCAGTGGAGTGAGCTCGCCGGAGTCGAGCTCGTGGCGGCGGCCGGGGCTCGGGCAAAGATGGGTTCGGCGCTACGGTGCAAGGCAGGAGGATCTAGGGGTGCCTACGGTTGCGCGAAGACATGCTGAGCACGGTGGTGCGCTCGGTTGTGGCTCTAGGTGACGGTGGCCATGGCGGCGACATGGCTGGGCGGCGGTGAGCTTCGGGCACGGCGGCGCTAGTGCTAGGGAACATGCGAGGCGACGGGGAAAGGGGCGAACGGAAGAGTAGGTCACTGAGGACTCGCAGAGAAGCCCAGCGGGGTCGGGGAAGCGTCGGAGGCGGCGAATCGAAGGGCGGCGATCGTCGGGGCAGAGGACGGCGATGGCGTCGACGACGGCGCTCCAGGGCGTCCGGCGTCATGTGGCTCGGCGAAGAGGACTGGGGCGTCACGGCGGAGCTCGGGGGGCGCGTCGGAGAGGCTCGGAGATGGCTGTGACCGTGGGGGAGCTCATTGGCGGCGACGGCTGCGTTCGGTCGCGCTCGTGGAAGGGACTAGAGGGCGAAGGAGAGAGCAGAGAGTAAGGGAGAGGAGCGAGGGGATTCCAGGGGGGGTGTGGCGTCGTCTGGGGTCGTCCAGGGCGTCGGCACAAGCAGGAGGTGGCCGGCGTGCGACGTGCACACGCCCTCTGCCTACTGGCAAAGGTGGAAGAAGACCTCGGCGCCCCTGGTGGGCTGGGCCGATTCTCTCCTGGGCCTGGTTAGCAGGTGAGATTCTCTCTCTCTCTCTTATTTTTCTGTTATGTTTTCTATTTTCTGTCTCTTTGTTTTGATTTAGCAGGGGTACTAAACAAATTTATTTGCTTCTGTAAATTATTGTATGGACTAGAGATATTATTCTAGAGCCCCACAATAATTTCCAAAATTATTGGGCATGTATTTCTTTTATAAAAAAATAAAGTCAATTCAAATACATTATGATTTAATTCAAATGCCCAAAATAAATATTTTTGTGACTCCAAAAATATTGGTTTGAATTTTCCCTCCTACCAATATTTTCTCAGAGTAACAGGAACATTTCCTTGGACTCATTTGATGAGAATTAAATGTTGATTATTTTGGAACAGGTTTCTGAGGGTTTCAACAAACCTCAATTCAACTTTCAGAAATTTTGGCCATGATGCATGAGTGCAGATGCAACTATTCCACTAAGGTATTCTAGGGCTGTGACAATGGAGCTCAGACTCAACCTCGCCCAGGCGCTTCCGCAGATCTATGGCGGCTTCTGCAAAGACAAAGGAAAAATCAACACCAAAAAATGAGTAGTTTCCGGGAGATCCAGCCTGACTACTCAGTACTCAGCCCAAATCTCGGTGGCTACACCCAGCGGGAGCGCTCACGCGCCCCCGCAAGGAAAGAGATAGAGCACTTACTCTAGCTCTGGTTGAGGTCCACGATCCGCTTGGCTAGCTCCTCGACTTGGGAGTTGTAGGCCGCCACACGGATGTTGTGATAATCCTGCAATGAAAGCAACAAAAAGAAAAGATAAGTCAACACTCGGAACCAACTTGAAGTTCTGAGCCGCTTGCTCAGTAGCCGGCCCGGAATTCGGGGGCTACACTTAGTGGGTGCGCTGGCGCGCCCCCATGGAAGATTGCAAGGAACAAAAACAAAAGGCAAGAAGCAAGAAACCTACCCGGATGGCTGCCCGCGTCGCCAAGAACTCCTGCATATACTGTTGGAGGGCGGAAACTTGGGTGTTGAACCGGGCCTGGATGTCTTGCATAGCTATGTTCAAGACACCTGTGTCGGCCCCAGATGTCCAACCTGGTGGGCCGACACTGGTGGCCTCGGTGTCAGGGGCCGACGCCCTGGCGGCCCTGATCTCCAATGGTCGCCGTGCTGATGCCGCCTTCTCCGGACACAAGCGCACAGGAGAATTAGCCACGGGAGTTGGCCCCACCAACAATTCGCCGCCAGACGGCGACACTAATGACGCCTCGGACCGACTGCCCAGCGCGTCGGCTGTCGGCGCGTGCGGAGGTGCCTCCGCCTCCAACATAACGTGGCCGCCTCCCCCTCCCGAGGGCCGGCTGGTCGTCACTGCCTCCTCCAGTCGGCGCCTAGTCCTCCGGCGCATGTGGCTCCGTGTGCTACAGGACACTGGGCTCCGGGGCCCAGCTGCGGGATGCCTCCTCCGCATGCGCCTTGGCGGCCGCTTCCGACTGCTCCTTGGTCGCCCCGTCGGCCAAAACATTGGCCGCCGCATGGGCCTCTGCCTTATCCCGAGGCACGGCTTCTTGCTCCCCGCGCACCTCCCGCGTGTTCCTCTCCATCGCCTCCTTAAGATAGGCGAGCGGGTCCACGCAGCGGGGTTCTGTGGAGCCACCTGCCATCTGATCACTAAGCTAGGCGGGGCCCGCGAGAGAGAAAGAGGGGCCCTGCTAAACAAGATAAGAAAACAAGAATAAGAGCTTTGCAAGGAGAAGAAAGGCAAAAACAAAGGAGAAACGCTAAAATAATCAAGGCACTTACCAGGACACCAGTGGGAGCAGCTTCGGCGCCTTCTGAAAGAGGGCCGCCTTGGCGGCAGCCTCGTGCCGCTTGGTCACGGCGGCCGAGGTTTTGACCTTCTTGGGCCGGCTGCCGAACAACCTGGTGTCGGCCCGGCGCTTCGGCGCGCCGGCTGCACCAGTCGGCATGGCTGACACTACAAAAAAAGACACATCCATGACATTTTGGGCCGAACGAGTTTTTTTCTGTCATACTTATGACACTTCTATGACGATAATTGTGACAAAACCCGGTATCATCATAGATGTGGTGGGCTCCTACTTCTATGACAGAAAATGGGCTTTTCGTCCTGGGCGGGCAGGAGACGCAGCTGCATGACATTCTTTAGGCCGTCCATGACGGAAAAAACTACGGTAGAAGCGAGGGCGAGGAAAATATTGGGGTGTTCCCGGTTACGGTGGGTGGTCGGGGTCGAGCAATGCATGGAGGTTTGCGTGTTTCTCTCGTACACGCACACGCGTGGGTGCGAGGCATTGGGCTCTAACTGAACCCTAGCGAGGCATTCGCCTACTGAACCCGAGCGATTGTATTGCAGGCTACACGTTACTGAACCCGAGCGATCGATCGATGGTTGTTAACTGAACCCGATCGAGCGATTCCTTCGCTACTGCTGCTAACTGAAGCTGGTCGATGCTACCTCTGGATGAACAGTGAGCGTTGCTCGGGGTCTTGGATGAACAGTTCCCGATGGGGGTGGATGAACAGGACCCCGTGGTGTTGCCTCTGGATGAATAGGACCCTGATCGATCAAGTCGGTTGGGGCTGGATGAACAGGACCCCATGGAGGGATGGATAAATAGGACCACCCCATGGAGGATTGGATGAACTGTAGACGGTGGAGGGCTGGATGAACAGTAGCCCATGCAGGGGTGGTTGAACAGGAGCCCGTGGAGAGGGCTGGTTGAACAATAGCCGGTGGAGTAGCACGCGGTGGAGGCTGGATGAATAGGAGCCCATGGATGAACAGTCGTAGGTGGAGGATTGAGGAGGTCGACGGTGGATGAACAGTAGCCCGTGGAGGCTGGAGGGGGTCGATGGTGGAGATGAACAGTATCCCGTGGAGTCCCGTTTTGCAGTACGCCACACCCCTCCCGATAAAACAGGACCCCGTTTCGACTTTAGGAGGTCCAACACAAGTCTGTTTCCTCCGTTTTGCGATACGCCAGACCCCTCCCAATGAAAAGGATCCCGTTTCGACCGTGGCCAATCGAACACAACGCTGTTTTCTCCTTTCTACGGTACGCCAGGCTCGTTTCCATCGGCTGTTCCATCCAAGCCCTCCCGATGAACTGGACGACGCATTCGGTTCCGACCCAGCCGGTTGGCTCCCCATGAACACGAACGCAGTTTCCCCGTTCTGACCCAGCCATGTACACGAGCCCTAGATGTACGTATGTACGAGTAGGCGTTCAAGACCCCGCCCGTATGTACGTATGTGGCCGTATTTTCTTTCTTGCACACTGGTCGCTCTACGTACGTGTACATGCTACATGTGCGCCTTGATACATCTCCATCGTATCTACTTTTCCAAACACGTTTGCCCTTGTTTTGGACTCTAACTTGCATGATTTGAATGGAACTAACCCGGACTGACGCTATTTTCAGCAGAATTACCATGGTGTTATTTTTGTGCAGAAATAGAAGTTCTCGGAATGACCTGAAAATCAACGAAGAATTATTTTGGAATATATAAAAATACTGGAAGGAAGATCCACGTCAGGGGGGCCTCCACCTGTCCAGGAGGGTGGGGGCGCGCCCTACCCCCCTGGGCGCGGCCCCCTGCCTCGTGGGCCCCCTGACGCTCCACCGACCTCAACCCTGACTCCATATATTCACTTTCAGGGAGAAAAAAACCAGGGAGAAGGATTCATCGTGTTTTACGATACAGAGCCGCGGCAAAGCCCTAAACTCTCTCCAGAGGGCTGATCTGGAGTCCGTTCGGGGCTCCGTAGAGGGGAATCCGTCTCCATCGTCATGATCAACCATCCTCCATCACCAATTTCATGATGCTCACCGCCGTGCGTGAGTAATTCCATCATAGGCTTGCTAGACGGTGATGGGTTGGATGAGATTTATCATGTAATCGAGTTAGTTTTGTTAGGGTTTGATCCCTAGTATCCACTATGTTCTCAGATTGGTGTTGCTATGACTTTTCTATGCTTAATGCTTGTCACTAGGGCCCGAGTGCCATGATTTCAGATGTGAACCCATTATGTTTTCATCAATATATGAGAGTTCTTGATCCTATCTTGCAAGTATATAGTCACCTACTATGTGTTATGATCCGGCAACCCCGAAGTAACAATAGTCGGGACCACTGTCGGTGATGACCGTAGTTTGAGGAGTTCATGTATTCACTATGTGTTAATGCTTTGTTCCGGTACTCTATTAAAAAGAGGCCTTAATATCCCTTAGTTTCCGCTAGGACCCCACTACCACGGGAGGGTAGGACAAGAGATGTCATGCAAGTTCTTTTCCATAAGCACATATGACTATATTCGGAATACATGCCTACATTACATAGATGAATTGGAGCTAGTTCTGAGTCACCCTAGGTTATGACTGTTACATGATCGATCGCATCTGGCATAATTCTCCACCACCAATCCATTGCCTATGAGCTTTGTATATATTGTTCTTCGCTTATTTACTTTTCCGTTGCTATTGTTATCATCACTACAAAATACCAAAAATATTACTTTTGTTACCGTTACCTTTTACCACCATTACCACTACTATCATATTACTTTGCTACTAAACACTTTGCTACAGATATTAAGTTTCCAGGTGTGGTTGAATTGACAACTCAGCTGCTAATACTTGAGAATATTCTTTGGCTCCCCTTGTGTCAAATCAATAAATTTGGGTTGAATACTCTACCCTCGAAAACTGTTGAGATCCCCTATACTTGTGGGTTATCAAGACTATTTTCTGGCGCCGTTGTCAAGGAGCATAGCTCTATTCTTTTAGTCACTTCGGATTTATATGTGCTTATCACTATGAAGAGCTTGAAAGACGCTAAAACAAAAATTTATCCCTCAACTACGAGGGGAGGTAAGGAACTGCCATCTAGCTCTGCACTTGCTTCACCTTCTGTTTTGAGTAAGCTTGCGACACCTAAACCTTCTTCTGCTATTAATTCTGATATGTCGCATGTTATTGATGATGCCACTTCTGCTATGCATGATACTTATGATGAAACTACTTCTATGCTTGATACTACTGTGCCACTTGGTGAATTTCTTGATGAAAACAACTTGCTAGGGCTAGAGAGAATGAAATCATTGAAGTTGGTAATATTTATGAAAGTGATGATGAAGACTCTCCCCTAGATATGAATTACCTGTTGTGCCTGAGGGCTATGTTATGGATGAAGAAACTGCTAGAGATTTTCTTGCTTGCAATGATAGGAGTGATCTTAAGAAACTATTAGCTAAGCTGAAACAAAAAACTTTGAATGCTAGAATGAAATATGATCCTGCTTATGTTACTTCACCTATCTTTGTTACTGATAAGGATTATGATTTCTCTATTGATCCTAAGATAATTACTTTAGTTGAATCTTATCCTTCCTATGGCTATGAATCTGAAACTGTTGTGGCACATCTTACTAAATTAAATGATATAGCCACCCTGTTCACTAATGATGAGAAAACTCGTTATTATTATATTATTAAGATATTTCTGTTCTGATTAAAGGGTGATGCAAAGATATGGTTTAATTCTCTTGATCCTGGTTGTGTGCGTAGTCCCAGGGATATGATTTATTACTTCTCTGCTAAATATTTCCCTGCTCATAAGAAACAAGCTGCTTTAAGGGAAATATATAATTTTGTGCAAATTGAAAAAGAGAATCTTCCACAAGCTTGGGGGAGGCTTCTCCAATTACTTAATGCTTTGCCTGATCATCCTCTCAAGAAAAATAAAATACTTGATATCTTTTATAATGGACTAACCGATGCTTCCAGAGACCACCTGGATAGTTGTGCTGGTTGTGTTTTCAGGGAAAGAACACCAGATGAAGCTGAAATTTTATTGAATAATATGTTGACTAATGAAAATAATTGGACACTTCCTGATCCAATTCCTGAACCAACTCCTAAGCCAACTCCGAAGAAAAGGGGTATTCTATTTCTTAGTCCTGAAGATATGCAAGAGGCAAAGAAATCTATGAAGGAAAAAGGTATTAAAGCTGAACATGTTAAGAATTTACCTCCTATTGAAGAAATACATGGTCTTGATAACCCAATACAGGTAGTAAAGGTAAATTCTCTCTATTGATATGATAAAGCTGAAATCCCATTTACTAAGTTTGCTAGCCCATGCTTGGATGAGTTTGATGACTTTATGGTTAAACAAGAAAACTACAATGCTTATTTTGGTAAAGAGTTAAAACACAGTGATGATATGCTTGAACACTTGGGTGATTATATGGCTAATATTAAAGGTGAACTTAAACTTATTAGTAAACATGCTTCTATGGTTACCACTCAAGTAGAACAAGTACTTAAAGCTCAGAATGATTTGCTCTATGAATTAAATAGTAAGAAAAATGATAATGTTGTTAGAGTTATGACTAGAGGTGGTAAAATGACTCAGGACCCTTTGTATCCTGAGGGCCACCCTAAGAGAATTGAGCAAGATTCCCAGAGAACTACTATAGATGCACCTAGTCCTTCTAAAAGGAAGAGAAAGAAAAATGATAGGACTTTGCATGATTCTAGTGAACCTGTTATTGACACTCCTGAGAATCCCAATGATATTTCTATTTCTAATGCTGAAACACAATCTGGTAATGAACATGAACCTAGTAATAATGTTAATGATGATGTTCATGTTGATGCTCAACCTAGCAATGATACTGATGTAGAGATTGAACCTGTTGTTGATCTTGATAACCCACAATCAAAGAATCAACGTTATGATAAGAGAGAACCATGGGTTCAGAAAACCCATGCCTTTTCCTTCTAAACCATCCGAGAAAAAGGATGATGAGGATTTTAAGCGCTTTGCTGAAATGATTAGACCTATCTTTTTGCGTATGCGTTTGACTGATATGCTTAAAATGAATCCTTACGCTAAGTACATGAAAGATATTGTTACTAATAAAAGAAATATACCCGAAGCTGAAATTTCCACCATGCTTGCTAATAATACTTTTAAGGGTGGAATACCTAAGAAACTAGGAGATCCCTTAGTACCAACTATACCATGCTCCATTAAAAGCAACTATGTTAAAACTGCTTTATGTGATCTTGGAGCCGATGTTAGTGTTATGCCTCTCTCTTTATATCGTAGACTTGATTTGAATAAGTTGACACCTACTGAAATATCTTTGCAAATGGCAGATAAATCAACCGCTATACCTGTCGGTATTTGTGAGGATGTGCCTGTTGTGGTAGCAAACGTTACTATTTTAACGGACTTTGTTATCCATGATATTCCTGAGGACGATAGTATGTCTATTATTCTTGGAAGACCCTTTTTGAATACTGCAGGGGCTGTTATTGATTGCACCAAAGGCAATGTCACTTTTCATGTTAATGGCAATGAGCATACGGTACACTTTCCGAGGAAACAACCTCAAGTCCATAGTATTAACTCTATTGGAAGAATTCCATCGATTATTTTTGGAGGTTTTGAATTTCGTCTTCCTACTATCAAGAAGAAATATGATATTCTTATTGTTGGGGATGTGCATATCGCCGTTGAGGTAACCTAGTGTTACTCGAAAATTCTCCGGTTCCATGTTATTCGGAATGAGTTTGTTAACAAGATCTGATCAACCTTGTTAGTGGATTCCTTTTGATGAGCATGAGATGGATGAATTTAGAAAACACAACTCTCTGTACCATCTTTTTACTTTCTGCTAATTATATTAAATAAAGCAAAAATAGTAATTTCTGTCTGTTTTCTGAATTATCCATGCAATAAAAAATACCCCGAAAATAAAAGTTCTCCAAATGCCCTGAAATTTAAATATGGTTTTTTCTGGAATATTTGAGAATATCTGGCACTGAGAACACAGCAGGGGGAGCAAGCACCTGGCCACGAGGGTGGAGGGCGCGCCCTACCCCCCTAGGCGCGCCCCCTGCCTCGTGGGCCCACGGTGGCTCCCCTCCACTTATTCCAGCTACCACACACTCCTTCTTCCTCCCACAAACATCACTAACAGCTCAAACCCGAGTCCAAGCTCATTTTGCTGCCATTTTCGATCACCTTGCTCAAAGCTCCATTCACAAAACTGCTTTGGGGGATTGTCTTGGTATGTCACTCCAACGGTCCAATTAGTTTTTGTTCTAGTGCTTTATTCATTGCATATTTTTCTACTTAGGTGACGTTGTTCTTGAGCTTGCATGTCAAATTTATGTGCTCAAAAGTAGTTTTGATGCATGATATTGCCTCTAGCCACTTATAGGAGTAGTTGCTATGAATTTTGTTGAGTTTGGTTCACTTTTATTTTGAAGTTACCAAAAATTTCAAAAAATTTCAGAAAAAGATGAAGAGATTTTTGAGGGGCTCATCGAGCCGAAGCTCGAAGGATAAGCAAAGTGAGGAGGATAAGAGGCCCAAATATAATCTCCCTCGCACTGCGGAAGTTCGGCCGTGTGAATGGCCTTGTGATAATTTCTTGAGAGCAGCCGGGATTTATGATGATTTCTTTGAATTGGCTGAGAATGCAGGCCTCACCGCCTTCCACCATGACCAACGCGAACAATATCTCTTACTCACCTATATCTTTGTCCAAAACATTCATTTCCATGCTAGGACCTCACACCTACGGTGGAATTTTATTTATATGATGAGCATAAGGAGATGTCACTTCGTGATTTTTGTCGGGTTTGCTTGATCCCTTTCGAGGGCAGCTGTCGGTGTCAAAACCGGCGGATCTCGGGCAGGGGGTCCCGAACTATGCATCTAGGTCAGATGGTAACAGGAGGCAGGGGACACGATGTTTTACCCAGGTTCGGGCCCTCTTGATGGAGGTAAAACCCTACGTCCTGCTTGATTAATATTGATGATATGGGTAGTACAAGAGTAGATCTACCACGAGATCAGAGAGGCTAAACCCTAGAAGCTATCCTATGGTATGATTGTTGTTCGTCCTACGGACTAAAACTCCCCGGTTTATATAGACACCGGAGAGGGCTAGGGTTACACAGAGTCGGTTACAATGGTAGGAGATCTACATATCCGTATCGCCAAGCTTGCCTTCCACGCCAAGGAAAGTCCCTTCCGAACACGGGACGAAGTCTTCAATCTTGTATCTTCATAGTCCAGGAGTCCGGCTGAAGGTATAGTCCGGCCATCCGGACACCCCCTAATCCAGGACTCCCTCAGTAGCCCCTGAACCAGGCTTCAATGATGACGAGTCCGGCGCGCAGATTGTCTTCGGCATTGCAAGGCGGGTTCCTCCTCCAAGTACTTCATAGAAGTTTTTGAACACAAAGGTAGTGTCTGGCTTTGCAAAATAACTTTCCACATATTGCCATAGAGAGAATAATATTTACACAAATCTAATCTGCTGATGTATTCCGTAGCGTGACATCACACCACGGCCAAGTCTTTATTCGAATCGTTTTATTGTCCCGCCTCAGCGCGTTTAGCGAGGCGGCTTCCTTGGCACGTCTTGTTAAAGCAGAGATCGTGTCCCCTTATTCCGGGATTCTCATCAATACGGGTGTGGGTAACCCAACCGCGCCATTGACTACGGCACCTGGGAGATAAGCGAGTTTTACCAGGCTGGTGGGGATGCATAGTCGCGTCCTCCCATATAAGGGGATAAGGATCCACCTTTTCATCCACGCCTTCTTCCTCCTTCGCCTATCCATTTCCGCGTACTCGAGCTCCAGCGCCCAAGTCCGCACACCCCACCTCAACCTTCTCTAGCCATGTCCGGAGAGGGAGGCAAGTGGATGGTCTCCTCCGTCACGGAGGGACACATCAAAAGACTGAGGAAGGCCGGATACTTGTCTAGCGACATTGCGCACCGGCTTCTCAAAGAGGGGCAGCTCATCCCCACCCCTAGGCCCCATGGGAGGGTGGTGTTCCTCCCCCATTTCCTCCATGGACTGGGTTCCCTCTCCACCCATTTGTCCGGGGGCTCATGTTCTACTATGGCCTGGATTTCCACGATCTGGCCCCGAATTTTGTCCTCAACATCTCGGCGTTTATCGTCGTGTGCGAGGCTTTCTTCTGCATCCGCCCCCATTTCGGCCTATGGCTCAAGACTTTAAATGTCAAGCCGAGGGTGGTGCGCGGCACTCAGGCGGAGTGCGGAGGCGCCATGGTGGGCAAGATGCCCAACGCCCTATGGCCCGAGGGCTCCTTCGTGGAGTCCCTAAAGGGGTGGCAATCGGGGTGGTTTTACATCACCGAGCCACGCGACCCTGAATGGGTCGCAGCTCCCGAGTTCCGATCCGGACCCCCTACGCGGCTCACCTCCTGGAAAGATATGGGCCTGTCGTGGGGTAAAGAAGGAGAGCTGACCGGACTCCAAACATGCGTCCAAACCCTGGTGGACAAGAAGCTCAAACTTGTCAACGTAGTCCATGTTTTGCCCATCCACCAGATCCTCCCGTGTCAACAACGGGCTTTCAACCTGTGGGAGTTCGACCCGGCGCAACATCGAACTCTAAGCAGGCTCTTCGACACAACGTACGAAGATGCTTGGAAGGTGCTTTTCAAGGGCACCGAGGCCCCCGCATCCACTACCGAGGATCATGGATTCAGCATGCAGCGTCGCACTCGTGTGGTAAGCTGTATTTACCTTTTACAGGGTATTAGTTTTTCATAGTTTGACTCCACGCGGGATCTTAAGCTCCCTTACCTTTGACAGGATTGGCAGGAGACGTACGGACAGATCAACTGTCCGGCTCCTTTGCCCGAAGGCCCAGCGGACGCTCGCTTGGCGAAGCTGCTGGTTCCGGCACCCTATGTGGTGCCAGAGAAGAAGGCCTAGAAGAAGGCCATGGGGACTCGGAAGAGTGCCCGGCGCCTGGGGGTGTCGGATTCATCATCTGACGACTCCAAGACACACCCCTCCCGTGAAGACGAGGAGGAGGAAGAAGAGACCTCTCCCCCTCTAGCGGGGGGAGAGAAGAAAAGGAAGGCCGCCCCAACTAGGGAGGCCGAAGGGTCCAAGAAGGGGAAAACCCTTCCTCCGGACGGCTCCGCCAATGCCGACGACGGCGAAGAGGAGTGGCCGCACAGGGCCAAGCCCCTGGCAAGATCGTAAGTGTCCGGGTACCAGAGTGATTCATAGTATTCTTCCATTGCACATCTTTTCCTTATGTCGAACATGTTTATGCAGTCCACCCAAAGACCGGCTCAACATGTCATCAAGAGGTTCCCTGGATTCGTCGGATGTGAATTCGCTTCCGACGGCTACCTCCCCCCCACCCTACGGACGACGCCGAGGTGCTGTCCCAACAGGTTCCAAGCCAGGAGGAGGTGGTCCTGGAGGCGCCGCAAGGCGACCTCCCGGACTCGAGGCGCGAAGGGGATAAAAACCCCAAGGGCTCCGAGTCCTTCCTTGAGCCGGACACCGCGCCGGAACCTTTAGTGGTTCCGGACTCCAGTAGGCGGCCTCCTTCCAAGAGGAGCGAGCCTACCGAGCCGGTGACCTCCATCCAACCGGAGGCACCAGAAAATTTGCTGGAGACGCTTTACGGCGCCTCCATCGACGAGGAGCACCGCACTATTATGAGTGCGGTGATCCAGAAGGTTCAATCCGCCAAGAGCGGACTGACTGAAGCCTGTGCCAGCCTTCTAACAGGCTTTGAGGTAGGTAAAGAATATGTAAAAATATTACTGCATAGAGAGTAGCCCCTGATGCTCTGTTCGGCGTTCGGAAAGAAAAGCCGAATAGAGGATCTAATAATCGCAGGAGTCTAACATAATCAATTCAATATGCGTATGCAGGCTTCGCTGCTGGCCTCCGCCGCACTGACTGCGGAGGTGGATACGCTGAAGCAGAACCTTGTGCGGTCCGAGAATGAGCTCGGCCATGCCAAGAGGCAACTCGAGGAGAAGGAAGGTAAGTAATACCTTGCGCAATTATATAGAGAAGATGTGGTTGCAAAAAATGACAGGATCAACGTGCTATTATAGGGGCCACGGCCGAGGTGGCAACCGTTAAGCAAGCGCTGTGCGAGGCCGAAAACAGGGCAGCCACGGAGCGCACGGAGAGAGAGAAGCAGGATGCGCGGGTGGAGGAGGTGCAGAAAGAGCTCCAGGCTCTCGTGAAAAAACACGAGAGTTTGGAGCTTGACTCAAAGATGCAAGCGTCCGAGCTTGCGGTAGCCCTCAAAAGCACGAAGTCTGCCAAGGCCGAAGCCCAGAAAGCCCTCAAAGAAATCGACGCGATGAAGAAGATAGCGGCGGGTAAGGCATTCATTATGCAAAGCAAGCACGTGAAAGTGAATTATTTGTTACTTACCCGAGTCCGGAGCTCTCCAGGAGCATTCGCAGATTTGCCCCGTAGTGTGTCTGATGCCGCCGCCTACTACCGAGCCGAGGAGGGGAGCTCGATGGAGAAGGTGTTCTGGTCTCAGTATGCTGAGGCCGGACACCTGGTGCCTTTGAGCGACCAGCTGAAGCAGATGGTCGAGCTCCACAAGGTTGCCGAATAGGCTGTAAAGGGCCTCATAGTTCGGCTGTGGCCTGGAGAGGCTCTGCCTGGGAGCTACTTCGGGCTGGTGAGGCGGCTGGTGGATGCATGTCCATGGCTTGAAGTAATCAAGCGGTCCGTCTGCATCGAAGGTGCTCGTAGGGCGCTTGTCCGTGCTAAAGTGCACTGGGGCAAGATGGATGCGGAGAAGCTGGTGAAGGACGGGCCGCTGCCGGGCAAGGAGCATCGTGTCCCGGAAGCATATTATGAGGGCGTCCTGAAGGGTGCCCGCCTTATAGCGGATGAATGCTCCAAAGATGTAATTTTTGAGTAAACTCGCATTTGCGATCATGTACGCTGAAAACTTGTTCATATGCACTAAGCAATGCTTTTGAATTTAAAATATTACCTTCTGTGCGGCTGTTTATCAAATTTGAGAGATGGCGAGTCGTCGGCTTCTGCCCCCATGCCACGAGTGCTGGGGTGTTCGGGATAAACATGAGCGCTCTTTTTCCCATTCTTGGGTCCTTCGAGGGAGGCGCTCAACACAACGAACAAGGCAATCGGACTATAATGCTTGAACACTCTCACTTAGCCATAGAATTCTATAATTTTAAATTTTGGTGAAGCCCCTAGTGTTCGGAAGACCGAGTTCGGGGCGCTATCCATGCCTAGGCCGGACAAAGCCGACTCCTCGCTCTAAGGGGCATAAGTCTTTAGGGACTCGAAAACCTCTCGAACAGCGACCAGCTCTTGCCTCATCATGACGGTCAGTTTTAGCTTTCTCTACTGAGGTGCTTAGCCCAGCTCAACTGGGGCACAATCGCAGTATTTCTCCTAGTGCTACCTTAGCCGATATAACGGAACGTAAGGTACCAAAACATAGGAGCCGGGCAAACCCAACTATTGACCCAAGACATGATTCGGAGCCGATGCATATAATGCTATAAGTTCGGGGTGCCGCACTTGTGAAAGTGTTCGGACTTCTCACACCATGTTGTGGGGTACTTAAGCCCCTGGCGTATTGGCCGTACCAAAGTGTACAGGTGCAACATGTCATTAATGAACATATATTCATAAAAAAGAGGTAATGCGGTAATAGACGTAAGCTATGCATTGTTTATTTAAAAAAGCTGTGATCAAAGCGGAACGATACAAATACTGCGATAAGCAAAATATGGGACTATCAAATATGTCCTTTCCAGGGGCAAGATGCGGAATGTTATGCAAAACAGGTATACTGCTCGTTATAGAGACCACCTTAGAGCTCCGTAGTGCGGCGTAGCTTTCTGCTTCCCTAGTTGTATCGTTTGTGTGGCAATTGTACTGCCGGACAAGCCTTCCGAAGAATGGAGTCCTAAAAATAAGAGAAATTTAAGAAATCGTCAGCCCCTAGTGCGGTTTAAGCCGCATTTCGGGCTTGCCGTGATGGTGCCCCTCCCCCTGTGCCCATGGTATTTCCAGAGCGTAGTTATGTACGCGCGGCACTGGTTTCGCAAGTTCGCAAGGGCTGGGGTTGGGGCCGCATTGCTACGCTTGCTCGGAACGTGCCAGGCGGTCTTGTTGTAGGTTACTCCGGGCGCGCTTGACGGTGTCCGGATGTTTAATGGTCGGACTAGAGAATTTCCTTGAGAGGCTGCTTTGTACTTCCGCTGCGATAGCCGCCATATGCTCCTCCATTCGGAGAGAGCGTTCAGTGTTTCCATTGACCGTGATGACGCCTCGAGGGCCTGGCATCTTGAGCTTGAGGTATGCGTAGTGCGGCACCGCATTGAACTTGGCACATGCGGTTCGCCCGAGCAGTGCGTGATAGCCACTGCGGAACGGGACTACGTCGAAGATTAACTCCTCGCTTCAGAAATTATCCGGAGATCCGAAGACCACTTCAAGTGTAACTGAGCCTGTACAGTTGGCTCCTACACCTGGTATGACGCCTTTAAAGGTCGTTCTGGTGGGTTTAATCGTCGAGGGATCGATGCCCATTTTCCGCACTGTATCCTGATAAAGTAGGTTCAGGCTACTGCCGCCGTCCATAAGGACTCTAGTGAGGTGAAATCCGTCAATAATTGGGTCTAGAACCAATGCGGCGAATCCGCCATGACGGATGCTAGTGGGGTGGTCCCTTCGATCAAAACTGATCGGGCAGGAAGACCATGGGTTGAACTTTGGGGTGACTGGCTCCATCGCGTATACGTCCCTTAGCACACGCTTCCACTCCCTCTTGGGGACGTGGGTTGTGTATATCATGTTCACCGTCCGCACTTGTGGGGGAAAACCTTTCTGTCCACTGTTGTTCGGCGGCCGGGGCTCCTCCTCATCATCGCTATGCAGCCCCTTGTCTCTGCTTTCGGCATTTAACTTGCCTGCCTGCTTGAACACCCAACAATCCCTGTTGGTGTGATTGGCAGGTTTTTCGGGGGTGCCATGTATCTGGCATGAGCGATCGAGTACTCGGTCCAAACTGGACGGGCCCAGAGTATTTCTTTTGAATGGCTTTTTCCGCTGACCGGGTTTAGAGCCTCTGAATCTGGCATTAACTGTTGTATCCTCAGCATTGTCGCTGTTAATGTGGCACTTTTGCTTGTTGCGACGCGACCTGCCACTGCTGTCCTTGGTATCCGAATTACCAAGGCTCTTGGTCATGTTATTGCTACGAGCTAGCCAGTTGTCTTCTCCCGTGCAAAAGCGGGTCATAAGTGTCGTGAGGGCTGCCATAGATTTTGGCTTTTCCTATCCTAGATGCCGTGCAAGCCACTCGTTGCGGATGTTATGCTTGAAGGCTGCTAGGGCCTCTACGTCCGGACAGTCGACGATTTGATTTTTCTTGGTTAGGAACCGTGTCTAGAATTATCTGGCCGATTCCTCTGGCTGCTGAATTATGTGGCTTAGGTCATCGGCGTCCAGTGGTCACAACTAAGTGCCCTGGAAATTGTCGAGGAATGCGGCAGGTCCTCCCAACAACCAATTGATTCTACTGGCAAGCTGTTAAGCCAATGCCGAGCTGGTCCTTTAAGCTTGAGTGGGAGGTATTTGATGGCGTGTAAGTCATCACCGCGGGCCATGTGGATATGAAGGAGATAGTCCTCGATCCATACCGCAGGATCTGTTGTGCCATCATATGATTCGATGTTCACGGGTTTGAAACCCTCGGGGATTTGATGATCCATTACTTCATCTGTGAAGCATAGTGGGTGTGCGGCGCCTCTATACTGGGCTATATCACGACGCAGCTCAAACGAGCTTTGTCTACTGTGTTCGGCCTGGCCGGATTTACTATATCCGGCGTGACGAGTACCGTCTCGTGCCGTGGGGCGCCCACGTGATCCGTAGATCAATCTTGTTTGCCTTGTCCTCCAATATGTCTCGCAGGTCTGGCGCATTTTCCCATGCCTTGGTATTTTTGGAGCGGCACCGGGGTGCGACTTGAGTGGGGGGCCGAGAGGCCTCTCTGTCGCGGCCACGGGGTGGCCGGTCGCCCGCATCATGCGCTGGTGATGTAGGTTTATGTGCTTCCTCCTCTAATTGGGGTAGCAACCTGCGCTTTGGGTAGCTCTTGGAGGGGCGTTCGAGTTCATACTCTTCGGCCGCAAGGACTTCAGTCCATCTGTCGGCTAGCAAATCTTGATCAGCTCTAAGCTAGTGCTGTTTTTTCTTGAGGGTGCTCGCCGTGGCCATAAGCCTGCGTTTGAAACGCTCTTGTTCGACGGGATCCTCCGGCACGACAAATTCGTCATCGTCGAGGCTTGCCTCGTCTTCGGAGGGAGGCATGTAATTATCGTCCTCGACCTCTCTGTCTGCCACTCTCTCATGAGGGCTGGCTTCTCTATCCTCCTGTGCTGAATCTTGCTGGAGGTGGTTGTCTTCGGCACAGTCCGGGGTGTTATTATCCCCCGTGCCGGAATCACCGTTTTTGTTTTGGCGGGATTTAGAGCGGCGTCGCTGACGCTGGCGCTTAGGCTGCTTCTTGGAGGGGTCATCCTACGTTGTTCCATCGCCATTGCCTTCTTTTGGGGTGTCCATCATGTATATATCATACGACGAGGTGGCTTTCCAGTGCCCTATAGGCGCTGGTTCTTGATCGTCTCCTGCATCGGCGTCCATACCGTCGATGTCTTCGGAGTCGAAGTCGAGCATGTCGGTTAAATCATCGACAGTGGCTACGAAGTGGGTGGTGGGTGGGCTTTGAATTTCTTCATCATCCACATCCCAACCTTGCCGACCATAGTCCGGCCAGGGCTCTCCTGACAAAGAGAGAGACTTTAGTGACTTCAGAATATCGCCGAAGGGCGAGTGCTAAAAGATGTCCGTGGCGGTGAACTCCATGATCGGCGCCCAATCAGGTTCGATCGATCGAGGTGCGGAGGGCTCGGAGTCTGGAGAGGAGTCCAGCTCCTTGGAGTCACAGGCTTCGCAGAGAACAGGGCTGGTGTTCGGCTCGATCGCCGTAGAAATTGCAGCCCCCGAGGAGGTGTCTAACCACCCATCCTCGGTTGGTCTGATCGGCTCCGAGCTAGGGGTCGCAGCGGACATAGGTGCGGCCTCCAGGGCACTGTTCGGCGGCAGAGCTAAATCATGCCCATCGTGACAGTGCGGCGCACTCGGCTGTGGCTCGCGGATGTCGGCCGTGTAGTTCAAACTTCCAAATCTAACCTGATGGCCAGGGGCGTAGCTTTCGATCTGCTCCAGATGACCAAGCGAATTGGCCCGCAGTGCAAAGCCGCCGAAGACGAAGATCTGTCCGGGGAGAAAAGTCTCACCCTGGATCGCATCACTGTTGATGATCGGAGAAGCCATCGGGCCTAAAAGCGACAACACAGAGGAACTCTCAATGAAAGCACCAATGTCGGTGTCAAAATCGGCGGATCTCGGGTAGGGAGTCCCGAACTGTGCTTCTAGGTCGGATGTTACAGGAGGCAGGGGACACGATGTTTTACCCAGGTTCGGGCCCTATTGATGGAGGTAAAACCCTATGTCCTGCTTGATTAATATTAATGATATGGGTAGTACAAGAGTAGATCTACCACGAGATCAGAGAGGCTAAACCCTAGAAGCTAGCCTATGGTATGATTGTTGTTCGTCCTACGGACTAAAACTCCCCGGTTTATATAGACACCGGAGAGGGCTAGGGTTACACAGAGTCGGTTATAATGGTAGGAGATCTACATATCCGTATCGCCAAGCTTGCCTTCCACGCCAAGCTTGCCTTCCGGACACGGGACAAAGTCTTCAATCTTGTATCTTCATAGTCTAGGAGTCCGGCCGAAGGTATAGTCCGGCCATCCGGACACCCCCTAATCCAGGACTCCCTCAGCAGCATAGAGGAACCACATCGTGACGACGTGGATGGGTTTATTGATACCATTATTGTAGGGGAAAGGAGGAAGGTTTCCGACGCATGAATTACTAGCATACACTTCTTGTTCTACGTTACTTTGCTATATTTGCTAGTAGATGCTTAATTGGGCGCAGAAACTATGGAAACTTGAGTGCCCCTGATATTGTTATTTTGTGCCATGCCTTATTTCGTGATGACACATTCAGTATGGGCGCTATTATTGCAAAGCGGTTAAATCTTAACCGTACTAAGGGCCCCGTCCTTGGAGGCATCTTCGCCTCGCGCCTCGCTGGACACTTTAACATACCTATTAGGCATTATGAGAAGGAAGAGAAGTTGCTGCCTCCTGTTTATTTAGGTTATAAGAGTACGGTAGCACATGATTTTATTGTTAAGAATAGGGAAAAGGCGCTTAAGTACAAATTAATATTTGGTAAAAATCATCCTGAGACTATTACCTTGCCTACTCCTTCCTTGTTTGATTTATCTGCAGGCAAGTACCTTGTTTTGTTGGAGGCCATTCATGCCTACCGGAACCCTACATCAGCTACAGAGCCAGAGTCAGAACCACAATTTGATCCTCCATGACAGTCTGATTACCAGTGGGTCCGGAGGTGATTGCCAACCAGTGGCAATCCGAGGCTTCTTCATAGTACGAGCCCAACTATTACTTTGGATATCCGACAGGCCAGCCGTGGCCATATACCAACTTAGGCCAAAAGCCTAAGCTTGGGGGAGTACGTATTTCTCACCGACATTACATTCATGTTCACACACTCATTGCTACCTGTTGGTGCTCATACTTTTTCGCTGTATCATCCATGCTAGTTTATTTTCCTTTTTTATGCTTTCTTCTTGTGTGTTTAATAAACCTTAAGAAAAACAAAAAAATAATTAGTTGTAGCTTTGAATTAGTTTAATTTCCATACTTGTAGTAGTAATTAAAAAGAAAACCCAAAAATATTTCTCGTTCTTCTTTTGCTTGTTGGGAGCTTTCCCGAGTAAATAGTTTTATTTCTTTTCTTTCCTTTGGGGGTCGAGAGGAGAAGACCATTATTAAAATGTTAAAGCGGCACTTATATGCTTTATCGTTGATCTGATAAAGAGCCCATATTACCTTGTCTTCTCTCTTGAATTGAATGCTTGCAGATTCCAGCTTAGTCCAATGCACATGCACTATTATTATTATCCACACTATTCGGTCCTGCAAGTGAAAGGCAATAATGATTATTATATGATGAATTTATTGAGATGAGAAAAGATGGTATGAACTCAACCTCTCTTGTTTTTGTAAATATGGTTAGTTCATCGTTCCTGATTCAGCCTATTATGAATAAACATGTTTGCAATGACAATTAGAGATTATAGTTGCTTATGCCATGCTTAATTAGCTAGGAGCTTATAATGGTTTACCTTGCGTGCCAACATGCTATTAAAATGGTTGTGATGTGGTATGATAGGGTGGTATCCTCTTTTGAATGATTCGAGTGGCTTGACTTGGCACATGTTCATGCATGTAGTTGAAACAAAGTCAACATGGCCTCTACGATATTTATGTTCATGGTGCATTATATCCTACTCATGCTTGCATTCGGTGTTGATTAATTTTAATGCATGTTCATGACTGTTGTCGCTCTCTAGCTGGTCACTTCTGAGTCTTTTGCTAGCCTTCACTTGTACTAAGCAGGAATACTGCTTGTGCATCCAATTCCATAAACCCCAAAGTTATTCCATATGGGTCCACCATACCTACCTATATACGGTATCTACCTGTCGTTCCAAGTAAACTTGTATGTGCCAAACTCTAAACCTTCAAATAAAAATTCTGTTTTGTATGCTCAAATAGCTCATGTATCAACTAGGGATGTCCGTATCTTCCATGTTAGGAGGGTAATCCTCAAGAGGAGTGGACTACGCTCCTCACTCACGAGAAAATGGCTGGTCACCAGGATTCCTAGTCCCATGCTTTATGAAAACCAAATCAAAATAATTGCAAACAAAACTCCCCTGGGACTATTGTTAGTTGGAGGCACTCGTTGTTTCAAGCAAGCCATGGATTGATGCTTGCTGGTGGAGGGGGAGTATAAACTTTACCATTATGTTTAGGAACTGCCTATAATGTGTGTAGCATGGAAGATATCACCGTCTCTCGGTTGTTATGTTGACAATGAAAGTATACCGCTCAAAATATTATTCATATCTATTTCAAAACCGAGCTCTGGCGCCTCTACAAATCCCTGCCTCCCTCTGCGAAGGGCCTACCTAATTACTTTTATGTTGAGTCATTATCCTCTTATTAAAAAGCACCAACTAGAGCACCGCTGTCATTTGCATTCATTACTGTTAGTTTACATTGAGTATGACTTGACTGGATCTCTTTTACCATGAATTACAATGTCTAGTCTGTCCTTTATCTTTAAAGGTGCTCTGCATTTATGTTTTGTGGTCTCAGAAAGGTCTAGCGAGATACCATCTTGTTATATCATATCATGATTGTTTTGAGAAAGTGTTGTCATCCAAGATTTATTATTATTGCTCGCTAGTTGATTATGCCATTGATATGAGTAAACATGAGACCTAAATGTTCTTGTGAATATGGTTAGTTCATAATCTTTGCTGAAAACTTGAATGCTGGCTTTACATATTTACAACAAGAGCAAACAGAGTTTGTAAAAGTTTTTCTTTATCACTTGTAGTTTATCAACTGAATTGCTTGAGGACAAGCAAAGATTTAAGCTTGGGGGAGTTGATACGTCTCCGTCGTATCTACTTTTCCAAACACTCTTGCCCTTGTTTTGGACTCTAACTTGCATGATTTGAATGGAACTAACCCGGACTGACGCTGTTTCCAGTAGAATTGCCATGGTGTTATTTTTGTGCAGAAATAAAAGTTCTCGAAATGACCTGAAAATCAATGGAGAATTATTTTGGAATATATAAAAAATAATGGAATGAAGATCCACGTCAGGGGCCCCTCCAACTGTCCACGAGGGTGGGGGCGCGCCCTAACCCCCTGCGCGCCCCCTGCCTCGTGGGACCCCTGACGCTCCACCGACCTCAACCCTGATTCCATATATTCACTTTCAGGGAGAAAAAAACCAGCGAGAAGGATTCATCATGTTTTACGATACGAAGCCGCCGCCAAGCCCTAAACTCTCTCGGGAGGGCTGATCTTGAGTCCATTCGGGGCTCCGGAGAGGGGAATCCGTCACCATCATCATCATCAACCATCCTCCATCACCAATTACATGATGCTCACCGCCGTGCATGAGTAATTCCATCGTAGGCTTGCTGGACGGTGATAGGTTGGATGAGATTTATCATGTAATCGAGTTAGTTTTGTTAGGGTTTGATCCCTAGCATCCACTATGTTATGAGATTGATGTTGCTATGACTTTGCTATGCTTAATGATTTTCACTAGGGCCCGAGTGCCATGATTTCAGATCTGAACCTAATGTTTTCATCAATATATGAGAGTTCTTGATCCTATCTTGCAAGTCTATAGTCACCTACTATGTGTTATGATCGGGCAACCCCGAAGTGACAATAGTCGGGACCACTCCCGGTGATGACCATAGTTTGAGGAGTTCATGTATTCACTATGTGTTAATGCTTTGTTCGGGTACTCTATTAAAAGGAGGTCTTAATATCCCTTCGTTTCCGCTAGGCCCCCGCTGCCACGGGAGGGTAGGACCAAAGATGTCATGCAAGTTATTTTCCATAAGCACGTATGACTATATTTGGAATACATGCCTACATTACATAGATGAATTGGAGCTAGTTCTGAGTCACCCTAGGTTATGACTGTTACATGATCGATCGCATCTGGTATAATGCTCCATCACCGGTCCATTGCCTACGAGCTTTCTATATATTGTTCTTCGCTTATTTACTTTTCTGTTGCTATTGTTATCATCACTACAAAATACCAAAAATATTACTTTTGTTACCGTTACCTTTTACCACCATTACCACTACTATCATATTACTTTGCTACTAAACACTTTGCTGCAGATATTAAGTTTCCAGGTGTGGTTGAATTGACAAATCAGCTGCTCATACTTGAGAATATTCTTTGGCTCCCCTTGTGTCGAATCAATAAATTTGGGTTGAATACTCTACCCTCGAAAAATGTTGTGATCCCCTATACTTGTAGGTTATCACGCCTCTGCTACGACACGTGTGCGTACTACATCGACCAGTATGTACGTACACGTTCGCGACCAAAATGACAAAGCTACGTACGCTTCGACCAGGTGGGTCCCGACTGTCAGGCACTTCCTTGCGTGCGAAGATATAGCTGGTGGGTCCCAACAGTCAGGGGGTGAATCATTTTTCGGACGCACTTCCTTGTGTGCGAAGATGTAGCTAGTGGGTCCCAGCAGTCAGGGGGAATCTTTTTTTCATGAAATACGGTGGCCCGTCCGGTGGATCCCCGTTGTCAGGTGCAAGAACAATTATTTTGCGCATAATAAGGAAGCACTTCCTTGCGGCTGCTGTGGACCCAACTGTCAGCCTCTCCACGTACAGTACTCTTCCGATGGAAGTCGGTCGTTGAACACATTGAACACGCCGCGCCGAGAGCACCAAGACGGTAGGACGATGGCGAGCCCTAGGAAGGGGACGACGCGGAGCCACGGAAGACACGGCAGTGGATGTCCATGCGGAGAGGAGTACGAGGGTTCACTGGTTTGGCTGCGGTGTGAGGCTACCGTCGCCGCAGAATAACAGGGGGTGTGGGTGAGTAGAGGGATGGCCTGGCCAGCGGTGGGAGTAGTAGGGGGCGGTGAGGCCTCCGCAGTATCACAGTTGGCCACAGGAGGCAGGAGCACGCGGCACGACTGGCGTTGGTTTGGGCGGTTGGAGCAAGAAGAATAGAGGTTGAAGAAGCACTACGGCCGTTGGATGGACATTGTATGGTCACTGGAGCTAGAATCGTTCATATATTGACTAAGTTCACAAAGCCCTCCGTCCCCGTTAACTTAGTAGGCCCACAAGTCAGCCTCCCACTGCGGTGGGTCCCAGCTAGCAGGGGGTATTCATTTTTTTGTGCGCAATAAGGAGGCACTTCCTTGCGTGCGAAGATATAATTGGTGGGCCTGACCTGTCAGCGAAGGGAATGTTTTTTTCACGAAATACAGGGGCCCTTCCGGCGGGTCTCAGATGTCAGGTGGAGGAATCATTATTTTGCGCGTAATAAGGAGGCATTTCGTTGTGTGCGGCCGTGGACCCAGCTGTCAGCCTCTCCACGTATAGTCCACTTCCGATGGATGTCGTTCATTGACCACGTTGACCACGCCGCACCGAGAGCACCAGGGTGGTGGATGAAGGTGAGGCCTACGAAGGGAATGACACGGGGCTGGTGAAGACATGGCAGTGGCTGCCCACGTAGTGGAGAGTACGAGGGTTGACTAGTTCTGATGCCGTCGCAGGAAAATAACATGAGGTGTGGGTGAGTAGAGGGATAGACAGGCCAGGGATGCGAGTATACGATGGGGTCGTGAGGCCTGCCCGGCAACACAGCCGGCCATGGGAGGCGGGAGCAGGCGGTTCCGATGGCGCTGGTTTGGGCGGCTAGGGCAGGAAGATCAGAGACTGAAGAAGCACGATTGCCGTTAGATTGACATCTAATGGTCTGACGCTGGTAGAGTCGATTGTTGACTAAGTTAATTTTTGAGTAACCTTGTGTTCGCATGAACTTAGTAGGCCCACAAGTCAGCCTCCAAATCTGTGGCAGACAACATATAGCCCATTTGCTATTTTTCAATAATTTGTAGCCCATTTGCTAATTCTTAAGTAATTTATTACAGCCCATTTTCTGCCCAGGACCACGGTCAAAAAGTTCAACCTTATTTTGCATATTTTGGTGGAGTCCGAACTTTTGTGATCCCAAAATGATAAACATTTTTTAAGAACTTATTGATTTGCCAAAAAAATCATTTTGTTTTTGTAAGCAAATAAGACGTGGGACAATTAAGTTGGTTTAAGGGAAAACCAGTGGTAAGAAAATCAGCGCTGGGAGGGAAAACAACAACAAAAATAAGTATGTAAATATGAAAGGGAATTTTATGTATTTTCAATATAATGATACTTGTATATGAACTAGTAAAACTATAGGTAGATATTAGAAAACGGATGTAGGACATGCGTTTCAAGAGGAAAATAGAACTGGGCTGTGGGTTTGTTTCAGTAAAAAACTGCCTGCGGATGTTGTAAGAAAAAATATAACTAACACTGGCGGGCCAGAGGCCAGTAGATACCTGCTGGATCTTTATGCCCCGTTGTCCTCATGGGCTGGGCCTGTTAAAAAGAAAACCAAGCCTGGGCAGTCTACAACCCAGTTGAAACTTGCTCGACCTGAAAAAACAATATACGTGCTCAATGAACGAGAGAATTCTGCAAGTACAAACTGATAACTGTGATGCAGCAGGGATATTGTTTATTCATCGTGATAATAAGTGCATGCACTTGTTTCGAAAAATTTGGGGAACTGGGAATTCGAACGGCAGGTGCTTATGCTACCCATCAAATAAAAATCAGGTGCCTGATAATTCGTTTTGAAACAAATGATTCAGGTTTATATCCACGTCGACCCTCAGCATGATGCTTGGAAGCAAATGCCAAGTTCATACCAAAAGATCATTAACAACAATACCAACTTGCGGAAAATAAGGTAGTACAAGAACCATACCAAACTAACTTATAATATTTTTTACTCCTGGCCCTAGTGTTCGTCTGGTGGAAAATCTTGCAGAGGACCAGCTCCCGCTCCTTCTCTTGCTCCAGGTCCCCGAGGTGGTACTGGTGCATCACCCAGTTGGTCCTCTACTGGTCAAAGTTCTTGTTGGTGTGCAGCACCAGAACCTTTTTGCTGCCGGCCGTTGACCATCACCAGTGTAACGCCCCGGACACACCCGCCGGTGGTCGTTACTCCTGGCGGGATCTAGACTGGCCCCACAGATCAATACTGGTCTTTTCTGCGCACTTTTTCCTCACTCATCCGCACCCGGGAGCAACTTCCCGGCCGGTCACCCATTCTGACACTACTCCAAGCTGAGCACGCTTAACTTTGGAGTTCTGTCCGAATGGGCTCCCGGAAAAGAAGGAATTCCTTATTGATATGAGTAGTCTATCATCCCTAATAAGCCAGGCTATCACATACACCCCACTCAGAGGAACCGACGTCCTCGTCGGGCCACAAGAAAGTTCCCTCTTGGCACATACGTCTGTGCATCCAGTCCAGTAAATGTGCCATGCCGGGTGCCACGATGGGTCACAAACGTCATGAACAACATGACCGCGCACCTGTCCGCAACCATCCATGTAACCACGAGGGTCGGCTCTGATACCAACTTGTAACGCCCCAGACACACCCGTCGATGGTCTTTACTCCTGGTGGGATCTAGACTGGCCCCACAGATCAATACTAGTCTTTTCTGCGCACTTTGTGCTCACTCATCCGCACCCGGGAGCAACTTCCCGGTCGGTCACCCATCCTGACACTACTCCAAGCTGAGCACGCTTAACTTTGGACTTCTATCCGAATGGGCTCCCAGAAAAGAAGGAATTCCTTATTGATATGAGTAGTCTATCATCCCTAATAAGCCAGGCTATCACAACCGGCAAGGTATTGCCGGTGTTGTGCCACATTGCGTGCATGCCGCACTCCGACTGTATCTTGCGATGCGTCCACGTGCCCCTTTTGTATGCCCTGGAATTGCGCTGGAACAAATGCTTGCTTAGGCCACTCAGTGTGGTACCTGCAGTATTGTCGAATACAGGTTTTAGTGTACGTAGTTGGCATTTTCGTAACATCTTTGGCATGTTGCAGTCACTTGTTTCACTTTTTATTAACTGTCAAATTGTAATTGCTTCACCAGGTCTGTGTCTAAAAAGAAAAATAGAGGTATAAACAAAGAAATATGTTTGTGCAAGTAGATGGCCAATCGGTGTCTTACCTGGAAGTTTCTCAGGATGGGTGTAGCATATGTCGTGCTCGCTGTTAATGGTTGGTATGAACAAATCGATGGGAGGGTGAGATCTCGCGCTGTCAGCACTCATTTTGGCCTTAAGGTGCTTGATTAGCTCCTGATCCATGGGATCGAACTTGACGCTAGCCGACAGCACCGGCCAATCCTTCTTCGACTTGCATCGGTTAATTCCAGTTATATGGTACTCAACGTATGATCAATCGACTGTTTTAAGTGAATGATGAAAGATTTCGGCAGATAAGTGGTACTCCCAATCTGAAGTCCAGAATACCTGAACACGCCGCCGGGATTTTTGTGTCACCTCACACGCAATGTGTTATCACGTCAATTCAATGTGTGGACATGATGAATAATTTGACCGACGTATACTAGTACTGCTACTGTACTACTTACTAGTCATATTTAGTGTCACATTTTAACCATACGTTTAACTAACAAGTACGCACTTGAAGCCTAATTGATATATATAGGGTGGGTCTATTCTAACAACACCCCTTAAGACCTTATTCTAACATCACTTTCTTATTCTGCTAACACCATCGAGATGACCCGTAGCTAGAAACTAACCCCGGAAAACAAAAAACCGAACTGCACCGGACAAAAAAACCCCACGCCCCACCTTATCTTCCCACTCTCCCCACAACCCTAGCTCCCTCCCAACCCCGTGCCCCTACCCTCCCCACCTTCTCTGTCGACGCCGCCAACCACCACCTCCCTACCCGCATCGTGCCCCACCTCCCTCCCCACCTTCTCCGGCGCGGTGCGCCCCTACCCTGCACACCTTCTCAGGCGGCTCCGCCCACCACCACCTCCGACCACGTTCCACAGCACAACCTTCTATGCTGGCTGCCACCTCTCTTTCTCCCACGCCACCTAGCACTCATGGCGAGATCCGTCTGCCCCCTCGGCCCCTAGCGCGGCCTCAGCCACCCGATCCGACCGCCGTCGACCCTCAGCGTGGAAGCCCCCCCGCTTGCGCAGCACGGCGTCGAATCCGGGGAGATCTGTGCGGGTGCCCCTGTCCCGCGCCACCGAGACCGCCCCCTACCCTGCGCCCTTCTGATGGGAGGATGGGGAGGAGGTGCTCCATCGACGGCGAGGTCAACGGCAGAGGTCGTGGCCCTGCCTCCCCCACCTCGAGCATGTGGTCGAGGCCCCACAGGTCGCCGCGGCTCCCAGGCAGACCGGCGACGAGCAAGAGGCCGTAGGAGGAGCGTCCAATGGTGCTAGATCCGTCCACGCGGGATCCATGTCGCGGGCGCGGGGTGGGCAGAAGGAGTGTACTCCCCCGGGCGTCCAACCGTCCTTGCGGGATCCTCGTCGGCGGAGGCCCGTCTGTGCAGTTGCTGCATCCCGGGAAGTCCACACATCGTGGCTGTGTAGTACGCGCATTGTAGCCATGCAGTTCCCCGGTGACTTCCGGTGGAAGAGCAGTAACGCCGCCCCTCTCACACCCCCTCCCCCATCCTTAATGCAGGTTTATGCTCGTCGATGGCTCCTTGCTCTTCAGGTGACCAATTGTTTTTTCAGGCGAGAAGAGGAGGAGGAACTCTACCCACCGTGCAGTTCACGCGACGGGCTTGTGCGGTGCGGAACTCATCTGCATGTAGTGCACTGGCCGTGTGCGCAGTCTGCCTCCCCCGCGCATGCGTGCAGTACACTTCCCCCGATGGTGTAGTTCTCTGTTGGGTGATGAAGTTTGCCAGTGCTAGTCTATGGCGTGGACAAGTAGTTCGACGGCGCCCTTGGAATTTCTCAGGCATTTGCGGGAGCCTTAGGACCTCTGTTTGTGATTTTTTTATTGCAGGTTGTTTTTACTAATTATTTTAGAGACCAGTTTGTGTCATATATATGTATGGATAGCTGGTGGCGGCATGCAGTTCAACCGAATCGGCATAATATGTTTATTTACTCACGCAGTTCGCTCACCCAAAAAACTTCAAAAAGAAGTGCAATTGTACCGTAACAAAATAACTATTGCAGTGCACTTCTCTCTTAATTTATATGAACCATAAATCCTCTCAAATTCTCAATGTATATGCAAGTACGAGTAGTATACAACAAGTCAGTATATAGTGTTATTGGTGTTTGGTGCAACAGTAACATGTGTTTCCTCTCTTCTATGTGCAGGCATGAATTTGGTCACCATGTTCTTTAATGTGAAGAAATCAATCACTTGGTGCACTTCCAGACTTCTCTTTCCTTCATACACTACTTACTACATATATCAGTATATGGTCGAAAATATCCAGTACCTGTATGTGTGTCTCCGCCATAGTAATTTGTCCAAGGAAGCACCATCTATTTTTCCATGCAGTGCATTGACATGTTTTTGCAGCTCTCTCCTCCACTCCTTGTTGTTCGCGAGGGGACAAGCGCACTGCACTAGGGGTGACCGGTGTCATACTTTTTTAAGTAGTTCATCTTGTTATGTATTTTTTTAGTAGTCATCTTGCTGTATGTTTCAGTTTGACCATGTTAATGCATGCAACTCTTTGCTGGTTTGGGTGCAGGTCGCAGGCATTTGTCTATGCAGTAAGCACTGAAACTTGTTCACTCATTAGCTATGGAGAGGTTCACTACACCACTCGCCATAGGATACTGTTTTGTTTTGTTATTTGCAGGAGGTTTTCTTGTCTAGAGGGAATCGGCAGTACCCGGATTTCGCATGTAACTGCAGTCCACAGTACAGGGACCTACAGCTCTCTCTCCCTGTCGTGGAAGTACATCACGAGCAAAAGGTGCCTCGAGGTGGGCGAGGTCCTGGCCTTGGAACTCCCTGCGCCTCCTCCCTTCTGCTGAAGTCGTTGGTCACCGGTGTGACGCTAGACCAGGCGACAAGGGCGCTGGATGGGTCGTGCAGCGGTGCGGGGCACGCATCGTGCTCTTCTGCAGTCGAGGGCATGTTGGGGGCATGTGGATGGCCAGTTGGGGGCATGGTGTTTGGCCATGGTGGCTGCTGACAGTGGTCAGAGGTAGTCCACGGCGAAGTCTATGTCCAAATAGACCCGATAATATTGGTTTTCATTTTAGGTCCTTTTTGCAATTTATCGTGTTATATAGAATTTCATTTTAGTGGTTTTGTTGCACACACCCTGAGAAAAAAAGCAATCAAGTTCATTAGGTGGGCCTTAGAGGTTCACCCCATGAAAAAAATGTGGCTGAGTATGTCCTAATATAGAGAATTTTGGTTTTTTGAGAGGTTCGCTCCTCTGTCCTATGCAGTTCTTTTTGTTTTGAACAAAATAAACAGGCGAAAAAATGTAGCTCCAGAAAAAAATAACATTGCAAGAGGTTCACTTCCTTTTATTTCTGCCTTGTGGTTCACTTTCTCCAACCGAAAAATGCAGTTCTCTAACATCGATCATGTAGTCCTCATGCAATTTTAAAAATTTAGAAAAAGGGAAAAAAATCATGTGGTTCACTTAGACTCGTGTTGCGCTTCACTTATCCCTTCATGTGGTTCACTTGCCTCGTCTTTGAGGACCACTCTTGTTTGTAAAAAAAGATGAAAAAACTCACAAAAACTCGTCTGAGAAAATGTACGTCCGACAACAGAAATCATGAAGTTCACTTGACTCTCTGATGTAGTGCGATTTTTGACTGAAGTAGTGTGGTTTTTTGTCGGATGAAGTTCACTCATTGATTTGGGTGTCGCGAAAAACAGAGTGTCCGCATTTCGCTAATTTTAAAATTGCCCTTAACCGTAAGGAATTAGAGAGAGTGTTCTACATGAAAAAGTTGCGTCTCTTCGATATCTTTCCAACGGCATATCAACTGAATCATTTCGACAAGCGGTTTATAAAAAATTCGCACAAAACGACCGCTGCTACCCGTTGTCCGCCGCACCATTTTCAAAATTACCTTAAAACCATAAGGAATCTCAAAATCATTTCTATATATAAAAGTTGCGCCTTGTCCATAGCTTTCCAACAACGTATTACACGCCTCATTTCGACAAACGATTCAAAAACTAGAGCGAAAATAGTACGGAAAATTGCAAAAATTTAGAAAAACATAATTCCGCGATTTAGTAAATTGCAAGAATTAGAGAAAATAATGCATATGAAAAAGATGCGCCTCGACGATATATTTCCAACGGCGTATCATTTGCTTTATTCCGATGAGCGGTTTAGAAAAAATCACGAATATACGCTCGCTGCCACTCGTCATCCGCCGCACCGTTTTTGAAACTGCTCTTAAACCGCGAGGGTCCTCGAGAAGTGTTCAACATTGCGAAGTTGCGCCTAATCCATAGCTTTCCAACGGTATGTTGTAGGCCTCATTCCGATAAACGGTTAAAAAATTAGAGCGAAAACAGTACCGAAAAAACACTGCGTGTAGTTTTTTTCGACATGAAGTTCGCTAGTCTGTATTGCAGTGCTCTTGTTATAGAAAGTGCAGTGCTCTCGCGTTGAGCGTGCAGTGCGGAAGTGTTGTAAGAATAACTATTCTGCTAATATTAGCATAATAGACCGAATGTGTGTGTGTCTCTATATATATATACATACATACATACATACATAAACACTATTCTGATCACGGGATCAGAATAATATTCTGATCACAACCTGACCTGCCCCGCTAGTAGTACGTTGAACTTCCCTGTGAACTAGGTTGAACTTCCGCCAACATTGCCAAAATGGGGCTTGCGATACACCGTTGGAAAGCTATGAACACCAATATCATGACCCAACTTAAATTTTTGGCAAAATATAAGCTGTTTAAGAGCAGTTTTGAAAACCGTTTTTTCTTCGCACAAAAAACATGAATCGTATTTTCGATCGCATTTCTATACCGTTTATCGGAATGAGGCATATAATATGGCATTGGAAAGTTGCTGCAAAACCGCTCCTTCCACATGTTGAAAGTTTTCTCTAATTCCCAATGGTTAAAGAGTAATTTGAAAAAACGTAAAATTTCGTAAACCGAACAGCTGAGTTCGTTTTTTCGATGTCATTTCTAAACGGCTAATCCAATGGAGGCATATGATATGGCGTTCGAAAGCTTATGAAAATGCGTTACTTTTTCATCTTGAAAGTTTTTTTCTAATTTTGATTGGTTTAAGAGTAATTTAGAAAACGGTACAAGTTCCACCGAGTTTGTATTTTTGAGCTAATTTTTTAACCTTACATCCAAATGCAGCAAATGATATGGCGTTGGAAATCTTGAAGAAATGCGAAACTTTTTTGTATATACTGTTTCTCCTAATTCATTACGGTTTTATGTCAGTTTTGAAAATGGCTGAAAACATATTTTTGCCGTAATTTCTATAAACTTTATCGGAATGGGGCAAATAATATACCGCTGAAAAGCTACGGAAAATGCGAAAAAAATTCATGTTGATGGTTTTCTGTGATTCCTTGCCGTTTTCAAGTAATCTCGAAAATGGCGAGATCGTTCGTTCTACCTTTATCGCGAAACAGATTCTTCAAAAATGCACCGCATGAAGAACCTAAACTACTCGGCATGTCTACTTGAACTTCACTCTGTTTTTCACGTGCTTTTTTTGCCCGTAGCTCTCCATCCACTGCTCGTAGCTCTCCATCCACTCACCGGAATTGAGCAAGTGATATACCGATGGGAAGCTGCTGTAAACACGCAACTTTCTCGTGTTGATCATTTTTTCATACTCGCGACAATTTTAAAATTTTTTCATCTCAAATTCATTCACTATAGTAGTCGAACTTTCTGTTGTTTTCACGTTGAACTTCTGTGACGTATTTTCGTTTTAATTTTCTCATTCATTCGTCAGTGTTACATAAATGATATTATTTTTGTACAAATCTCTCTCACGATAATTTTTCTTAATTTTCTCCGACGAGGACTTGAACTTACACAAATGATATTCATGATGTTTTGAAGTAAATTAGAAAAAGATGAGATCATAATTTCTGCCTTCATCGCGAATGGAAATGCACTGTGTGAAGTAATTGAACTTCCCGGGAACGTCTGTTTGAACTTCACTCTGTTTATGACGTGATGTTTTTGCCTGTAACTCCCAAACCACTTACCAGAATTGAGCAAATGATATGCTGATGGAAAGCTATTGCAAACACGCAACTTTTTCATGTTGTTTAGTTTTTCATACTCGCGGCGGTTCAAAATATTTTTTTGAATGCGTAAAAATGTGTTTTTAATGTTATACATAAAACTTTTAAACCATTCATCAGAATATAGCATATAATATACCATTGGAAAGCTTATGAATAGGAGCATCTTTTTCATGTAGACACACGTTACAAATTTTTATCGTTTAAGAGCAGTTTTATAAATGGAAAATACAACGTTGTTTTTTGCCTATTTTTTATATATAATTGAAGGTCGGACGTCTCACACTAGAGATCTTGATCTTCACCGGGGGGAGCACGTGAACTTCTTGCAACAAACCTTTTAACCTTTTTGTTTTCTACTCTTATATTACTATCTGAAATGCATTCTTTGCAGTATTGAACTTCTCGTTGTTTTCACCTAGAACTTCTGTCACGTTTTTTTGTTGAACCTCCCTCACAAGAATTTTTGAAATTTCTCAGGCCGAGCACTTGAACTTCTAGTAAAACAAATTTTGACCTTTGCTTTTTGATTCTTTTTTTCATGCAAATGCACACCGTGTAGTACGTGAACTTCTGGCAGTTATCAAACCGCATTTCTCTCGGTTAGATGAAAATATCTGAGTTTTTTACAGACAGTGAACTGATCTGCCTTTTTACTTCTAGGTTTTTTTAGAAACAGGAAAATTTGGTTTTAAAAAATTAAACTACACTATTTTTTTAATATCACCATCCTGATTTTCTAATAAATATTGAACTTCTTGTAATTATAATTTGAACTTCTAGATTTTTTGTAGAAATGACACTACTAGGAAAAGGGCTATAGATAGAAATGACACTAATGGCGCACCAGACATGTGGTGCGCCATTAGTATATACTAATGACGCATCATGTGTTGGTGCGCCATTAGTGTCCAAATACTAATGGCGCACCACATCTACGGTGCGCCATTAGTAACAATTTTTTTTAATTTTTTCAAAACTACAACTAGTAATGGCGCACCACTCCCACGGTGCGCCACTAGTAGTTTTGAAAAATTTTAAAAAAATTTTTACTAAATTTTTACTAATGGCACACCGTGGGAGCACCATTAGTAAAAAAAATTTAAATTTTTTTCAAAACTACTAATGGCGCACCATGGGGGTGGTGCGCCATTACTAGTTGAACTATTAATGGCGCACCACTCCCACGGTGCGCCATTAGTAACTTGGCCCAAATATTCGCCCGAATGCACCCCCCCATGTGGACCGCCTTTTCAGTTTCAAAAAAAATAAAAGAAAATGATAGAAATGTCAAAAAAATAAAAGAAAATAAGATTCCCATGTGATATGTGGTCTAGTTGTTAGCAAAATTTACAAACATGAATTTTCGACTTTTTGCAAAATCTCTCGAGAATTTGTAAAAATGGGCATAACTTTTGCGTACGAACTCGGATGAAAAAGTTTTTTATATGAAAAATCATCTACTCGAAAAGTTACATCCGAATTTAACTGGGGGAACCCCGTTAAACATTTTCAAAATCCCCAAAAACCTAACAAAAAAAAAGTTACGGGGCTTCTAAGATCCGGAGGCAAAAAAATTCAAAAAATTTCAAACCTACTAGTGGCGCACCGTATGCTAGGTGTGCCACTAGTAATAGAAAAAAAATTGGTTTTGAAAAAAAAAATTGAATTATTTTTCAAAATATGATACGTAATATGATCGGGAAGTTTGAAATATTTTTTCAAAATTTCATCATACTCATGAACATGAACAAAGTCCTAGACATCAGCAAGGTTTAATAGGATTGATATGATAGATATATCAACAAGTGCCTGTGAAGTGAGGTGGTGCTCGGGTTGGATAGAACTATGAAGTTAAGCGTGCTTGGGCTGGAGTAGTGTGAGGATCGGTGACCTTTCGGGAAGTTTGACCACAGAGTGCGATTTGACCTGAGATTAAGCATATTGCCTCGAGATTTAGAAAAAAAATCATTTTTAAAAAAATGATTTTTTTAAATGAAAAAAATTATTACTAATGGCGCACTACTGGTGTGCCATTAGTAAAAAATACTAGTGGCGTGCTACTAATGGCGCACTTGTGCGCCATTAGTAGGCAAAACTGGTGCGCCATTAGTAGGCATTTTCCTAGTAGTGTGAGTAAAATCGACTCCTAGGTTTTTTTAGAAATGAGGAAATTTTGTTTTCTTTGTTAAAAAATTGAACTATTCCATTATTTCATTTTGACCTTCTTGGGGTTTTTAGAATTTGGAAAAAAATACATCTTTGTTACAACATCAAACACCTTTCTTATTTTATTTTATTTTTAAATATCAACAAACATGGCTCACTACATTTTTTATTTGCACTTCTTTTACTATACGTGAACTTGTCCTTATTTTATTTTTGAACTTCTCACATGAAACTAATATTTTTTCGTTGTACAAAGTATGTGTTGCCAGCTACATTGGCAAGACACAAATGCATAATTTTCTGTAGAAAACATTGGATCCCAAAGCACTCTGTATGTCTGAAAAGAATGTGTCATTAACCTTTCTTTCTCACACAAAATGTCTCCGAAGTACATAGAAAGAAATGACACATTAACGATTTCCACAATTTCAATGTCTCTCTCTCCATGAAACACAAGCCTCGATAGAAGCACACAAGAATAATTAGCACTTCAGAGCGGTGATGCATTTTGGAGAAGAAAACTCCTTTTTCCCATTCATTTTTTGAGGGACCCATGAAACTGAAGCAACTTTTTTGCACCAACAGATACTACTGAACTTCAGACAAAAAGTCATTTTGAAACAACACATGGTCATAACAGCAGCAGGGAAGCGAGATTTCTACTATAGGAGCAAATACAAAGCAGTAGCGATCTGATCATTTGTGTTCAAACTTAGTTGGGTTCACAACATGAACTTCAAAAAAAATCTACACATCATACATCACAGCACGCAACCAACACACCAAGCGCTCACACAAACGCCAGCACGCACACACACCAGTGCATGAACAAACGCATTCAGCATGCACCCTACGCCTTGCTCAGGGTGCATAGTGACCCGAGATTAAGAAAAAAAATCATTTTAAAAAAAATGATTTTTTTAAAATGAAAAAAAATTGTTACTAATGGCGCACTTCTATGTGGTGCGCCATTACTAAGTCAGATAGTAATGGCGCACCTCTAGGCATACTAATGGCGCACTACTGGTCCGCCATTAGTAAAATATACTAGTGGCGTGCTACTAATGGCGCACCAGTAGTGCGCCATTAGTAGGCAAAACTGGTGCGCCATTAGTAGGCATTTTCCTAGTAGTGTGAGTAAAATCGACTCCTAGGTTTTTTTAGAAACGAGGAAATTTTGTTTTCTTTGTTAAAAAATTGAACTATTCCATTATTTCATTTTGACCTTCTTGGGGTTTTTAGAATTTGGAAAAAATACATCTTTGTTACAACATCAAACACCTTTCTTATTTTAATTTTTTTTAAATATCAACAAACATGGCTCACTACATTTTTTATTTGCACTTCTTTTACTATACGTGAACGTGTCCTTAATTTATTTTTGAACTTCTCACATGAAACTAATATTTTTTCATTGTACAAAGTATGTGTTGCCAGCTACATTGGCAAGACACAAATGCATAATTTTCTGTAGAAAACATTGGATCCCAAAGCACTCTGTATGTCTGAAAAGAATGTGTCATTAACCTTTCTTTCTCACACAAAATGTCTCCGAAGTACATAGAAAGAAATGACCACATTAACGATTTCCACAATTTCTATGTTCTCTCTCTCCATGAAACACAAGCATCTACCGCCCCTCCGACTCCCCTCTCGGCGGGGGTCTATCACTCTCACAAGCTGTTGACCTCCCTGCCGCGCATGTCACGCTCCCGATCCGGAGCGTCCACAACGCGGGGTCACCTCAACCAGAGCAGACTAGCCACCTTCACGTGTAATGAGCCATGATGGTACTTATGCGCTCATCGCAAATCGTATTCAGTCCCAGTGTTGTCCAATTCCAACTCCTTGCTCTATGAGCAGGAGCGCTATGTTTTGTGTCAGCTGGCGTTTGCGTCCATATGACCTCGGCATTCGCTCTGTATCACTGCTCCGCGGCGGTTCTGTACAAGTGGGCAGATGTGTTGCCACCCCGGTTGTGATGTCAGGACTTAGTTCGGGTTTGTTCAGCGATCCATGGCAGCACTGTATAGTCGGTGTGTTAGCTTAAAGGGCCTCGGTGAATAGGATTTTAAAACTTCCAGTGACAATCACGTGGGACGACGGATCGAAGAAGTGTTTCGATAACGGTATTGATCTGTTTATGGCAGCCCTTTCGGGTAAAGGATGTTAATAGCCGTACGATCAAAAGTCTAACGGGAGGCCTTTCTTCAGTTGGAGGGTTATGCGATAGGAGTTGTTTTCAGACCAGGATATACTAGGCGAATTCGCTTGATTTGGCCCGGGTGCGGCCTCGAGGTTATTAGTCTGTGTCGACCGCCAGCGCCTGTCCAAATCCTATTTGTTCGTAATACATTACGTCCGTACCCGTTGTATCGCCATCAATCTTCAGGTAGCGAAGTGAAGTTTCGAAGCACGCACAGAGAAGAAAACTCCTTTGCACCGCAGTTACATTTTTTTGCCGCTTAGACCTGGCCCTCGAGTCTGTATCTTTCCTGAACCGCCGCCGGTCATCCCCTTTAGGATCACCGGTGAAACTGAGTGGCGAGCAACTTTTCTTCGCCGTCGGCACACAAGTAGCACTTCAGAGCGGTGATGCATTTTGGAGAAGAAAACTCCTTTTTCCCATTCATTTTTTGAGGGACCCATGAAACTGAAGCAACTTTTTTGCACCAACAGATCGTACTGAACTTCAGACAAAAAGTCATTTGAAACAACACATGGTCATAAAGCAGCAGGGAAGCGAGATTTCTACTATAGGAGCAAATACAAAGCAGTAGCGATCTGATCATTTGTGTTCAAACTTAGTTGGGTTCACAACATGAACTTCAAAAAAAATCTACACATCATACATCACAGCACGCAACCAACACACCAAGCGCTCACACAAACGCCAGCACGCACACACACCAGTGCATGAACAAACGCATTCAGCATGCACCCTACGCCTTGCTCAGGCGCACTCGAAGGGTGTTGGTGGACTGGCCGTGGAGGTCGTGAGGATGCAAGGCGGACGCGGCGGCAGACGGGATGCGGAGCACAGGGCAGATGGTGGTCGCGATCCGTCCAAAAATGAAATCGCACACCACACATTGTATCCATCGACAAGATGCTAAAAGCAAAGGTTGAAGGACTCCGACGACCGCTCCTATAGCAAATGGCGCTTGCCTCAGGACTCGAACGAGCGCATCCCACAGATAAGAATCCAACTACCTGGGGCATGAAAGTTAACCGGAGTGCGCCTGTCCTTCCCATCGCAAAAATAAATGCACAGCCACAATCGCCTTGTATATTGGGTCCTCCCGGTTTAATATTTCAAGGCAATCTTCGGTTCACTGCTGCTGTTGTTGACATTGGTGGTTCAATGAACTTTTGCTCCCTTAACAAGCTGAAAGTAGTTGCATAAAGAGATCGGTTGCGTAAGCCCAAAAATTAGGTAGGAAGTGGCGAGTAATACCTCTCCCCAGCGAAATGAATTGATAGGCCGCACTCCAAAAACCAACCCGAATTCGGGTGCCGGAAATTAAAGTTTGGATAGCAATTAAGTTACTCCGTCTCCATATGCGCAATCCCACGTTTTTCAGAATGCTAGTCAAAATGTAAAGGTCTTCAGCACAGTCAATGATCGCTACATGTTGATCTGATACTGGGTGCTAGCCCTTATCCTTCCTGCTTGTCAAGACGTGTCGGTTTCATGAGTGGTTTCGACCAACGGACATGGCGATGACATAATTGTCCCAAATAAACATCATGATACTTAAAGGTATATAAGCAGTTCATCATTATTCTATAAGATTAGCTTCGCCCGAGAATTGTTTGAGATAAGAAAACCGTATGTTGAGTGATCACATTGCTTATGTCTATAGACTCGAAAGACCCAGGTCATGTTAAAACCGTGATGGCCGGACGATCCCATGTGTTGATCCTATCATAGTGCACATTTGTTAGCTACGTATATAATAAAGCTGGTGTATGACGGAGACATGCATGTTCATTAATATGGGGGACTCCGGGACAATCGATGAGGTGTGGCGACTTGCCAAATTAGTTCTGGCCCGAACACCTAGCTGCTCCTCAGCTTTACCAACCATGAAATCATGGTGTATTAGCTCTTAATAGGTGATGGTTGAAGTCAAATACCCCTCGTTTCTACGCGACTCTGAGGACGCAAGGACCTTCTGAACCAGCTTATCCTATATGGGTCCAAATGGGTAAAATCAGAGAGATGTCGAAGTGCAGCAATAACCAAAAATGTGAGTCATGTCACCCTTCCCCGGCTGTGAGCCCTTCGTCGAGTTGTTGTATTTAAAAGATACATTAAACTTAACCGTAAAGGTGGCGTTGTTTGTAAAAGAGTATTTTTTTATCCTGCTCTTCTAAACCCAGCCTCGAGTGGTCAAATGGACAGATAGACTCCACTGACATAGTCGCATTCATTTCAACAAAAGAAAACAAAATTTCTCATTTCTAAAAAAAACTAGGAGTCGAGTTTTTACTCCACTATAGGAAATGCGTTCGACCGTCACCTATCATGGTTGGCACCCATGCGCGATTCTCGCTGGGCTGCATCACCACTATGCCCTGAACGCCAACAATACTGTGCGCATAGTACACTGCACGAGTAATTTTTAAATGACACCAGTGCAGCGCATGCGCCTATTAAATAATTTTTCTCCGCATTTTTAAAAATCATTTTTTTAAAATTTTCTTTCTTCTAAATCTCGACAGCTCCGGAAGTTTCTGGCCTTTTTTCTTTGCCACAGGAATCTCTAGTTTTTATGCAATCCAACTCTGTGCCGAACTTTCCCGAGGTTATCGGACGTTTCACCTCTCTCCCATTATCCAGGCCAGCACGCTAACTCGTTATTTATCCAACCGTTCAGCAGACCACCTGTACTCACCACCCACTATGCGTTCTTGTTTAGTATTCACTATCTAATATTCGATGCCAAATCTTCCTTTAGACATAAAACCCCTTTGCTGCTGAAATTCTGTTCGCATAAGAGATGTCTAGTATTGACTTAGCTCCTATGTCTGTCATCAAAGGGTGGATGCAAGGAATTTTGAAAAACTATCATATTCAAAAAATAGTCTAATTCTCATCTGAACCATTCAATTACTTCTCATCCCATTTTTGAAAATATTTTCAGTTTTTTGTTTTCCGAATATCAATTATCTGATTTAAATAGTGGCCACACCTAGTCAGTTCCGTTCTTCGGCTTTTGGAATGCTATTTATTTTCCCTGCCATTTGCTTAGATAGTTGAGACTCTCTAGATCCATAGAAATTATTTTGCCTCGATCTAGAAGTCCGTAATCACTGAATTTTTTTTGTTAGGTTTTTGGTTGAAATGTTAACGGTCCAGTTAATTCGATGTGTTTGAAATCGTAATTTCCCGGAGTTTTAGGCTATGATCTTCACTATACAAAAATTTAGTTATCCGAGTTGCTTTTTACCCGGCCTAAAGGTATGGTACGATCTATTTTTACAACATCTCTTATCACTTCCAGAATTCAAAAACGATTTATGAATATGGATAGAAGCGCAATGGCCCATGGAAGGATGCGGTACAATGGTAGTTGGCCGCCGCTGTCGGTCCAGAGTCGCGGGGCGCACCCGTTTAATAGGCAAATCGTATGTGCTAAAGAACACACAAGACATAGAATTCTTTGTTTATTTTAATTCTATTTAGTACAATATTACCTCCATTTTATGAGTCAATTTGGATGGTGGCGGTTGTATACGGGTCAAACGACCGAGGCCACCTCGCCCAGATCATCTGTAGGTGTGAAGCAAGGGCGACGCAAGGCCGAGTCTGTATGATCTGATCCGTCTGTCGGGACGCGCTGCCACAGTAAACGTCCTTGTTAGTGCGGCGCACCGCATGTCCATTAGAGGGTAGGTCTCGGCGACAGTTGGACAGATTGGAGGTAGAGTGGCCGACGTTCCTTCCGGTGCCGTGGGTGGCTGGTGCTAGTTGGAATACAAAGTGATCGGGTGGGGGCAAGTGGCCAAGCATTGGGGCCTTCACAGGTCGAGTGCCGCGTGGCCGATGGCCGGTGCTGCTCCTGAGGCGGAAGTGGATAGGTTGCCGCCTGCACCGTGCTTGAGCTTTACCCTGGCAGATGGCGGCCGCGGCAGGATGGGGGCATGACGGCGGCGGCATGTGGGGTTCTTGGTGGGGGTATGGCCGTCATTTGTAGGTGGTTGGCCAAGCGAGGACTGGCGCGAAATGGATAGAGCCGAGGCTCCATGCTCAGGCGTGCGCGGAGTGCTTGGTTCCTATGATGAAGACGGCTGTGTAACTGGGCGAATAAGGGTCGTGGCAAGAGAATTGCAGTCCTGGAGAGGGGCCAGATGGTTCTGTCCGGGAGAGAGTAAGGTTAGGGGCGGACTAGGTTGGAATGGTGGGGACAGTTGTCTATTTTTTCACCGATCGGAGATCTCCATGAAGGTAACATCTCTGCCTCTGCTCTCATAATATGGCGTGACCTGATCCTGATCGCAATATAACTGTATCCCTCTAATTCTGAGATAGAATATTATATATAATATATATATCTAGGTATATATATATATATATAATATATATATATATATATATATCACTATTCTAATGCTGGGATTAGAATTACTATTTGGATGACACCCAGCCTATATGGGGCTGATTGACTTGTTCTCGATATCTAAAAACAAAAAACCGAGCCCCACCACCCACTCTTCCACCTCTCGGCCCCATCCCTGACCCTCGTCCCCACGGCGGAGCGCCTCCTGCCCCGCGGCCGGCGCGCCACCTCCCCTCCTCCCCCGCAGCGATCTCCCCTCCTCCCCAACGGCGGCGTGGCTCTGGAACGCCGGCGTGCTTTTGCCGGTCCATGGATCCCCGTGCGCCGCCGAAGGGCCCTGGTTCCCGAGTGCCATCGCCGGTCCCCGGATGCCACAAGCCGCCGCCTCCCTCCCCCTGAATCCACCGCGATGGTGGCCTCTCTCCTCCTGAATCCATCACAGCGGCGACCTCCCTCCCCCTGAATCCACCGACGCGGCGGCCTCCCTCCCCCTGAATCCACTACGGTGGCGGCCTCCCCCTGCTTCCAATGCGACGTCACCCTCCGTCCCGCACGCTTCTTGCAAAAAGCACCCGTGCCATTCACCTGCGGCATGCTACTCCGCCGGCTGTCAACCTCACGCAGACCGTCGCCGAATCCATCTCTCGGTGTTGTCCCGACGGCGGCGGCGCCGTCTTTCCTCTGATCCCCTCCATCCCTTGGACGCCGACGCGGACCTGACGCATGTGTCGTCCCCTGGATCCAGCGTCATCCGAGGTGCGGTACCGTCCTGGGCAGGTCACATGCAGCGCCCTGGGAAAGTCACGGGCAGCGCCTTGGGTAGGTCATGAGTACTCCATCTGTCGCTACATGTCCATTGACAGAAAACCCAACTCCTGAATCCCGCCAGAAAATGGGCCATCATTGCAGGTCAGCTTCTCTTGATGGGAAAGTACAGCTGCAAAAAGAAGAGTGCATGGAAGCTTCTCCAAAAAATTGGCCACCATTACAGTTGCTTTCTGAAATCAAGATGTTGCTTGTTTGAGAGTACAGGGAAGAAGAATAGCATGGAGAAGATAACACATCATCACTTTGTGGATAATGTGAGACAAGATGGAAAAATGCAAGTCCAGCACTAGTTAGTGCATTTTTTATGTAAAAAGGATTGGGTGCATGTAGTTACTGTGTGGCCAGGTCATTTGAGAAATATTGTTTGTAAGCGTGCACTCTCTTTTTGCTGCTGATTCTTATGCTCAAATTATACCCAAATTTCTACAGTTTTTGCACACTCATTTTACATCCTCCCTTCTCTTTTTGTGCATGTTTTGCAACTTAGAAAGTTCATGTATTACTACCAACGAATTCATATAACAAAAATTTCGAAGTTCAAATTTTTATCTCAAACCAATTAACTTCTCCGCTTTTGCTCGACGCAGAGGAAAGCTGTTAAAAGTTAGATTTTCCTCGTTTCCAAAAATAAGAGAGAAGGCCAACTGAAAATAACAGAACAATTCAAAAAAAGTTTATAAAAAATGGATTTTGAAAACCCAAGAAGTTCAATTTGAAATAATCGAGAAGGTCACAAAAATGTAGAACTTCAAATTTGAAAACCGTAGGAGCTCTATTTGAAAATAACCGAGAAGGTTAAAAAACCTAGAAGTTGAAATTTTAAAACCTAGAAAATTGTCTGCTTATGTAAAACCATATTTTTCTAAGAAGCCCAAAGTAAAAAAAGAGAGAAGTTCGAATGTTAAAAAACTTAGTTGTTTTCTCGTTAATAAATAATAAAATGCAGAAAGTCAAAAAAAATAAAAAAATAAAAACTAAATAAGATTTAAAATAATTTTCTTGTTTAAAAAATAACCCAGAAGTTCAAAACAAAATAATGAAGTGGTTTGATGTTTACTAAAATACTAGGATTTTTCATTCATTAAAAAACATAGATATCCGTTATTATTAAATAATTAACCATGAGGATCAAAAATAAAAAAGTAGTCTAATTTATTTTTATTTTTTAAAAAATAACTTTACTCAAAACAAATAAAAAGTGTAAAGTTCAAATTAAAATAACAGAGAAGTTCAAAGTATATTAAAACCTAGGATTTAGAAGTAAAAAAAATAGTGCCATTTTGGGCACTTTCCTCCAATAGTAATGATAAAACCAAGAAGTTCAATTTTAACAAACGAAGTAGTTGAATGTATGTAAAAAACTGAAGTTTTCTCGTTACTAGAGAATAAATCTAACAAGTACAATTGAAAAATAAGTTTTTTCCGGTTATTAAAGAATAAAACCAATAAGTTCGATTTGAAATAATGACGAAGTTCAATGTTTCTAACAAAACTCCAATCTTCGCATTATAAAAAGTCACAAAACAAGTTCAAATAAAAAGTTAGAGCAGTTTGATGTCTATAAATAATCTGATTTTTCCATTACTAAAGCGAAACAGAGAGAAGTCCAAATTGATTACTAACGAATGTTCACGTATTGCATGGTGTGCATTTCGAATGAGAAAAAAAGAATAAAAATGCAAAGTTTAAAATTTTCTTGCTAGAAGTTCATGTGCTCAACGCGGGGAAGTTCAGAAATTTCTGTGTGAGAGGTTCACCATGTATTTCATTGTTGAAAAACACAAAAAAGATGTTGTGTTTTTGCGTTTAAAATAATTCTCTCAATCCACAAAGATGTCCAGTTATTATTTGCGAGCAATTTGATTTCAATAAGGAAAACAAAAATTAAAATTATAAAAATGGAAAAAGTTCATGTACTACATGGTGTGTGTTTAATATGAGAAAAATGAATTAAAAGGCAAGGTTTTCCTCGTTATTAAATATGAGAAAAATGAAATGCGATCGAAAATATGATTCACATTTTTTGTATGAAAAAAAACGGTTTTCAAAACTGCTCTTAAACCGCTTACATTTTGCCAAAAATTTAACTTGGGGCATGACACTGGTGTCCGCAGCTTTCTAAAGGTATATCGCAAGCCCCATTTGGGCAATGTTGGCGGAAGTTCAACCTAGCACTAGGAGAAGTTCAGGCCGAACAACTCAGGCAGTAAAATTGCAAAAAAATGCAATTTGATCACGACCCGAGAGCAAAATCCGCCAACGAGCGAGATTCCTATTTAAAACCGGTATTTAGTTGCTAAAAACATTTCTAGATTACACTAACATCATATAGAATATGACTAAAAAGAATAATTATCGAGGGAAGCCACGGTTGCGAAGATAGCCCAAAGGTCGGGTTCGTACATAGGGAAGTCCAAGCGCGTTACTCAGGCAGTTCAGGTTGTGATCAGAATATTATTCTAATCACGTGATCAGAATAGTGTTTATATATATATACTGCACAACATCTCTATCATCATTATCAGTACATCCTGCGCAGGTGAGTTAGGATGCACTTGATCCCAGAAAGGTATCTATCCTTCAAACCAGAGGAGTGCTTCAAACTAACAACAATACATAATATCCAACAAAAGAGGATCTTGCTACAGCAGCAAAATACATGGGTCAGTCTAGATATCAGTACGAATCAAGTTGTGCATATTTGCTATTGGCATGAACCACATCGCCGCATGTCGGGTTTGCAAAAGCCATCCATCGCATGGAAGCTTGATGCCTTCCACACACTGAAGATTATCTGGCAACAAGCTGTGTCGACGAATCTCTGGATATGCTGATTCATGAAACCCATGGTATGATGTGTAAACACAGTCCCCCTGACGAATGGAAGTTGCATAGCACGGTAATCATCGCCGGTGATATGATCGATGATTGGTTGGATGACCGGATAATTAAGCCCGAGGAACATGGAGTGGTTGCCGAGGCTGTAAACCCGCCTCCAGTTGAATACGCCTAGCCCAATGGAGCTGGGATCTTTCTCGAACACAAAGCAGCCATAGCCATCAATGTCACGAACACCCCAGGCATTGTACTGCATGTGGTTTGATGTAATGGTTTGGTCAATTTGGTACGTGTGAATGAGCATCAAATGACCGCCGTCAGCTGAAGGAGCGACAAACCACCACCCATCGGCTGGTATGATTCCAGATCCTGGAATCATGAAGGCCAGCGCATTTGTGTCTGCTACAACAACACAAATTGGAGACCAAAAGGACAAAAATAAACAATCATGTGCAGAGTATGTGCGGAATTAAGATTATTATAACAGTGACACATATCATAGATAGAGAATTGCAATGCCGTGGTCATAATCATACCCCAAGTTAAAAAATAAGCCAATGGCTTTCATATTCTAGCAATATGTCATGTTTCAAACATCATGTAACAATGAGAGGAAAACATCTATGATAGAGCCTACTCATATTCTACCATAGCACTTACTACTACTGTTCTCAGATCAACTATAAGCAATAACATGCGTTGTTATAAAAATCTTGGAAATGAGAGGAACATATAGCAATCATGATGTTATGCTCATAATATCTATTCTAACAATCATTAGATGCCAATTGTTCTCATATCAACTCTAACAATAACATGTGTGGTCATAAAATCTAGGAAATGAGAGGAACATATAGCAATGATGTGGTTATAGACATACTATCTATTCTAAATTTGTAAAAATGAACAGGCAATCGTATTCATAAGGTAAAGATGAGATGAGATAGAACAATTACACGATGATAGATTCCACCAGTATAGGCAGCCAATCTGTGCGTCGACCGCGTAAACGATGCCATCATGCACTATAGCATCAGACAGAAATGTTGCCTCAACAGGATTGACGATGAGCGATAACCATATATGGCGACCGGATTCCAGATAGACTAATCCCATGTTGAACGACGCAATGAGCTTGTAATCCATGTAGTCTTCTGATGGTGTTGGCACTTCATAGATTACAACTTTCAGCAAACAGAGGTCGAGACAAAAGCTTGACGCGTCTCGTGCATAGTAGGCAGGAGTGTCCGACGGGCCGTGAGGCTCGATGGCGGCGGTATCCAACGATGGAAGGGTGATCTCTCGCTGGGTGTAGATATCCACGAGACGCCACGGACTACCGGATGGGTGGATGAGGACGATCCAGTTGGTCTTCATGCCCGCCCAGTAGTGGCCGCGCATGAAGGACATGTGGACGGGTAGTGGTAGCATGTCGAGGGGCACCACGACAACCTCCGTAGGATCGGCAAGTCGGTGTCTGGGCCACCTGCGAGGATCGGGCATCAGCAAGTAGGGTGTCTTGAAAAGAGTCGGCCGGTTGCAGATGAGTAGACGGTACAAAGACACCGAGCATGCGGCCAGACGGACGGTGCTGAGTAGGTCCATACGATTACAGATCTTCTCCAAGAGAACATCGGAGAGGGAATTCCAATCGCGGCTCTACGTGTCAGTCGGTTCTGCCATTGGGGTTTTCGATGCCTGCGAGCCAGCTGGGAAGTGGATTCGGGTGGGCGAGCAAAGAAGCTTCTCCTTGTGTGGCCGAGCAGTGAGCGGGGGGATATGGTATGCGCGAGCTACCAAAGAAGATAGCGCGGGCGGGAGAGCAGTGAGCGGGGGGAAATGGTGTGCAGCTGACAATGGGGAACTGTAGCGACCAGACCTCAAACGGTCCAATCTCTGTGCACCGTTGTCATCCCTGGATCAGTAATGCTGACACCACACAGTACTCGGAGGATTTATAATAGAGTAGCAATCACACACTTATTACATCGAGTGTCTCAATAGAGAACTTATTACAATAAATATGGCTTAAGGCCATCTAATAACGATAACAACGGAAGGCTTGGAAGATAAGTGAGTCCATCAACTCCAATGGCATCACTGAGTATAGAACCACGACCTAAAAACTCCTTAATCATCGTCTGAAAAGTCTGCAACATTAACGTTGCAGCCCGAAACGGGTCAGCACATGGAATATGCTGTCAAGGTAACACATAGAGAGTAATGTAATGAAACAGCTATACTATATACATATTTGGCTGGTGGAAAGCTCTATGGTTACCGTTTTGCGTAAAGCCAATTTTTCCCTACTACAACGGAATAAAATTTATTTAACTATCATGGTAGTTGTTAAACATTGAGAATGGTTGACAGCATCCTCAATCCCAATTAAACATCATCATTAACAAAACCCAACAAAATTAATTTAGAGTAACATGTTGAGATTCAGATGATAATCTAGGTACTAGATACTCAAGATGTCCATAACCGGGGACACGGCTAACCATGATTAGTTTAATACACTCTGCAGAGGTTTGCACACTTTTCCCCACAAGACTCGATCGCCTCCGTTTGGTTTCTCGCACTACATGGTGTTTGAGAAGACGGATGACCGAGACATAGTCTTTCAGAAGCGCTAGCACCTTACGATCGGGTAGACCGTACCACCTACATCCCCTACATCTGCTAATCTACCACTGTAAGAGTTTGCATGACTTAGTAAACTATGCTAGAGCCCATAATAGCTTGTGGCTGCACACGGAAGTTTCTAGCATGAAAAATCTCATGATCCCTTTGAGCCTGGGTGGCGGTCCAAAAGAAAACAGGCAATCCTGGAATACCCAGGTACCTCAATCCACCCAGATGCGTGTTTAAGTTGCCACCTTAGATAAACCCTTAATTAACAAACTCACATCTGTCATGGATATCACTCACCCAATCCACGTCTACTAGCACAGCATGGTATAATGGCAAACGTAGAAGTAACTCCCAAAGGTTTGATATATATAACAGGTGATAGGTACTACCTCAACTACTTCCCATCCCACAATTTAATTAGATCCTAATCATGCAATGTTTGAGGATTGATCTAATGCAATAAAACTGGGTAGTAGAAAAGCTATGATCAAAGTGTTACTTGCCTTGCTGATGATCCGCGAAACCTAGCGACTCGAAGTAACATGCGGCACACTCCGGGTATTCTATCGCAGACAAACAAACAAGCATACAATAAGTACTCATCTAATGCACAGGAAAAACTCAAGAAAGAGAACTAACCAGAAAGTTCAACTTAAGAACTCCGGTTTGCAAAAAGAATCAAATTGAACGAAGCAACGAAAGTCAAACGGCGGAAGAAAACAACTTCGTTCTACTAATCTGGATCTAAGTTAAATTTTACTGTAGCTAAAAATTGTTTAAGTTGGTTAAACAAATAGAGGGTTTCGATATGGAACTTCAGACGCTTGAATCGCCTGATTCCGATAAACGAGCGAAAAGTTATACTAAAACGAAAATCGAATCAGAAATCACGATCAGAAAAATCACGGATTTAATCCGAGAAAAAGAAAAACGACGTACGTCGCTAGAACGAACGAACGGACGAACGCCCGCTAATTAAATAAATCGGAAAAACTGATCTATTAAAAAAACCGATACTAAAAAAAACGACGAAAAACCGATGGAAAAACCGAACGGTTTTTTCGAAAAAAACGGCGGCACGGATTTCGGGGTGACCTCGGGCGGCTGGTCGGCGAGGCAGCGGGCGGCGGCTCCAGCGGCGGCGGGCGGCGCGGGCGGCGGGCAGAGCTGGCGGAGGCGGGCGGTGCGGGCGGCGGCGCGGGGTTCGAGGGGCGGCGGGCTAGGGTTTGGCTCGGGGCTGGGCTGCCCCGGCTTTTAAAGCCTTCCCGGGCCAGAGTCCCAGGCGGACACGAACCGGTTAGGTCGGTGCGTGTTTTTTTTAAATAATTACGCGCATAAGAAAAATAAAAATAAATACTAAACGGACTCCAAAAATCCCAAAATAAATTTTCCCGGGCTTCTAAAATCAAGCCGCACAAGGTGAACATTTATTTGGGGCCTAAATGCAATTTTGAAAAACGCACATTTTTCCTAAATTTAAATAAAATAACAAAAAACTCCGAAATAAAATCTTATTTGATTTTATTATTAAATCCTCAATATTTCTTTATTTTGGGAAATTCATTTTATTCCCTCTCTCATATTTTTGTAATAGAAATAATTGATGATAAAATAATAAAAATGAAATGATCCTATTCTCAAAATTTGAGAAAACTCAAATATGAAAATAATGAATTCCCCAACTCTCTCTGTGGGTCCTTGAGTTGCGTAGAAATTTCTAGGATCAAACCAAAAGCAAAATTAAAATATAATATGCAATGATGATCTAATGTATAACATTCCAAATTGAAAATTTGGGATGTTACAAACCTAATCCCCTTAAGATGAATCTCGCCCTCGAGATTCGGGTTGGCTAGAAAATAGGTGAGGGTGGCTCCACTGAACTTTGCAAAACTTGATAACCTTGCTGCGAGTGACTCGGCTGGCAAACTCGAGAATCTTAATTGGTTTCTCCTCATAGGTCAAATCGTTATCCAACTGAATTGTTTCCAATGGCACTGTGTCTCTCAAGGGTATGTCAGCCATCTCCGTGTGACACTTCTTCAACTGAGAAACGTGGAACACATCATGAACTCCTGACAATCCTTCGGGCAATTCCAACTTGTAGGCCACTTCTCCCATATGCTCCAAAACTCGATATGGTCCTACAGATCGTGGAGCTAACTTTCCTTTAACCCCAAAACGCTTTGTTCCCCGAAGTGGGGATACTCGAAGATAAGCTCTATCTCCAACTTCGTAAACAGTCTCCTTGCGTTTAGAATCTACATAACTCTTCTGTCTGGACTGAGCTACCTTGAGCCTATCGCAAATCAATTTCACCTTCTGTTAAGACTCTTTAATCAAATCAGGTCCAAACAACTAGCGGTCTCCAACTTCGTCCCACGACAACGGTGTCCTGCACCTCCTTCCGTACAATGCTTCGAAAGGGGCCATCTTTAAACTGGTTTGGTAACTGTTGTTGTAAGAGAACTCTGCATATGGCAAATTGTCGTCCCAACTAGATCCGTAATCTAGCGCACAAGCTCTCAGCATATCCTCCAAAATCTGATTGACTCTCTCGGTCTGTCCATCTGTCTGTGGATGAAAAGTTGTACTGAATTCTAGCCTGGTACCCAAAGTTTCGTGCAACTGCTTCCAGAACTTTGAGGTAAACTGGGTTCCTCTATCTGATACGATACTCCTCGGAACTCCATGCAGACATACAATTCTGGTCATGTATATCTTTGCCAACTTAGCACTGGTGTAAGTGGTCTTTACCGGGATGAAATGAGCTACCTTCGTCAACCGATCGACTACAACCCAAATCGAGTCATAGCCTGAACGAGTCCTGGGTAATCCCATGATAAAATCCATGCCTAACTTATCCCACTTCCATTCGGGTATCGGTAATGGTTGTAACAATCCTGCTGGCTTCTGATGCTCTGCCTTTACTCTCTGACACACATCACAAACTGCTACATACTCCGCAATATCCTTCTTCATTCCGGTCCACCAGAAAATATCCTTCAAATCCAAATACATCTTGGTATTTCCTGGGTGAATCGAATATGGTGAAGCATGTGCCTCTTGCAGTATCAACTTCCTGATCTCCGGGTCATTGGGCACATAAACACGGTCTTCAAACCATAGGGTGTCGTGCTCATCCTCATGAAATCCTTTAGCCTTTCCTTCGCTTATTTTCTCCTTTATAGTGGCAATCTCCTTGTCAGTCTTCTGAGCTTCTCTGATTCTATCCATCAAAGTTGACTGAATCTCCAATGCTGCTACATAGCCTCTCGGAACTATTTCCAAACATAGTTCACGAAGATTTTCTGCTAACTCCCTTGGTATTTCTCCCGTCATTAATGTATTGACATGGCTCTTACGGCTTAATGCGTCAGCTACTACATTAGCCTTTCCGGGATGGTAATGCAATCTCATATCATAATCCTTGATGAGCTCCAACCATCTCCTTTGTCTGAGGTTTAACTCCTTCTGTGTGAAAATGTATTTCAAACTCTTATGATCCGTGTAGACCTCACAATGGTTTCCAATGAGGAAATGTCTCCATGTTTTCAATGCATGCACTACGGCTGCTAATTCCAAATCATGCGTAGCATAATTCAACTCATGAGGTTTCAGTTGTCTTGAGGCATATGAAACAACTCTCCCTTCCTGCATAAGCACCGCTCCAAGTCCTCGACGTGAAGCGTCGCAATACACCTCATAATCCTTGGTCTGGTCTGGCAAAATCAACACTGGTGAAGTAACCAAACGTTTCTTCAACTCCTGGAAACTAGCCTCACATTCCTCCATCCATATGAACTTGGTATCTTTCTTCAACAACTCCGTCATAGGCTTCGCAATCTTTGAGAAATTCTCAATAAATCTCCGGTAGTATCCTGTGAGTCCAAGAAAACTCCGTATCTCTCCAACCGTGGTTGGTGCTTCCCACTTGGTCACGGTATCAACTTTTGTGGGATCAACTGCTATTCCTTCCCCGGATATAGCGTTTTCGAGGAATCCTACTTCCTTCAACCAAAACTCACATTTGCTGAACTTGGCATACAACTGATGTTCTCTGAGCTTCTCAAGTACCAATCGCAAATGTTCCTTATGCTCCTCTTCATTCTTCGAGTAAACCAGGATATCATCAATGAACACCACGATGAACTTATCCAAGAACTCCATAAACACTTTGTTCATCATGTTCATAAAATATGCAGGTGCGTTAGTTAGACCAAATGACATAACGGTATACTCATACAGCCCATACCTGGTGGTAAAAGCTGTCTTAGGAATATCCTGTTCTCGAATCTTCAACTGGTGGTATCCTGATCGCAGATCGATCTTGTAAAATACCTTAGCTCCTTGCAATCGATCAAACATATCATTGATCATTGGTAGTGGGTACTTGTTCTTGATCGTTACTTCATTCAATCCTTGATAATCAACAACCATCCTTAACGATCCATCCTTCTTCTCCACTAGAAGTACTGGCGATCCCCAAGGAGAAGAACTTGGGCGAATATATCCCTTATCCAGTAACTCTTTAATCTGCTTCTTAATCTCCACCAAATCCTTTGCAGGCATCCTGTATGGTCTCTTTGATATTGGCCCTGTGCCTGGCAATAACTCAATCAAAAACTCATTATCTCTATCCGGTGGCATGCCTGGCAACTCTTCTGGAAATACTTCAGGGAAATCCCTTACCACTGGTACTTCCTCCTGCACAACTCATGATAAGCAATTTACTTGAGTCCTCTTTGGCACATGTCAGGATACATACTTGATCCTTCTCCCTTCTGGGGTGGTAAGCAAGATTGACTTACTAGCACATTCAATATTCCCTTCATACTTTGATAACCAATCCATGCCTAATATCACATCTAATCCTTGGGATTCCAATACTCTTAGGTCTGAGGAAAAAACATAGTTACCAATCCTTAATGGTAACCGATCACACCATCGACTAGCCACATATTCTGCTCCATGCGAGGTTACTAACATGGGTGACCTAAGGGCTTGGGTTGACAGGTTATACTTATCCACAAATCCCCTTGAGATGTATGAATGCGATGCACTAGTATCAAAAAGAACGAGTGCAGTAAATGACTTAACCAAAAACTTACCTATTACTGCATCAGGCTGAGCTTCAACCTCCTCCACGCTAACGTGGTTCACCTGTCCCTTGTTGAAAGGGTTCGGCTTCTTCCCATAGCTTCCATTGCTATTTCCATTTTGTAATTCAGGACATTCATTTGCATAATGTCCGGTCTTCGAACACTTAAAGCAAGTGACTTGGGTCAGGTCTTTCTTGGCTGCGGTTGATGGGTTGGTACGGTTCTGGCCGTTGCTTCCTCCATTACCATTACCATTCCTGGGGCCATTGTGATTGTGCGAGCTACCTCCTCCATGGGTATGATAAAAATGTCCTCCCGGTCTAGGGGTAAAACTTGGCTTCTGCTGAGCTCCAGAATTGTACTTTCCTTGTCCATACTTCCTCTTGTGATTCTCAATTTGCTGCTGCTTCCCTTCAATCATAAGAGCACGATCTACCAACTCCTGGTAGTTGTTGAAGGTTGCTACCATCAACTGCATGCTCAACTCATCATTTAGTCCTTCCAGAAACTTCTCCTGCTTAGCTGCATCCGTAGCAACGTCATCTTGGGTATAACGTGCTAATTTACCGAAGTCCTCCACATACTGGCCAACTGTTCGTCCTCCTTGGCGCAAGTTGCGAAACTCACGCTTCTTCATGGCCATAGCTCCTGCTGAAACATGGGCAGTATGAAAAGCCTGCTGAAACTGGTCCCATGTGACACTGTCGACAGAGAAAGTGGCTGTGAAATTCTCCCACCATGATGCTGCGGGTCCTTCAAGCTGATGTGCGGCAAACTTCACCTTCTCCGCATCTGTGCACCCTGTTGTGGTCAACTCCCTAGCTGTCTTGCGGAGCCAATCATCTGCTACTATCGGCTCGGTGCTATTGGAAAACACTAGCGGGTTCAGCCTAATAAAACGGGCTAAGTGATCAATAGGTGGTGGTGGTGGGTTGTTGTTGTTGTTCCCCTGATTCTGATTCTCGACTAGCAACTGCATCAATGTGTTCTGCTGCTGGATCAACTGGGTGAACTCCGGTGGAAAGGTAAATCCAGGGTCACGTCTCGGAGGCATCTGAGGGTTTAGAAAAGATGAGATGTAAGAATAGAGAGGTCTAAAGAGAAAACACTACCCATATGCACATGAGGCAAAAGCAAACAATTCACTTCATTCAATCAAACAAGGGCATACAATCGATCTAACTATCGCAAAAGTGCTCGGACTATAGTATTTACATGGTGGACTACTACTACTGATGAGGTGGTCTAAAAATATTCTTCGGTTGCAGACTCCATGATATCTGCTCCGGCTTCATCAACATAGTCATCATCGCTATCATCTGGGTCCGAGTCAGTGTCGTCGATGATGATGTATTCTTCCGGGCGTATCTCTTTGGGTTCTTCGTCTTCATCTACTGGTGTAGGGCCTCCCATAAATATCCCGATGTTCATTGTTAGGTCGGCATTCTTGTCCACTAATACCTCAATTTCTTCTTCATAATCTTCATGTGTAGCCTTGAGTTCTTCCTCCAGTTCCTTGATTCTTGTCCTTGCCTTCTTCACGTCTATCATGTCGGCGCACATCTGGTTCTCCTGTCATCGAATGTGCTGGTTTAACTCCTGGATAAAAACTGCAACTAATCTATCCTTCCTGGTGCTGATCATCTCCCAGTGTTCATCTCGGCGCCCATAAATCTGGTAGATAGTATCCTTGAGATCATTGCGGTAGACTTCTCCAATGCGTCCCATGGCGATGTGAGCTGCCATGCCCTTTCCTAGATTCCAAGTTGGTGCATCAAAAGAAAACTCTATGGGCTCGGTGACTGGCATGAACGTCCTTCCTGGTACTTGAACTTGAATCATCCAGCGCTCTTCTTCAGGTAAAGTGGTGTTGTAGGTTCCGGTGAAGCTTGGTACTCCTATGTTCAGGTATCTAGTGACTTCCTTCAAGTGACGTCCAAAGGGTGTATCTTCATCCGGTTGCGTGAACTTGTTCCTTGCATCCGCCATCCTAAAAGAGTAGAAAAGATGAGGAGTCAGAAGAGAAGAGAGTAGGTAGTGATCTAGGTCTTTAGCTTAGTGGTCGTGTCCTACAGTCAACGTGTGCTCTGATACCATCTCTGTAGCGACCAGACCTCAAACGGTCCAATCTCTGTGCTCCGGTGTCATCCCTGGATCAGTAATGCTGACACCACACAGTACTCGGAGGATTTATAACAGAGTAGCAATCACACACTTATTACATCGAGTGTCTCAATAGAGAACTTATTACAATAAATATGGCTTAAGGCCATCTAACACTAGTAGAAAAAGGGCCTTTAGTCCCGGTTCATAAGGGCCTTTAGTCCCGGTTCTAGAACTGGGACTAAAGGGTCAGTACTAAAGCCTCCCCTTGGAACCGGGACTAAAGGCCCTCCACGTGGCTGTTGCCTGGAGGTCCACCTTTAGTCCCGGTTGGTAACACCAACCGGTACTAAAGGATATTTTATGATTTTTTTTGAATTTTTTTAAAAAAAATTTGAATTTTTTTTTGAATTTCAAATTTCTAAATTATTTTAACCTCTAATCTCTAATCACCCCTCATCACTGCTCAATTTAACCTTTAATCTCTAATCACCCCTCATCATTCCAAATCATCTAACTTCCCGAACGGTCACCCATCCTCTCACTACTCCAGCCTGAGCACGCATAACTTCCGAGTTCTATTCTCCCTCATTTCCAAGTCTGCACTTGTTGTTTTCCTAACAATAGTAAGATGGCAATCCTATTAACCCTCAGGAATTTAGCTTGAGCATGAAGTCACACATTTCACTGTTTGAGTTTGAAACTATTGTTCTAAAAATCAATAATTCTTTAGTAACACTAATATTTCTTGAATAAGTAGTTTGACCACAGTTTGACCACAGTTTGACCATAGTTTGACCATAGTTGACCAAAATTTAAAAAAACTGAAATAATTATTTAGTAACACTAATATTCTTGAATAATTATTTAGTAACACTAATATTCTTGAATAATTATTCAAAAAAAACTGAAATTTGAGCATAACTTTTTTTCCTTTTAGAATTTGAGGATTCTAATAATTTGCAAACAGGCCGTTTTTCCATTTTTTTTCGACATCGTATGCAAAAGTTATAGCCGTTTTACATTTTCCCTACATTTTTTGCAAAACATGTCCAAATTTAAGTTTTTAAATTTTCCTAACTAGTAGATGTAGTAACATAATTACCTCTTGAAGGATTTAAAATTTTGAAGTTTCTGTCATTTTCTTTTGCTTTTTACAAAACTGAAAAGGCGATGCACCGGGGGGTAGGATTTGAAAATTGCACCGTGCCACGAACCGGTACTAATGGGCATCGCACCCTTTAGTACCGGTTCGTGCCACGAACCGGGACTAAAGGTCCCATTTGAACCGGGAGTAATGCCTGTATGGTTCCCTCGCCGCTTGAACTGGGACTAATGCTCACATTAGTCCCGGTTCGTAATGCAACCAGGATTAATGCTATTTTCTGGCTGGACCAAAGCCCCTTTTTCTACTAGTGTAATAACGATAACAGCGGAAGGCTTGGAAGATAAGTGAGTCCATCAACTCCAACGACATCACTGAGTATAGAACCACGACCTAAAAACTCCTTAATCATCGTCTGCAAAGTCTGCAACATTAACGTTGCAGCCCGAAACGGGTCAGCACATGGAATATGCTGGCAAGGTAACACATAGAGAGTAATGGAATGAAACAGCTATACTATATGCATATTTGGCTGGTGGAAAGCTCTATGGTTACAGTTTTGCGTAAAGCCAATTTTCCCCTACAACAACAGAATAAAATTTATTTAACTATCATGGTAGTTGTTAAACATTGAGAATGGTTGAGAGAATCCTCAATCCCAATTAAACATCATCATTAACAAAACCCAACAAAATTAATTTAGAGTAACATGTTGAGATTCACATGATAATCCAGGTACTAGATACTCAAGATGTCCATAACAGGGGACACGGCTAACCATGATTAGTTTAATACACTCTGCAGAGGTTTGCACACTTTTCCCCACAAGACTCGATCGCCTCCGTTTTGTTTCTCGCACTACATGGTGTTTGAGAAGACGGATGACCGAGACATAGTCTTTCAGAAGCGCTAGCACCTTACGATCGGGTAGACCGTACCACCTACATCCCCTACATCTGCTAGTCTACCACTGTAAGAGTTTGCACGACTTAGTCAACTATGCTAGAGCCCATAATATCTTGTGGCTGCACACGGAAGTTTCTAGCATGAAAAATCTCATGATTCCTTTGAGCCTGGGTGGCGGTCCAAAAGAAAACAGGCAATCCTGGAATACCCAGGTACCTCAATCCACCCAGATGTGTGTTTAAGTTGCCACCTTAGATAAACCATTAATTAACAAACTCACATCTGTCATGGATATCACTCATCCAATCCACGTCTACTAGCATAGCATGGCATAATGGCAAACGTAGAAGTAACTCCCAAAGGTTTGATATATATAACAGGTGATAGGTACTACCTCAAATACTTCCCATCCCACAATTTAATTAGATCCTAATCATGCAATGTTTGAGGATTGATCTAATGCAATAAAACTGGGTAGTAGAAAAGCTATGATCAAAGTGTTACTTGCCTTGCTGATGATCCGCGAAACCTACCGACTCGAAGTAACATGCGGCACACTCCGGGTATTCTATCGCAGACAAACAAACAAGCATACAATAAGTACTCATCTAATGCATAGGTAAAACTCAAGTAAGAGAACTAACCAGAAAGTTCAACTTAAGAACTCTGGTTTGCAAAAAGAATCAAATCGAACGAACCAACGGAAGTCAAACGGTGGAAGAAAACAACTTTGTTCTACTAATCTAGATCTAAGTCAAATTTTACAGTAGCAAAAACTTGTTTAAGTTAGTTAAACGGATAGAGGGTTTCGAGACGAAACTCCAGATGCTTGAATCGCCTGATTCCGATAAACGAGCGAAAAGTTATACTAAAACGAAAATCGGATCAGAAATCGCGATCAGAAAAATCGCGAATTTAATCCGAGAAAAAGAAAAAGACGTACGTTCTCTAGAACGAACGAACGGACGAACGCTCGCTAATTAAATAAATCGGAAAAACCGATCTATTAAAAAAACCGAAACTTAAAAAAAACCGACGGAAAAACCGAATTGTTTTTTTCGAAAAAAACGGCGGCACGGATTTCAAGGCGACCTCGGGCGGCGGGTCGGCGAGGCGGCGGGCGGCGGCTCCGGCGACGGCGGCGGCGCTGGCGGCGGCGGTGCGGGGTTCGAGTTGCGGCGGGCTAGGGTTTGGCTCGGGGCTGGGCTGCCCCGGCTTTTAAAGCCTGCCCGGGCCAGAGTCCCAGGCGGACACGGCCCAGTTAGGTCGGTGCGCGTTTTTTTAAAATAATTACGCGCTGAAGAAAAATAAAAAGAAATACTAAACGGACTCCAAAAATCCCGAAATAAATTTTCCCGGGCTTTTAAAATCAAGCCTCACAAGGTGAACATTTATTTGGGGCTTAAATGCAATTTTCAAAAATGCACATTTTTCCTAAATTCAAATAAAATAACGAAAAACTCCGAAATAAAATTTTATTTGATTTTATTATTAAATCCTCAATATTTCTTTATTTTGGGGAAGTCATTTTATTCCCTCTCTCATATTTTTGTAATACAAATAATTGATGATAAAATAATAAAAATCAAATGATCCTATTCTCAAAATTTGAGAAAACTCAAATATGAAAATAATGAATTCCCCAACTCTCTCCGTGGGTCCTTGAGTTGCGTAGAAATTTCTAGGATCGAACCAAAAGCAAAAATAAAATATGATATGCAATGATGATCTAATGTATAACATTCCAAATTGAAAATTTGGGATGTTACAGGAAGAGAGGAGGAAGAAGAAGAGAGGAGGAAGAAGAGTGGAAGACGGGGAAGAAAGTGCATTAAATCTCAATTCTACTACTACTACCAGGATATACCGTCCTTCGGAGTGTAAATAGTTACATTGATGACATGTGGGTCTACCACAAGAATGCCCATATGTCAGTTAATGGAGGACAGAAGCATGCTCTACTGGCAAACATGATGGCAGTACTGGGTAAGGCTGATTTAGTAACACCAACACGCTGGTTCAGCTTATTAATTAAGTGTCCCATCTGCTGCAGCATGTATTGTCACTTCACTGCGAAGACTAGTTGAATAGTTCTCTCTGACCGAGATGGGGAATAATGGATCGTGAAGACTTCTTTTCCACATTATCCCTATGCCTCTACGCTCACTTCACTCATTTTTCTCCATACGTAGTCACTTGCTGAAATCTCTAGAAAGACAAATACTCTGTCTTTGGGAATAGAGGGACGATTTTACTCTGTATTTGGGAACAGAGGGAGGATTTTACTCTGTATTTGGGAACAGAGGGAGTATCACCATATGGAGGGAATAGAGGAAGCTTGAAATATGAACATGTCAATGGGAGGGAGTAAGCCCCATGCATGCATGCATGCAACATGCACCACTCACACGTACACATGGACGCACGCAACACTCGCGCACCCATGCGGCACACAGCACACAACGCAACACACACGCTCAAGTGCTCAACCTACTCCCTACATCTGGGAAAGACTTTACATTTAGAGATTTATACATTGACCAGGGCATAATTAATGCCCAAAAGTAGCAGACTTATGTGTGCATGCGACCATTGAGAGAAGAAGATTAAATGAAGGTTGTTGCATGCTGTAATTAAGGATAGACATGTCGCCTATACCTAGAGCACAAGTTGGTGCATTAGTCAATTAATATCGATTTAGATTAAAGGCTAAATGCATTGGAAGTGTAGATGTACTACACTCTTTGTTTTTAGCCGATGTACACTCTTTGTTGGAAGACCGAGGGAGTACACGTGCATGCACTCACATACACAGCCAGGGTGGTTCGTGCGCAAGGGTTGGACTCCTGTCGCGCCTGTGTAAAGCTTTGTTTAACTAATTTCTTTGCTCTGCCAACTGACACATGGGACCCAGAAACCAGGTGACAATTTAACCAGTCAACAAAGTGCCACGTCAACTATGTGGCCGGTTAGTAGGGTGCAATACGGTGCTCAATGATGACCTAGTGATCGTATAATCACCGCAAAACTATATATAGTGGCCGTAAAGAGCGTATTGTCACATACGTTGACCACCAGTGTATTTTTCTCGTTTCAAATTAAGCCATATTAACCGGAAAGGATGCAGTATGGACTAATACTAGTACTGCTTTGATGTGTCCCGTCAACTCGCCGAACGGGGAGAAGCTTGCTTACTATGCCTCTCCCTCGCCCACGCGCGCGGTGGTTCGCAGGACGAGGAGAGGGTTTTGACTACAGCTCCCTCTCCCTCTCCCTCTCCCTCGCCCTCGCCCTCGCGATGGACGTGCAACAGTTCAATCGGTGTCAGATTGCCAGAAGCATATTGTACAGTAGTATCATTGTTGTTCGACCTTCCGAAGAGGCGAAGAGCCAAGTGCAAGGTTCACACGAGTACGAACTGTTGAACCCCCCGAAGAGGCAAAGATCCAAGCGCAAGGTTTTATAGGAGTTGTCGTCCTAGGGGGAGTGTACTACAACTATAGCGAACGATTCTACTGTATGATGCCGCCACGTCACGTATATCCAAAGCCGTGCCACCTTTTTTTCTCAAAGAGCGTGTTGGAGCCCGTGCAACAAACACACAAGTTGCACGTACACATAACACATTTACTAGTAATAAATTCTAGAGGACAAATGCCAGTATGCCACACAAGTTCATCTCCAATTCATGTGATAAATTTGTGCACGACTAGTCTACATATATTCACAGCGCTACCATTCACAATTTACCGTACTCCACTTACACGTTATAGATGGGCTACATGTCCTCCTCTAGGTTACAGTCCCAGGTGTTCTTCATGGATGGCACGATCCATAGCGGTGGGCAACGGGAATCATTGTCGCAGCTTTCTAGTCCGGTTCCACACAATGGAGACTCATCCAAGCTGAAGCGGCATAAATCAGGGATAGCGTGTCCCAGCATGTCATTCATCCGGCGGTGTGCACTAAAGACACAAACATGCTTCATGAACGGCATTCCTTCCGTGTCGTGCATGGAAGGTGGCATCTGATTCACAAGGGGGTAGCTGTCCCCAATGAAAAGCGAGTACTCTCCAAGAGTGTTCCTCGGCACCCACATAGCATCATGGGGGTCAAACTCAGCGCCGTTCATCTGGTACACGCGGCATCTCAGATCTAGACACATGGTGACGTACATAGTCAAGGTCCATGCATAATAATGTTGTGCTCAAATATGGCGGTCAGTAATACTGTGCAGCAAATAGTAATACTCCGGTATAGAGGAAGTAAAATAACCGGCTTATTATATATAACCACTCCTGGCTAGATGGATGAGATAGTAAGACATGGAAAAACAAAAATGGTGGCCTCTAGTGGGTTCAAGTCTTCAAGGGCCTAGCTAGCTATACACGTCCTCCAAGGTAAAAAGTACTCCTACTAGTACATAAGTAGAGTACTAGTACAACAATGAAAGAGAAGGCGAGAGGGTTAAAAATGGAATACCTGGGTAGATGGTGACGGTCCGATCGTGGTAGATTGTGTGACCATGTTGCACATCAGTGGTACCATGGGTAACGACTGCTAAGATAGTTGATCCCAATATGCCAAAGTCAGCTACAAGGTTCCAAGTTAGACTGAATCACAGATGCAAATGCACATCCAGGACCGGCGATCTTATTTTGATCGCGAGATGACTTGTCCCTGCAAAATAATGGAGTATCGTTAGGGATGCAATTGATGGTTTGTGCATTTTGTTTGTAATCCCCCGTACCGTAGGATGGCAATCAGATGAAACAAGTCCCCTGGCTTGTCGCCGCGAAGATGCGGCCTAGATGGTGCGCGGCGTCTTCGAACGTGTAGGGGTACAAATCTGCTGCCGCCAACATGCGCCAGCCTCTGCCGTTACTGCCTCTTGCATTGATGGCAATCCTTATGTCGAACACGACAATGAGATAGTAATCGTTGTAGTCGCGTCGCTTTGTCGGCAGGTCCGCAATCTTATTCAAACTCATGTAGGCATCATCATACGTATTCAAGTCCTGTCGGTCCGGAAGGCCGATCCCAATGGTGTAGAAGGGGTCTACTGAAACGGCCGCACTGCTATGGATGTTATGCAAAACGATGGTGGTATCCGGCCAGAGGTATGCAAGCCAATCTTCGTTGGCACCGAGCCAGACCTATATATAACATGGTGGGCAGCGGAGAAATTATGGGATGGAAATGGAATAACTAAGTACTACATGATCAAACTCCACTACTGACCTGCTCATCAGAACAAAATCCGACTACCTCTCAATGTCGGCAACTCTAGCGGAGTCAAAGTGCAACCATGGCCAGGGAGCGGTGGACTATTCGAAGGATTGTCCCATATAAGAACCTTCTCCTCGAGGACGCATGGAAGACCAACAAGCATGGCCTTTTCCCAAGCCTTTTTAAGCACCATCTTGGAAATGTTGGTGCCGGAAGGACCGAGTCTTGCGGTGGTGAGGACGTCGGAGCGGCGTGTGATTTATCCCAGAGGATCGTCGTCCATGGTTTCCCAGCCCCGACGAGGAGGAGAACCGCCTGGCGAATCCATGGCAGCAGCGACGAACTGCCTTCTCTTCGGGGGGAGGGGAACTAGCGAGGAGGAGATAAGAGCGTAGTAACCGTAGGGCCTCGTCCCTTCCAACTTTAGATCGTTCCTTAGCGAAGGGGTGATGCTATTATTTACTACTAGTACTAGCATTATTGAACATTACGTGATTGCATTATACTGTAAATAATAGCACTAGTAAGAATTTTTTGGCCCTAGCTAGTAGTTTTTGGTGTGGATTAAGAAATTTTGGGTATGTTTTTGCTATTTTTTGTACACGCCAACTAGTGTCAAAAAACGTCTTACATTATGTAACGAAGGAGTACGTACTAGTACTGTAGCAATACTAGTACTACTTTCTCAACTAGTAGTGCGATGTACTGTACTTCTAGTATAGTGCACCAGTTTTGAACTCTTGAATCTCAGGGCCAAGGAGCTACACTTGGAATTGGAGGGTACTACTGTTCTCTAGAACCATCGCTGTACTATCAATGCAGGGAAAGTATACCTGCGTAGTGGCCTATTGGGTACTCTCGGTGCTCTATTCAGCCGCTCCTCTCACGTAGCTGGCCTACTCAGTCGCTCCTCTCACGCACACACTAGGAGCCTGTTTATCAGCGACAGTTACTATGGGGGCAGGACATTTCAGTTATTTCATACAGCGAGACTAGGCTTTTCCCTTCCATTTGTGGAGGTGTAATGGATCTCGTCGAACTTTGTTAGTAGTTCCTTCTTTATGAATGAGATGAAGCAAAGCTTTTGCCTCCGTTTCAAGAAAACACGTCAAGAGGAATTTCTTTTATAGTAGAGCTGATAATGGAGTGAAGTCCATGCGTGCAATGCCGCAAGCTACAGAGTAGTAGTAGAGCACTTTACGTACAGAGCCATATTGCACAGTTCCCAATGCCCCGCCAGGCTTTGCCGGCTCCTCGGGCTTAATTGGGAGGCGCTAGTTTAAATATGCTACTAGCTGACGAGGAAGCTACAAGCGAGGTGCGTCTAGGGTGAGCACGTGAGCCACGAGATGCTGGGAAGGAAAACCCGTTCACGTGGCTAGGCTATCCAGTGCACCCAGATTGTGGTGCCGCACGTCTGTTTGACTTCAAAACTCAAACTACCCGTGTAAAATATTGGCTCGCAGCGAAGTTACTATTTAAAAAAACGCCGCCGTGCGTTCGGCCGGGATCGAACCCACAAAATGAGGTATACAATCCCGTGACCACAAGTAGTACTCGTTGGAGTAGAACGCAACCTAGAATCGCCTTTTGTCACTAGTAGTACATTGTTCCTTACAAGAAACCACTAATAATGCAAGAAACCACTAATAATTCTAAGAAACTACTACCACTTGCATACGTGGTAGACTTAAGATAAGACTACCTTATCAACCATTGTACATGCTCTTACCAACCAACCCTACCAAGAAATGACTACTCTACAAAGTGTCGTTATAGGCACGTTTCAACCCATGGCCCTGTTTGGATACATTTGTTGTCAATCTAACCCTGCCATCCAAACACCACTTTGGTTAGAGTTAGTTCAGGGTTAGAATCTAACTCTAACATCTGACTTAGAGTATCCAAACAGGGCCCATGTCACCCATTAAGTCAACGCCTTCTATTCGACCGGGCGTTATGACTTGTGGGACCTACATGTCAGTTTGCACAAAAATCCCCGAGTAACCTCCTACCTTCGTCCCGTTGATACGTCCATTTTGCATCATGCTTTTATATCGATATTTATTGCATTATGGGTTGTTATTACACATTATGTCACAATACTTATGCCTATTCTATCTTATTTTACAAGGTTTACATGAAGAGGGGGAATGCCGACAGCTGGAAATGGAGCAAATATTAGAGACCTATTCTGCACATCTCCAAAAGTCCTGAAACTCCACGGGAGCACTTTTTAGAATATAAAAAAAATATTGGGAGCAAGAAGTACAAGAGGGGGGCCACCAACCAGCCACGAGGGTGGGGGCGCGCCGTACCCCCCTGGGCGCGCCCCCTGCCTCGTGGCCCCCCTGATGGCCCTCCGATGCCCATCTTTGGCTATATGGAGTCTTTCGTCCGAGAAAAAAACATAAGCAAGCTTTAGGGACGAAACTCCGCCGCCACGAGGCGGAACCTTGGCGGAACCAATCTAGGGCTCCGGCAGAGCTGTTCTGCCATGGAAACTTCCATCCGGGAGGGGGAAATCATGGCCATCATCATCACCAATGATCCTCTCATAGGGAGGGGGCAATCTCCATCAATATCTTCACCAGCACCATCTCATCTCAAACCCTAGTTCATCTCTTGTATCCAATCTTTGTATCCAAACCTCAGATTGGTACTTGTGGGTTGCTAGTAGTGTTGATTACTCCTTGTAGTTGATGCTAGTTGGTTTACTTGGTGGATGATCATATGTTCAGATCCATTATGCATATTAATACCCCTCTGAGTATGAACATGAATATGCTCTGTGAGTAGTTATGTTTGTTCCTGAGGACATGGGAGAAGTCTTGCTATTAGTAGTCATGTGAATTTGGTATTTGTTCGATATTTTGATGAGATGTATGTTGTCATCCCTCTAGTGGTGTCATGTGAACGTCGACTACATGACACTTCACCATTGTTTGGGCCTAGAGGGAGGCATTGGGAAGTAATAATTAGATGATGTGTTGCTAGAGTGACATAAGCTTAAACCCTAGTTTATGCGTTGCTTCGTAAGGGGCTGATTTGGATCCATATGTTTCATGCTATGGTTAGGTTTACCTTAATACTTCTGTTGTAGTTGCGGATGCTTGCAATGGGGGTTAATCATAAGTGGGATGCTTGTCCAATTAAGGACAGTACCCAAGCACCGGTCAACCCACATATCAAATTATCAAAGTATCAAACGCGAATCATATGAACATGATGAAAACTAGCTTGATGATAATTCCCATGTGTCCTCGGGAGCGCTTTCCTTCATATAAGAGCTTGTCTAGGCTTGTCCTTTGCTACAAAAAGGATTGGGCCATCTTGCTGCACCTTATTTATTTTTATTACTTGTTGCTCGTTACAATTTATCTTATCACAAAACTATCTGTTATCGATAATTTCAGTGCTTGCAGAGAATACCTTACTGAAAACTGCTTATCATTTTCTTCTGCTCCTCGTTAGGTTCGACACTCTTACTTATCAAAAAGCTATGATAGATCCCCTACACTTTTGGGTCATCAAGACTCTTTTCTGGCGCCGTTGCCGGGGAGTGAAGCGCCTTTGGTAGGTGGAATTTGGTAAGGAAAAATTTATATAGTGTGCTGAAATTTACTGTCACTTGCTACCATGGAACATAATCCTTTGAGGGGCTTGTTCGGGGTATCTTCACCCCGACCAGTAGAGCAAAGAGTTTGGGGTATGATAGAGAAACTACTAACTAATCCTTTTGCAGGAGATGGAGCATTGCATCCCGATTTACACTTAATCTATGTGGATGAAGTTTGTGGATTATTTAAGCTTGCAGGTATGCTTGAGGATGTCATCAAGAATAAGGTCTTCCCTTTATATTTGAAGGGAGAGGCATTGACATGGTATAGGCAATGTGATGATATGGGATCATGGGACTATAAGCGATTGAAATTGGAATTTCACCAGAAGTTTTATCCTATGCATTTTGTTCATTGTGATCATAATTATACATATAATTGTTGGCCTCGCGAAGGAGAAAGCATCTCTCAAGCTTGGGGAGCTTAAGTCAATGTTATATTCATGCCCCAATAATGAGATCTCAAGAGAAATGATTATTCAAAATTTTTATGCTCGGCTTTCTCTTAGTAATCACTCCATGACCGATACTTCTTGTACTGGATCTTTTATGATGAAGACTATTGAATTCAAATGGGATTTATTGGAAAGAATTAAACGCAACTCTGAATATTGGGACCTCGATGAAGGTAAGGAGTCAGGTATAACACTTAAGTTTGATTGTATTAAATCTTTTATGGATACCAATGCATTTCATGAATTTAGCACTAAATATGGACTTGACTCTGACATAGTAGCTTCCTATTGTGAATCCTTTGTTACTCATGTTGATCTCCCTAAGGAGGAGTGGTTTAAATATAATCCTCCCATTGAAGTAAAAGTAGTTGCACCTATTAAAGTTGAATAAAAGACTATCACTTATAATGATCTTGTTGTTCCTACTGCTTATGTTGAGAAACCACCTTTCCCTATCAGAATAAAGGATCATGCTAAAGTTTCAACTGTAGTCAACAAAAGTAATATTAGGACACACAAACCACCTGAGAAAGTTAAAGTTGAACCTAATATTGCTATGGTTAAAGATCTCTTAGCTGATAATATTGATGGGCATGTTATTTACTTCTGTGATGAGACTGCTAGAATTGCTAGACCTGATACTAAAAATAAACATAGACCTGTTGTAGGAATGCCTGTTATTTCTATAAAAATAGGATATCATTGCTATCATGCCTTATGTGATATGGGTGCTAGAGCAAGTGCAATACCTCATTCCTTATACAAAGAAATTATGCATGATATTGCACCTACTGAGATAGAAGATATCGATGTTACCATTAAGCTTGCCAATAGAGATACTATTTCACCAATTGGGATTGTTAGCGATGTTGAAGTCTTGTGTGGGAAGGTTAAATATCCTGCTGACTTTCTTGTTCTTGGTTCCCCACAAGATAGCTTTTGTCCCATTATATTTGGTAGACCCTTCTTGAATATTGTTAATGCTAAGATAGACTGCAATAAGGATACTGTTTCTGTTGGTTTAGGGGATATGTCTCATGAGTTTAATTTTGCTAAGTTTCATAGACAACCCCGTGATGAGGAATTGTGTATTAAAGATGAAATTATTTATTTGTCTTGCTTCTATTGTCGTTCCTCCTACTGATCCTTTAGAACAATATTTGCTAGACCATGAAAATGATATGTTCATGAATGAAAGAAGGGAAATAGATGAAGTATTCTTTAAACAGGGACCTATTCTAAAGCACAATTTGCCTGTTGAAATCCTAGGGGATCCTCCTCCACCAAAGGGTGATCCCGTGTTTGAGATTAAACCATTGCCTGATACTCTTAAATATGGTTATCTTGATGAAAAGAAGATATATCCTGTTATTATTAGTGCTAACCTTTCAGAGCATGAAGAAGAGAGATTATTGTAAACTCTGAAGAAGCACCATGCTTCTATTGGATATACTCTTGATGATCTTAAGGGCATTAGTCCCACTCTATGTCAACACAAAATAAATTTGGAGAAAGACACCAAACCAGTTATTGATCACCAACGATGGCTAAATCCTAAGATGAAAGAAGTGGTAAGAAAGGAAATATTAAAGATCCTTGAGGCAGGTATAATTTATCCCATTGGTGATAGTTAGTGGGTAAGTCCTGTCCATTGTGTCCCTAAGAAGGGAGGTATTACTGTCGTTCCTAATGATAAAGATGAATTGATTCCACAAAGAATTATTATAGGTTATAGGATGGTAATTGATTTTCACAAATTAAATAAAGCTACTAAAAAAGATCATTAACCTTTGCCCATCATTGATCAAATGCTAGAAAGATTATCCAAACATACACATTTTTGCTTTCTAGATGGCTACTCTGGATTCTCTCAAATACATGTGTCAGCTGATGATTAAGCAAAGACCACTTTTACTTGCCCTTTCGGTACTTTTGCTTATAGACGTATGGCTTTTGGTTTATGTAATGCACCTGCTACCTTTCAAAGATGCATGATGGCTATATTATCTGACTTTGGCGAAAATATTTGTGAGGTTTTCATGGATGATTTCTCCGTGTATGGATCCTCTTTTGATGATTGCTTGAGCAACCTTGATCGAGTTTTGCAGAGATGTGAAGAAACTAATCTTGTCTTGAACTAGGAGAAGTGCCACTTTATGGTTAATGATGGTATTGTCTTGGGATAAAATTTCTGAAATAGGTATTGAAGTTGATAAAGCTAAAGTTGATTCTATTGAAAAGATGCCGGGTCCCAAGGGCATCAAAGGTATAAGAAGTTTCCTTGGTCATGCAGGTTTTTATAGGAGGTTCATTAAGGACTTCTCAAAAATTTCTCGGCCTCTGACTAACCTATTACAAAAAGATATTCCTTTTGTCTTTAATAATGATCGTGTAGAAGCATTTGAAATACTTAAGAAAGCTTTGATTTCTGCACCTATTGTTCAGCCACTTGATTGGAATTTACCCTTTGGAATTATGTGTGATGCTAGTGATTATGCTGTAGGGGTTGTTCTAGGACAAAGAGTTCTTAAGAAGCTGAATGTTATCCAATATGCTAGTAAAACTCTAGACAGTACTCAAAGAAATTATGCTACTACTGAAAAAGAATTTTTAGCATTTGTATTTGCTTGTGATAAGTTCAGGCCTTATATTGTTGATTCTTGTCGGTGGGAAACGACACCTATGGGATCACAAGAATCCCTACTACGGTTGCCGGGGCGCAGGGTCGTGAGAAGAGAAGGATTAGCAGTTAGCACGAGGATCGTTTACCTAGGTTCGGGCCGCGAGGATGCGTAAAACCCTAATCCTGCTTTGGTGGATGTATTGAGTGTTCTTGGGCTCTTGAACTAGCTACGGCGGCTGTGTGGTTTAAAAGAGCCGAATCCCCCTCCAGTACACCGTAGGTCTCCTTTTATAGTCGAAAGGGGCTGCCACAGTGGCACACAGGAGGTGGAAAGACCTACAGTACTATGAGCTTATCGCTCGTATTACAGGACAAGATGCATTTAATGCATCACTTAGGTGTCCCTTAGCTTTCTCGTGGACGGGAACGAGGCCAGTCCCGTCCATCACTGCTCCTCCTCGCTTCAACACGCGCCCAGGCTAGCGAGGCATGCAGTGCCATGTAGACAGGAAGGCAGCTAAGGTGGTGCGGTGGTAGGGCCTTCATGAAGGTCTGCACGCCGCCACGCAGGTGCTGTTGATTTGGCCTGGAAGTCGCATGTTGCCATGCAGGTGCCTGCCCAGCTGGTTGGGCTAGCAGCTGCATGCGAACGACGGTGGTAGTCTTGGCTGGTACAGTTCTGGCAGTGGCCCTGCTGATTCCCTCGGCAAGGGTATTGCCGGGGGCCCGACAAGGGTCTCTGCCGTGGCGTTGCCGTCATCCCCGGCAAGGGTCTTGCTGGGAGCCTTGTGCTACCTCTTGAGCACTGCGTTGGCTTTCCCCTAAGAGGAAGGAATGATGCAGCAAAGTAGCATAAGTATTTCCCTCAGTTTTTGAGAACCAAGGTATCAATCCAGTAGGAGGCTATGCACGAGTCCCTCGTACCTGCACAAAACAAATAAATCCATGCAACCAACGCAAATAGGGGTTGTCAATCCCTATAAGGCCACTTACGAGAGTAAGATCTGATAGATATGATAAGATAATATTTTTGGTATTTTTATGATAAAGATAGTAGTAGGAGATCAATATGATAAAATTTTTATGATAAAGATGCAAAGTAAAATAAAGTAGTAGGAGATCAATATGATAAAGATAGACCCGGGGGCCATAGGTTTCACTAGTGGCTTCTCTCGAGAGCATAAGTATTCTACGGTGGGTGAACAAATTACTGTTGAGCAATTGACAGAATTGAGCATAGTTATGAGAATATGTAGGTATGATCATGTTTATAGGAATAACGTCCGAGACAAGTAGACCGACTCCTTCCTGCATCTACTACTATTACTCCACTCATCGACCGCTATCTAGCATGCATCTAGAGTATTAAGTTAAAAACAGAGTAACGCCTTAAGCAAGATGACATGATGTAGAGGGATAGACTCATGCAATATGAAGAAAACCCCATCTTATTATCCTCGATGGCAACAATATAATAAGTGCCTTGCTGCCCCTACTGTCACTCGGAAAGGACACCGTAAGACCGAACCCAAAGCTAAGCACTTCTCCCATTGCAAGAAAGATCAATCTAGTACGCCAAACCAAACTGATAATTCGAAGAGACTTGCAAAGATAACCAATCATACATAAAAGAATTCAGAGAAGATTCAAATATTATTCATAGATAGACTTGATCATAAACCCACAATTCATCGGTCTCAACAAACACACCGCAAAAAGAAGATCACATCGGATAGTTCTCCACAAGAGAGGGGGAGAATGTTGTATTGAGATCCAAAAAGAGAGAAGAAGCCATCTAGCTACTAACTATGGACCCGTAGGTCTGAGGTAAACTACTCACACTTCATCGGAGAGGCTATGGTGTTGATGTAGAAGCCCTCCGTGATCGATGCCCCCTCCGTCGGAGCTCCGGAATAGGCCCCAAGATGGGATCTCATGGATACAGAAAGTTACGGCGGTGGAATTAGGGTTTTGGCTCCGTATCTGATCGTTTGGGGGTACGTAGGTATATATAGGAGGAAGGAGTACGTCGGTGGAGCAACAGGGGGCCCATAAGGGTGGAGGGCGCGCCTGGGGTAGGCAGGCGCGCCCCCTACCTCGTGGCCTCCTCTTTTCTTTCTTGACGTAGGGTCCAAGTCTCCCGGGTCTTGTTCGTTCAGAAAATCGCGTTCCCGAAGATTTCATTCCGTTTGGACTCCGTTTGATACTCCTTTTCTTCGAAACCCTCAAACAGGCAAAAAAACAACAATTCTGGGCTGGGCCTCCGGTTAATAGGTTAGTCCTAAAAATAATATAAAAGTGGATAATAAAGCCCAATAATGTCCAAAATAGTAGATAATATAGCATGGAGCAATCAAAAATTATAGATACGTTGGAGACGTATCACCTTGCTGTCATCCCCGACAAGGGTCTTGCCAGGGGCCTTGTGGACTTCCTCAACTAGGATCCTGCCGAGGGTCGACGCCATCTTCTGGTCCTCATCTGATCTTGAGTATTCTTTGTCTTCACAAAGATCTGCATGCCACCATGGAGGTGCCTCCCGAGCCCTGGCCCAATGTGGTTGATGGTGTTGGAGACCGTGGGCTCAAGGGTGGTGTGCTCCGCTGGTGTTGTGCGAGCTGCCCCGGCAAGGGTCTTGTCGGGGCCGCTAAGGCTGCCCCGGCAAGGGTCTTGTCGGGGCCGCTAAGGCTGCCCCGACAAGGGTCTTCTCGGGGGAGCCTGCTTCATCCCTCTGCTCTTTGTGCTCTCGGCCTTGGCGTTGTCTTGTTTGCCTTGGTGCTTTGGCTTCTCTCCAGATTCCCTCCTCTGCCCTGCTAAGTGTGGCTACGGTGCCTGGCTCTGACCGCCCGCGCACAAGTAAAGGGGTCAAAAGGAGAGCCCCTACTTTTGTACACCGACAGGAGCCCCCGGGCCTGGGCCATACATAAGCGCGACGCGTTGTTGGGCTAGGCCCAGAACAGTGCGCAGGCAGGTGGGGCGGATTTTACTGTAGTAACTTCTCGTCCTCCGTGCTTCCCCACGACCCGCATTGAACGTGCAACTTGGAGGGTCGTGCATGACGTGGGGGTCATGTGTGGGGCGGTTTCCACATACATGCGTCACATCGTGGTAAATAGGCGGCCCGCGCCTTCCCCTTAAAAAGGAAACGGCTGGAGCATCAGAGCCGCCGGAGAGTGCGTTGGCGGCGCAGCGAACGCAGCTCGCCTACTTCCCCTTGACGGTTGACGTGTTCGAGCTCCGGGACAGCTTCAAGACCCTTTGGGGGTGCAAGATGGGGGGAGGAGACGGGGCATCCAGCCACGCGCGTCATCCCCGCCAACTGCGCCAAGGCCACCTCGAATCATGACCTATTTTGCGCCGACTACTTCTCTTGCGGCCTCTGCCCTCCTTTCTCCGATTTCTTCAATGATGTCATGCACACATTTGGCTTCCACCTTTTGGATTTCACCCCAAATGCCGTGGCGTGCATGGCTCTTTTTGCCCACCTTTGTGAGGGCTTCACCGGAGTCATCCCCAACACGGCGCTCTTCCGCCACTACTTTCACCCTCGCATCCAGAGGGGAGGCGCCATCTCTGCTTGCGTCACCTGGATCCCGAGGTCCAAAGGGGCCGCGTACCCAGATGGCGCCCAGAAGGAGAGGTGGGAAGAATGACGGAGCCGGTGGTGCTGGATCAAGGAGGACGACCGACAGGAGTTCTGCCGGGTTCGCCAGGCGCCGCCGGTTCGCAGGCCCGAATGGGGCGACATCGACGCCCAGGACGACAAGCTCAAGGTCGCCGTCACCTGGATTCTCCGCCTCACCGAGGCCGGGCTCACCCTTGAGATGATTGGGGCGGATTTCATCTGCCGCCGGATCGCTCCACTACATAACAAGGGGAGGCCGGCCTGGCTCTTCACGAATGTGGCCGATATCATGAGGCTTCGCCCCGGCCTCGACCACAACTTCACGGTGCTGGCGCACTCCCACTTCTGGCGGCGGCTCTTCCAGCTCGATGTGGGCTGCGACGGCAAGGCCGAGAGGTCCGACATGGCCGCAAGGGCCGACAAGGTGGCCAAGGGGCCCTTGTTTGGGTTCCCGGTGGGGGTGGTCCCGATGAGCAATAACTTACGCCGGAAAGACATCATCGCCATGATGCCGGACTGTAATGCGCATGGTCCCGTCCCCAAATGGGCCGTGCCATCGGAGGAGCGGGTGCAAGAGTTCTTTGACAATCTAGAGGAGAAGTACGTCCGTGATGAGCCGCGGCTCGTCCAGGACACCACCCAGGCAAAGCTGGACTACACCGCCGCCAGGGCGGCGGAGGCGGAGCTCGTCAGGGAGGCCGGCAGTGCCGGCGGCATGGAGGACAAAGCAGCAGCGGCTGCAGAGCAGAAGGATCTCACCCAGTGGGCAGAGTCTGCTAGGGAGGCCAGCAGCGCCGGCACCGGTGCTCCTCTTATTGAAGACGACGATGATGAGCTGTCCGAGGAGAAGGTTGAGGCAGCCGAGCCCCCAGCCATGGGGAAAAAGTGAGTCCTGCGACGGGCCACCTCCGGCGAGCCAGTCCGGCCTGGCAGGGCCATGCCACCCGGGCAAACCAAGGAGACGTCTGCGCGCCAAGCGAGGGCCGCAGCAGCGAAGAAGTTGGTGAAGGCCGAGGTGGCGAAGAAGAAAGCATCTGCTTCTTCTTCGTCCAAGCGTCCCCCAACTCCGCCTGCTTCCCCCCTCCTCCCGCAGACGACGACACAGATGTCTTCTTGACCTCGGGTCTCTCGGCCCGAGGAGGATGAGGGAGGCAGCAGAAGAGGAGGAGGAGGATGAGTAAGCACCGTTTCCTTTCGTCATCTTCAACTCCACTGATCATACTTCTCATCTTGACTTGTTTTCGTATTGGCAGGGATATGGAGACACTGACCCAGAGGGTGCCGAGGGCCAGGTCTTCGGTGGGCGGCCGCCCTCGGCGGGTAGCCGGGCACCTCTAAGGCGCCGCTGGTGGTCGTGAGCAGTCCGCACAGCAGCCCCGGTGTAGCCCCCCAGCGTAAGTTTGCCACTCACTTCTCGTCGACGTGTACCAAGGGCATGATCCTTGGCGCTGACCTTGCCGCGATCGCAGGGGGAGAACAGCAGCAGGAGGAGCCCCTGAGGGCTATACCCAACACGCCGCCTCCGTCAACCACGCCGCCCCGAGGGGCGTCCCCGGCAAGGGCTCGAAGCTCCGAGCCCATGCACACGGAGGAGGAGGAGGCAGGCTTCGGCACCGGCGGTCGTACCTCGGCGCCTGATGCTGGCGGAGAGGGGGCCTCTGCTTCCTAGCCCGGCACGGGTAAGCCAGTCGCCTTCCATCCCTTCTATTCTGTTCTTCTTGAATCCTCGTCTTGGGTTCACCCCCTTCCAATACATAGATCGTCTCCCGACGGACCCGGAGGACCTGGACACCATTATCGAGGATGTCGCCAAGAACGCCATGGCGGAGGCCGACAAGACCACCGCTAAAGAGGCCGCCAAGGGTGTTGCCGAGGACGGCACCAAGGGGCCTGTCGGGGAGCCCGACAAGGCTACTGCCGAGGAGGCCGGTAATGGACCTGCCGGGGAGGCCGGCGAGCCCGTTGCCGAGGAGGAGGGGCTGATGACCAGCCTTCCTCCTCTACGACCTCTGGCTCCGGTAGGTACCTGAGGGTGAGCGACGATCTCTTCGTCCAGCTCCCCAGGTTGTCGAGCTCCAGGACGCCCATCGAGGGAGAGGTTTTCGACGAAGAGGTGCTTGTCACCGCCGGGCTCGAGGTTGTTGATGAGCCAACCACCGGTGGCAATGTTTCTCAGGAGGAGCGGCTTCTCCAGGCCATGGTTTCCAACTTTCGGAAGCTCCAAGCACTCCACTGCGCCCGCCTAGAAAAGGCCAAGTCCTGGGCGGCAACGGTGGACAAGGCAGAGGCGAACCTCAAGGTGCGTGTCACCGAGACGCAGAATTGGTTCCGCCAAGCTTGTGAGGAGCTGAAGGTCTCCCAGGGAGAGCTTGCCAAGCATGAGGTGGAGCTTACCATGAAGCAGGCAGATATTGAGAAGGCCCAGGAGACGGTGGAGAGCTTGGCCGCCACAGCCAAGGCCGCTCGAGCCCAGCACCAGGCCGCACTGAACTCCCAGGAGGAGGACCTTGCCGCACGTGAGGAGAAGCTCTCCGCAACGCACCGCGGTAAGGATGAGGAGGTGGAGAAGCTCGTCGCGGAGTGGACCCAGGGGCTGGGCCTCCGGTTAATAGGTTAGTCCCAAAAATAATATAAAAGTGGAAAATAAAGCCCAATATAGTCCAAAACAGTAGATAATATAGCATGGAGCAAGCAAAAATTTTAGATACGTTGGAGACATATCAAGCATCCCCAAGCTTAATTCCTGCTCGTCCTCGAGTAGGTAAATGATAAAAACAGAATTTGATGCGGAGTGCTACTTGGCATAATTTTTATGTAATTCTTCTTAATTGTGGTATGAATATTCAGATCCGAAAGATTCAAGACAAAAGTTCATATTGACATAATAATGATAATACTTCAAGCATACTAACTAAGCAATTATGTCTTCTCAAAATAACATGGCCAAAGAAAGTTCATCCCTACAAAATCATATAGTTTAGTCATGTTTCATTTTCGTCACACAAGAATGCTCTCATCATGCACAACCCCGATGACAAGCCAAGCAATTGTTTCATACTTTAGTAATCTCAAACCTATAAACTTTCATGTAATATATGAGCGCAAGCCATGGACATAGCACTATGGGTGGAATAGAATATAATGAGGGGGGTTATGTGGAGAAGACAAAAAAGGAGAAAGTCTCACATCAACGAGGCTAATCAATAGGCCATGGAGATGCCCACCGATTGATGTTAATGCAAGGAGTAGGGATTGCAATGCAACGGATGCACTAGATCTATAAATGTATGAAAGCTCAACAAAAGAAACTAGTGGGTGTGCATCCAACTTGCTTGCTCACGAAGACCTAGGGCACTTGAGGAGGCCCATTGTTGGAATATACAAGCCAAGTTCTATAATAAAAAATTACCACTAGTATATGAAAGTGATAACATGAGAGACTCTCTACTATGAAGATCATGGTGCTACTTTGAAGCACAAGTGTGGTAAAAGGATAGTAACATTGTCCCTTCTCTTTTTTTCTCTCAATTTTTTTGGGCCTTTTCTTTTTTTATGGCCTTTCTCTTTTTCTTGGGCCTTCTCTTTTTATGGCCTTTTTTATTCCTCACTTGGGATAATGCTCTAATAATGATGATCATCACACTTCTATTTATTTACAACTCAATGATTACAACTCGATACTAGAACAAAGATGACTCTATATGAATGCCTCCGACAGTATACCGGGATATGCAATGAACCAAGAGTGACATGTATGAAATAATTATGAACGGTGGCTTTTCCACAAATACTATGTCAACTACATGATCATTCTAAGAAATATGACAATGATGAATGTGTCATGATGAACGGAATGATAGAAAGTTGCATGGCAATATATCTCGGAATGGCTATGGAAATGCCATAATAGGTAGGTATGGTGGCTGTTTTGAGGAAGATATAAGGAGGTTTATGTGTTAAAGAGCGTATCATATCACGGGGTTTGGATGCACCGACGAAGTTTGCGCCAACTCTCAATGTGAGAAAGGGCAATGCACGGTACCGAAGAGGCTAGCAAGGATGGAAGGGTGAGAGTACGTATAATCCATGGACTCAACATTAGTCATAAAGAACTCACATACTTATTGCAAAAATCTACAAGTCATCAAAAACCTCAGCACTATGCGCATGCTTCTAGGGGGATAGATTGGTAGGAAAAGACCATCGCTCGTCCCCGATTGCCACTCATAAGGAAGACAATCAAATAACACCTCATGTTTCAAATTTGTTGCATAACATTTACCATACATGCATGCTACGAGACTTGCAAATTTCAACACAAGTATTTCTCAATTTCACAACTATTCAACTAGCATGACTTTGATATTATTACCTCCATATCTCAAAACAATCATCAAGCATCAAACTTTTCTTAGTAGTCAACACACTCATACAAAAGTTTTATTATTAATATTGCATATCAAGCATATTAGGATTTAAAGCAAATTATCATGCTAATAAGACTCTCAAAATAATCTAAGTGAAGCATGAGAGATCAATAGTTTCTATAAAACAAATTCACCACCGTGCTCTAAAAGATATAAGTGAAGCACTAGAGCAAAATTATAATGCTCAAAAGATATAAGTGAAGCACATAGAGTATTCTATCAAATTCCTAATCATGTATGGCTCTCTCAAAAGGTGTGTACAGCAAGGATGATTGTGGTAAACTAACAAGCAAAGACTCAAATCATAAAATACGCTCCAAGAAAAACACATATCATGTGGTGAATAAAAATATAGCTCAAGTAAAGTTACCGATAGAAGTAGATGAAAAAGAGGGGATGCCTTCCGGGGCATCCCCAAGCTTTGGCTTTTAGGTGTCCTTAGATTATCTTGGGGGTGCCATGGGCATCCCCAATCTTAGGCTCTTTCCACTCCTTTTTCCATAATCCATCAAATGTTTACCCAAAACTTGAAAACTTCACAACACAAAACTTAAAGTAGAAAACTCGTGAGCTCCATTAGCGAAACAAAACAAAAGACAACTTCAAGGTACTGTAATTAACTCATTATTTATTTATATGGGTGTTAAACCTACTGTATTCCAATTTCTCTATGGATTATAAACTATTTTACTAGCCATAGATTCATCAAAATAAGGAAAAAACACACGAAAAACAGAATCTGTCAAAAACAGAACTGTCTGTAGTAATCTGTAGCTAGCGCAAGATATGGAACACCAAACATTCTAAAATAAATTTATGGACGTGATTAATTTATCTATTAATCATCTTCAAAAAGAATTAACTAAATAGATATTTCCAAATAAAAATGACAGCAGTTCTCGTGAGCGCTAAAGTTTTTGTTTTTTTTACAGCAAGTTCAAGAAGACTTTCCCCTAGTCTTCCCAACGGTTCTACTTGGCACAAACACTAATTAAACAAAAAAACACAACCAAAACAGAGGCTAAATAATTTATTTATTACTAAACAGAATCAAAAAGCAAGGAATAAAAATAAATTTGGGTTGCCTCCCAACAAGCGCTATCGTTTAACGCCCCTAGCTAGGCATAACAAGCAAAAATAGATATAGGTATTGCCATCTTTGGTAGGCAATCCATAAGTGGCTCGCATGATAGATTCATATGGTAATTTTATTTTTTTTCTAGGGAAGTGTTACATGCCCTTTTTTAATGGAAATTTAAATCTAATATTCCCTTCCTTCATATCGATAATTGCACCAACCGTTCTAAGGAAAGGTCTACCGAGAATAATAGGGCAAGAAGGATTGCAATCTATATCAAGAACGATAAAATCTATGGGAACATAATTCCTATTTGCATCAATAAGAACATCATTAATTCTTCCCATAGGTTTCTTAATAGTGGAATCCACAAGATGCAAGTTTAGAGAGCAATCATCAAAATCACGGAAATCTAGCAAATCACACAAAGTTTTGGGGATAGTAGAGACACCAGCACCCAAATCACACAAAGCATAAAACTCATAATTCTTAATTTTAATTTTAATAGTAGGTTCCCACTCATCATAAAGTTTTCTAGGGATAGAAACTTCCAATTCAAGTTTTTCTTCATAATATTGCATCAAGGCATCAACGATATGTTTAGTAAACGCTTTATTTTGACTATAAGCATGAGGATATTTTAGCACGGATTGCAACAAGGAAATACAATCAATTAAAGAGCAATTTTCATAATTAAATTCCTTGAAATCCAATATAGTGGGTTTAGCAACATCTAGGGATTTAATTTCTTCAATCCCACTTTTATCAAATTTAGCATCAAGATCAACAAATTCCGAATTCTTAGAACGCCTTCTAGGTAAAGGTGGGTCATATTCAGTCCCATAATTATCAAGATTCATATTGCAAAACAAAGATTTAATAGGGGACACAACAATAACTTTTAGATCTTCATCATTATTTTCATAGGAACTAGAAGAACACACTTTTATAAAGGCATCTTTCTTAGCACGCATCCTAGCAGTTCTTTCTTTGCACTCGTCAGTGGAAATTCTCATGGCTTTGAGAGAATCATTGATATCATGCTTAGGTGGAATAGATCTAAGTTTCAAAGAATCAACATCAAGAGCAATTCTATCAACGTTCCTAGCCAAATGATCAATCTTAAGCAATTTTTCTTCAATCATAGCATTAAAATTCTTTTGCGAAGAAATAAATTCTTTAATATTAGATTCAAAATTAGAGGGCATCTTATTATAATTTCCATAAGAATTGTCGTACCTCTTCACGACCCAACCGATCAAGCACCAAAACTATGACACCTCCGAGTTCTAGCACACGTTCAGCTCGATGACGATCCCCGGACTCCAATCCAGCAGAATGTCAGGGAAGAGTTCCGTCGGCACGACGGCATGGTGACGATCCTGATGTTCTACTGTCGCAGGGCATCGCCTAAGCACCACTACAATATTATCGAGGATTATGGTGGAGGGGGGCACCGCACACGGCTAAGAGATCAATGATCAACTGTTGTGTATCTGGGGTGCCCCCTGCCCCCGTATATAAACGAGCAAGGGAGGGAGGCGGCCGGCCTAGGAGGAGGGTGCGCCAAGGGGGGAGTCCTACTCCCACCGGGAGTAGGACTCCTCCTTCCCTTGTTGGAGTAAAAGAGAAGGAAAGAGGGGGAGAGGAACAAGGAAAAGTGGGCTGCACCCCTTGTCCAATTCGGACCAGAGGGGCGGCGCGCGCCTCCTTCCTTTTGGCCTCTCTCCTCTATTCCCGTATGGCCCAATAAGGCCCATATACTCCCCGGCGAATTCGCGTAACTCTCCGGTACTCCAAAAAAATACCCGAATCACTCGGAACCTTTCCGATGTCCGAATATAGTCGTCCAATATATCGATCTTTACATCTCGACCATTTCGAGACTCCTCATCATGTCCCCGATCTCATACGGGACTCCGAACTCCTTCGGTATATCAAAACTCATAAACTCATAATATAACTATCATCGAAACCTTAAGCGTGCGGACCCTACGGGTTCGAGAACTATGTAGACATGACCGAGACACGTCTCCGGTCAATAACCAATAGCGGAACCTGGATGCTCATATTGGCTCCCACATATTCTACGAAGATCTTTATCGGTCAGACCGCATAACAACATACGTTATTCCTTTGTCATCGGTATGTTACTTGCCCGAGATTCGATCGTCGGTATCTCAATACCTAGTTCAATCTCGTTACCGGCAAGTCTCTTTTACTCGTTCCGTAATACATCATCCCGCAACTAACTTATTAGTTGCAATGCTTGCAAGGCTTTAAGTGATGTGCATTACCGAGAGGGCCCAGAGATACCTCTCCGACAATCGGAGTGACAAATACTAATCTCAAAATACGCCAACGCAACAAGTACCTTTGAGACACCTGTAGAGCACCTTTATAATCACCTAGTTACGTTGTGATGTTTGGTAGCACACAAAGTGTTCCTCTGGTAAACGGGAGTTGCATAATCTCATAGTCATAGGAACATGTATAAGTCATGAAGAAAGCAATACCAACAAACTAAACGATCAAGTGCTATGCTAACGGAATGGGTCAAGTCAATCACATGATTCTCCTAATGATGTGATCCCATTAATCAAATGACAACTCATGTCTATGGCTAGGAAACATAACCATCTTCGATCAGCGAGCTAGTCAAGTAGAGGCATACTAGTGACACTCTGTTTGTCTATGTATTCACACATTTATTATGTTTCCGGTTAATACAATTCTAGCATGAATAATAAACATTTATCATGAAATAAGGAAATAAATAATAACTTTATTATTGCCTCTAGGGCATATTTCCTTCAGTCTCCCACTTGCACTAGAGTCAATAATCTAGTTCACATCGCCATGTGATTTAATACCAATAGTTCACATCACCATGTGATTAACACCCATAGTTCACATCGACATGTGACCAACACCCAAAGGGTTTACTAGAGTCAATAATCTAGTTCACATCGCTATGTGATTAACACCCAAAGAGTACTGAGGTGTGATCATGTTTTGCTTGTGAGAGAAGTTTAGTCAACGGGTCTGCCACATTCAGATCCGTAAGTATTTTGCAAATTTCTATGTCAACAATGCTCTGCACTAAGCTACTCTAGCTAATTGCTCCCACTTAAAATATGTATCCAGATTGAGACTTTGAGTCATCTGGATCAGTGTCAAAACTTGCATCGACGTAACCCTTTACGACGAACCTTTTGTCACCTCCATAATCGAGAAACATATCCTTATTCCACTAAGGATAATTTTGACCAATGTCCAGTGATCTACTCCTAGATCACTATTGTACTCCCTTGCCAAACTCAGGGCAGGGTATACAATAGGTCTGGTACACAGCATGGCATACTTTATAGAACCTATGGCTGAGGCATAGGGAATGACTTTCATTCTCTCTCTATCTTCTACCGTGGTCGGGTTTTGAGTCTTACTCAACATCACACCTTGTAACACAGGCAAGAACTCCTTCTTTGACCGTTCCATTTTGAACTACTTCAAAATCTTGTCAAGGTATGTACTCATTGAAAAACTTATCAAGCGTCTTGATCTATCTCTATAGATCTTGATGCTCAATATGTAAGCAGCTTCACTGAGGTCTTTCTTTGAAAAACTCCTTTCAAACATTACTTTATGCTTTGCAGAATAATTCTACATTATCTCCGATCAACAATATGTCATTCACATATATTTATCAGAAATGTTGTAGTGCTCCCACTCACTTTCTTGTAAATATAGGCGTCACCGCAAGTCTGTATAAAACTATATGCTTTGATCAACTTATCAAAGCATATATTCCAACTCCGAGATGCTTGCACCAGTCCATAGATGGATCGCTGGAGCTTGCATATTTTGTTAGCACCTTTAGGATTGACAAAACCTTCTGGTTGCATCATATACAACTCTTCTTTAATAAATCCATTAAGGAATGCAGTTTTGTTTATCCATTTTCCAGATTTCATAAAATGCGGCAATTGCTAACATGATTCGGACAAACTTCAGCATAGATATGAGTGAGAAACTCTCATCGTAGTCAACACCTCGAACTTGTCGAAAACCTTTTGCGACCATTCTAGCTTTGTAGATAGTAACGCTACTATCACCGTTCGTCTTCCTCTTGAAGATCCATTTATTTTTTATGGCTTGCTGATCATCGGGAAAGTCAACCAAAGTCCACACTTTGTTCTCATACATGGATCCCATCTCAGATTTTATGGCCTCAAGCCATTTCGCAGAATCTGGGCTCATCATCGCTTCCTCATAGTTCGTAGGTTCGTCATGGTCAAGTAACATGACCTCCAGAACAGGATTACCATACCACTCTGGTGCGGATCTCACTCTGGTTTACCTACGAGGTTCGGTAGTAACTTGATCTGAAGTTACATGATCATCATCATTAGCTTCCTCACTAATTGGTGTAGTAGTCACAGGAACAGATTTATGTGATGAACTACTTTCCAATAAGGGAGCAGGTACAATTACCTCATCAAGTTCTACTTTCCTCCCACTCACTTCTTTCGAGAGAAACTCCTTCTCTAGAAAGGATCCATTCTCAGCAACGAATATCTTGCCTTCGGATCTGTGATAGAAGGTGTACCCAACATTTTCTTTTGGGTATCCTATGAAGAGTTACTTCTCCGATTTGGGTTCGAGCTTATCATGTTGAAACTTTTTCACATAAGCATCGCAGTCCCAAACTTTGAGAAACGACAGCTTAGGTTTCTCGCCAAACCACAGTTCATATGGTGTCGTCTCAACGGATTTAGATGGTGCCCTATTTAACGTGAATGTAGCTGTATCTAATGCATAATCCCAAAATGATAGTGGTAATCGGTATGATACATCATAGATCGCACCATATCTAATAAAGCACGGTTACGACGTTCGGACACACCATTACACTGTGGTGTTCCAGGTGGCATGAGTAGTGAAACTATTTCACATTGTTTTAACTGAAGGCCAAACTCGTAACTCAAATATTTTACTTCTGCGATCATATCGTAGATACTTTTATTTTTTTACGATGGTTCTCCACTTCACTCTGAAATTCTTTGAACTTTTCAAATGTTTCAGATTTGTGTTTCATCAAGTAGATATACTCATATCTGCTCAAATCATTTGTGAAGATCAGAAAATAATGATACCTACCGTGAGCCTCAATATTCATCGGACGACATACATCAGTATGTATGATTTCCAATAAGTCAGTTGCTTGCTCCATTGTTCCGGAGAATGGAGTCTTAGTCATCTTGCCCATGAGGCACGGTTCGCAAGCATCAACTGATTCATAATCAAGTGATTCCAAAAACCCATCAACATGGATTTTCTTCATGTGCTTTACACCAATATGACCTAAACGGCAGTGCCACAAATAAGTTGCACTATCATTATTAACTTTGCATATTTTGGCTTCAATATTATGAGAATGTGTATCACCACAATCGAGATCCAACAAACCATTTTCATTGGGTGTATGACCATAGAAGATTTTATTCATGTAAACAGAACAACAATTTATTCTCTTACTTAAATGAATAACCATATTGCAATAAACATGATCAAATCATATTCATGCTCAACGCAAACACCAAATAACACTTATTTAGGTTCAACACTAATCCTGAAAGTATAGGGAGTGTGCGATGATGATCATATCAATCTTGGAACCACTTCCAACACACATTGTCACTTCACCCTTAACTAGTCTCTGTTCATTCTGCAACTCCCGTTTCGAGTTACTACTCTTAGAAACTGAACTAGTACAAAATACCGAGGGGTTTCTACGAACACTAGTAAAATACACATCAATAATCTGTATATCAAATATACCTTTGTTCACTTTGCCATCCTTCTTATCTGCCAAATACTTGGGGCAGTTCTGCTTCCAGTGACCAGTCCCTTTGCAGTAGAAGCACTTAGTGTCAGGCTTAGGACCAGTCTTGGGCTTATTCACTTGAGCTGCAACTTGCTTGCCGTTCTTCTTGAAGTTCCCTTTCTTTCCCTTTGCCCTTTTCTTGAAACTAGTGGTCTTGTTAATCATCAACACTTGATGCTCTTTCTTGATTTCTACCTTCATCGATTTCATCATCATGAAAAGCTCAGGAATCGTTTCCATCATCCCTTGCATACTATAGTTCATCATGAAGTTCTGCTAACTTGGTGATGGTGACTAGCGAATTATGTCAATAACTATTTTATCTGGAAGATTAATTCCCACTTGATTCAAGCGATTGTAGTACCCAGACAATCTGAACACATGCTCACTGCTTGAGCTATTCTCCTCCATCTTTTAGCTATAGAACTTGTTGGAGACTTCATATCTCTCAACTCGGGTATTTTCTTGAAATATTAACTTCAACTCCTGGAACATCCATATGATCCATGATGTTCAAAACGTCTTTGAAGTCCCGATTCTAAGCTGTTAAGCATGGTGCACTAAACTATCAAGTAGTCATCATATTGAGCTAGCCAAACGTTCATGACATCTGCATCTGCTCCTGCAATAGGTCTGTCACCTAGCGGTGCATTAAGGACATAATTCTTCTGTGCAGCAATGAGGATAAACCTCGGATCACGGATCCAATCCGCATCATTGCTACTAACATCTTTCAACTTAGTTTTCTCTAGGAACATATCAAAAATAAAACAGGGGAGCTAAAACTTGAGTTATTGATATACAACATAGATATGCTAATACTACTAGGACTAAGTTCATGATAAATTTAAGTTCAATTAATCATATTACTTAAGAACTCCCACTTAGAAAGACATCCCTCTAATCTTCTAAGTGATCACGTGATCCAAATCAACTAAACCATAACCGATCATCACGTGAAATGGAGTAGTTTTCAATGGTGAACATCACTATGTTGATCATATCAACTATATGATTCACGCTCGACCTTTCGGTCTCAGTGTTCCGAGGCCATATCTGCATATGCTAGGCTCGTCAAGTTTAACCTGAGTATTCTGCGTGTGCAAAACTGGCTTGCACCCGTTGTAGATGGACGTAGAGCTTATCACACCCGATCATCACGTGGTGTCCGGGCACGACGAACTTTGGCAACGGCGCATACTCAGGGAGAACACTTTTATCTTGAAATTTAGTGAGAGATCATCTTATAATGCTACCGTCAATCAAAGCAAGATAGTATGCATAAAAGATAAACATCACATGCAATCAATATAAGTGATATGATATGGCCATCATCATCTTGTGCTTGTGATCTCCATCTCCGAAGCACCGTCATGATCACCATCGTCACCGGCGCGACACCTTGATATCCATCATAGCATCGTTGTCGTCTCGCCAATCTTATGCTTCCACGACTATCGCTACCGCTTAGTGATAAAGTAAAGCATTACAGCGCAATTGCATTGCATACAATAAAGCGACAACCATATGGCTCCTGCCAGTTGCCGATAACTCGTTACAAAACATGATCATCTCATACAATAAAATTTAGCATCATGTCTTGACCATATCACATCACAACATGCCCTGCAAAAACAAGTTAGACGTCCTCTACTTTGTTGTTGCAAGTTTTATGTGGCTGCAACGGGCTTAGCAAGAACCGTTCTTACCTACGCATCAAAACCACAACGATAGTTTGTCAAGTTGGTGCTATTTTAACCTTCGCAAGGACTAGGCGTAGCCACACTCGGTTCAACTAATGTTGGAGAAACTGACACCCGCCAGCCACCTGTGTGCAAAGCACGTCGGTAGAACCAGTCTCGCGTAAGCATACGCGTAATGTCGGTCCGGGCCGCTTCATCCAACAATACCGCCGAACCAAAGTGTGACATGCTGGTAAGCAGTATGACTTATATCACCCACAACTCACTTGTGTTCTACTCGTGCATATTACATCAACGCATAAAACCTGGCTCAGATGCCACTGTTGGAAAATGTAGTAATTTCAAAAAAATTCCTACGCACACGCAAGATCATGGTGATGCATAGCAACGAGAGGGGAGAGTGTTGTCCACGTACCCTCGTAGACCGAAAGTGGAAGCGTTAGCACACCGCAGTTGATGTAGTCGTACGTCTTCACGGCCCGACCGATCAAGCACCGAAACTACGGCACCTCCGAGTTCTAGCACACGTTCAGCTCGATGACGATCCCCGGACTCCGATCCAGCAGAATATCAGGGAAGAGTTCCGTCAGCACGACGGCATGGTGACGATCTTGATGTTCTACTGTCGCAGGGCTTCGCCTAAGCACCACTACAATATTATCGAGGATTATGGTGGAGGGGGGCACCGCACATGGCTAAGAGATCAATGATCAACTGTTGTGTATCTGGGGTGCCCCCTGCCCCCGTATATAAAGGAGCAAGGGAGGGAGGTGGCCGGCCTAGGAGGAGGGCGCGCCAAGGGGGGAGTCCTACTCCCACCGGGAGTAGGACTCCTCCTTCCCTTGTTGGAGTAGGAGAGAAGGAAAGAGGGGGAGAGGAACAAGGAAAAGTGGGCTGCACCCCTTGTCCAATTCGGACCAGAGGGGGGGGCGCGTGCCTCCTTCCTTTTGGCCTCTCTCCTCTATTCCCGTATGGCCCAATAAGGCCCACATACTCCCTGGCGAATTCCTGTAACTCTTCGGTACTCCGAAAAATACCCGAATCACTCGGAACCTTTCTGAAGTCCGAATATAGTGGTCCAATATATCGATCTTTACCTCTCGACCATTTCGAGACTCCTCGTCATGTCCCCGATCTCATCCGGGACTCCGAACTCCTTCGGTACATCAAAACTCATAAACTCATAATATAACTGTCATCGAAACCTTAAGCGTGCGGACCCTACGGGTTCGAGAACTATGTAGACATGACCGAGACACGTCTCCGGTCTATAACCAATAGTGGAACCTGGATGCTCATATTGGTTCCCACATATTCTACGAAGATCTTTATCGGTCAGATCGCATAACAACATATGTTGTTCCCTTTGTCATCGGTATGTTACTTGCCCGAGATTCGATCGTCGGTATGTCAATACCTAGTTCAATCTCGTTACCGGCAAGTCTCTTTTACTCGTTCCATAATACATCATCCCACAACTAACTTATTAGTTGCAATGCTTGCAAGGCTTTAAGTGATGTGCATTACCGAGAGGGATTAGAGATACCTCTCTGACAATCGGAGTGACAAATCCTAATCTTGAAATACGCCAACCCAACAAGTACCTTTGGAGACACCTGTAGAGCACCTTTATAATCACCCAGTTACGTTGTGACGTTTGGTAGCACACAAAGTGTTCCTCTGGTAAACGGGAGTTGTATAATCTCATAGTCATAGGAACATGTATAAGTCATGAAGAAAGCAATACCAACAAACTAAACGATCAAGTGCTATGCTAACGGAATGGGTCAAGTCAATCACATCATTCTCCTAATGATGTGATCCCGTTAATCAAATGACAACTCATGTCTATGGCTAGGAAACATAACCATCTTCGATCAGCGAGCTAGTCAAGTAGAGGCATACTAGTGACACTCTGTTTGTCTATGTATTCACACATGTATTATGTTTCCGGTTAATACAATTCAAGCATGAATAATAAACATTTATCATGAAATTAGGAAATAAACAATAACTTTATTATTGCCTCTAGGGCATATTTCCTTCATCAACATCTTTAAGAGGAGCAATCGGAGTGCTAAGGAAATCATTATTGTTGGTATTGGTGAAGTCACACAATTTAGTATTATCTTGAGCCATCGTGACAAACAAGTAAACTAACACAGAAGCAAACAAAAAGCAAACGGGCAAAAAGAGGCAAATAGAGAGAGAGGGCGAATAAAACGGCAAGGGTGAAGTGGGGGAGAGGAAAACGAGAGGCAAATGGCAAATAATGTAATGCGGGAGATAGGGATTGTGAAGGGTACTTGGTATGTTGACTTTTGCGCAGACTCCCCGGCAACGGCGCCAAAAATGGCTCGTTGTCGGGAGTCAAATCTTGACTTGCCCGAACCTCCCCGGCAACGGCGCCCGAAATTCTTCTTGCTACCTCTTGAGCACTGCGTTGGATTTCCCCGAAGAGGAGAGGATGATGCAGCAAAGTAGCGTAAGTATTTCCCTCAGTTTTTGAGAACCAAGGTATCAATCCAGTAGGAGGCTACGCGCGAGTCCCTCGTACCTACACAAAAACAATAGCTCAATGCAACCAACGCGCTTAGGGGTTGTCAATCCCTTCACGGTCACTTACGAAAGTGAGATCTGATAGAGATGATAAATAATATTTTTGGAATTTTTGGTATAGAGATGCAAAGTAAAAAGTAAAAGCAAAGCAATAATAAAGTGATGGAGATTGATATGATGATAAAGAGACCCGGGGCCATAGGTTTCACTAGTGGCTTCTCTCAAGAGCATAAATATTCTACGGTGGGTGAACAAATTACTATTGAGCAATTGACAGAATTGAGCATAGTTATGAGAATACGTAGGTATGATCATGTATATAGGCATCACGTCCGAGACAAGTAGACCGAAACGATTCTACATCTACTACTATTACTCCACTCATCGACCGCTATCTAGCATGCATCTAGAGTATTAAGTTAAAAACAGAGTAACACCTTAAGGAAGATGACATGATGTAGAGCGATAGTTTCATGCAATATGAACAAAACCCCATCTTGTTATCCTTGATGGCAACGATACAATACGTGCCTTGCTGCCCCTTCTGTCACTGGGAAAGGACACCGCAAGATCGAACCCAAAGCTAAGTAGTTCTCCCATGGCAAGAACAACCAATCTAGTAGGCCAAACCAAACTGATAATTCGAAGAGACTTGCAAAGATAACCAATCACACATAAAAGAATTCAGAGAAGATTCAAATATTATTCATAGATAGACTGGATCATAAACCCACAATTCATCGGTCTCAACAAACACCCCGCAAAAAGAAGATTACATCGAATAGATCTCCACGAGAGAGGTGGAGAACATTGTATTGAGTCCAAAAAGAGAGAAGAAGCCATCTAGCTACTAGCTATGGACCCGTAGGTCTGAGGTAAACTAATCACACTTCATCAGAGAGGCTATGGTGTTGATGTAGAAGCCCTCCATGATCGATGCCCCCTCCGGCGGAGCTCCGAAACAGGCCCCAAGATGGGATCTCGTGGATACAGAAAGTTACGGCGGTGGAATTAGGGTTTTGGCTCCGTATCTGATCGTTTGGGATATATAGGAGGAAGGAGTACGTCGGTGGAGCAACAGGGGGCCTACGAGGGTGGAGGGCGCGCCTGGGGTAGGCAGGCGCGCCCCCTACCTTGTGGCCTCCTCTTTTATTTCTTGACGTAGGGTCCAAGTCTCCCGGGTCTTGTTCGTTCAGAAAATCACGTTCCCGAAGGTTTCATTCCGTTTGGACTCCGTTTGATATTCCTTTTCTTCGAAACCCTAAAACAGGCAAAAAAACAGCAATTCTGGGCTGGGCCTCCGGTTAATAGGTTAGTCCCAAAAATAATATATAAGTGGAAAATAAAGCCCAATAATGTCCAAAACAGTAGATAATATAGCATGGAGCAATAAAAAATTATAGATACGTTGGAGACGTATCACCTTGCTGTCATCCACGACAAGGGTCTTGCCGGGGGCCTTGTGGACTTCCTCAACTAGGATCCTGCCGAGGGTCGACGCCGTCTTCTGGTCCTCATCTGATCTTGAGTATTCTCTATCTTCACAAAGATCTGCATGCCACCATGGAGGTGCCTCCCGAGCCCTGGCCCAATGTGGTTGATGGTGTTGGAGATCGTGGGCTCAAGGGTGGTGTGCTCTGCTGGTGTTGTGCGAGCTACCCCGGCAAGGTCTTGTCGGGGCCGCTAAGGCTGCCCCAGCAAGGGTCTTGTCGGGGGAGCCTGCTTCATCCCTCTGCTCTTTGTGCTCTCGGCCTTGGCGTTGTCTTGTTTGCCTTGGTGCTTCGGCTTCTCTCCGGATTCCCTCCTCTGCCCTGCTAAGTGTGGCTGCGGCGCGTGGCTCTGACCGCCGGCGCACAAGTAAAGGGGTCAAAAGGAGAGCCCCTACTTTTGTACACCGACAGGAGCCCCTGGGCCTGGGCCATACATAAGCGTGACACGTTGGTGGGCTAGGCCCAGAATGATGCGCGGGCAGGTGGGGCGGATTTTACTGCAGTAACTTCTCGTCCTCCGTGCTTCCCCATGACCCGCATTGAACGTGCAACCTGGAGGGTCGTGCATGACGTGGGGGTCATGTGAGGGGTGGTTTCCACATACATGCATCACATCGTGGTAAAGAGGTGGCCCGCGCCTTCCCCATAAAAAGGAAACGGCCGGAGCATCGGAGCCGCCAGAGAGTGCGTTGGCGGCGCAGCGAACGCAGCTCGCCTACTTCCCCTCGACGGTTGACATGTTCGAGCTCCGGGACAGCTTCAAGCCCCTTTGGGGGGGTGCAAGATGGGGGGAGGAGACAGGGCATCCAGCCACGCACGTCATCCCCGCCAACTGCGCAAAGGCTGCCTCGAATCGGTACCTGTTTTGCGTTAACTACTTCTCTTGCGGCATCTGCCCTCCTTTCTCTGATTTCTTCAATGATGTCATGCACACATTTGGCTTCCACCTTTTTGATTTTACCCCAAATGCTGTGGCGTGCATGGCTCTTTTTGCCCACCTTTGTGAGGGCTTCACCGGAGTCGTCCCCAACACGGCGCTCTTCCGCCACTACTTTCACCCTCGCATCCAGAGGGGAGGCGCCATCTCTGGTTGTGTCACCTGGATCCCAACGTCTAGAGGGGCCGCGTACCCAGATGGCTCCCAGAAGGAGAGGTGGGAAGAATGGCGGAGCCGGTGGTGCTGGATCAAGGAGGACGACCCACAGGAGTTCTGCCGGGTTCGCCAGGCGCCGCCGGTTCGCAGGCCCGAATGGGGCGACATCGACGCCCAGGACGACAAGCTCAAGGTCGCCTTCACCCGGTTTCTCCGCCTCACCGAGGCTGGGCTCACCCTTGAGATGATCGGGGCGGATTTCATCTGCCGCCGGATTGCTCCGCTACATAACAAGGGGAGGCCGGCCTGGCTCTTCACGATTATGGCCGATATCATGATGCTTCGCCCCGGCCTTGACCACAACTTCACGGTGCTGGCGCACTCCCACTTCTGCCAGCGGCTCTTCTAGCTTGATGTGGGCCATGACGGCAAGGCCGAGAGGTCTGACATGGCCGCAAGGGCCGACAAGGTCGCCAAGGGGCCCTTGTTTGGGTTCCCGGCGGGGGTGGTCCCGATGAGCAATAACTTGCACCGGAAAGACATCATCGCCATGATGCCGGACTATAATGCGCATGGTCCCGTCCCCAACTGGGCCGTGCCATCGGAGGAGCGGGTGCAGGAGTTCTTCGACAATCTAGAGGAGAAGTACGTCCGTGACGAGCCGCGGCTCATCCAGGACACCACCCAGGCGGATCTGGACTACACCGCTGCCAGGGTGGCGGAGGCGGAGCTCGTCAGGGAGGCCGGCAGCGCCGGCGGCATGGAGAACAAAGCCGCAGCGGCCGCAGAGGAGAAGGATCTTGCCCAGTGGGCGGAGTCTGCTAGGGAGGCCAGCAGCGCCGGCACCGGTGCTCCTCTTATTAAAGACGACAATGATGAGCCGTCCGAGGAGGAGGCTGAGGCAGCCGAGCCCCCAGCCACGGGGAAAAAGTGAGTCCTGCAATGGGCCACCTCCGGCGAGCCAGTCCGGCCCGGCAGGGCCATGCCACCCCGGCAAACCCAGGAGACGTCTATGTGCCAAGCGAGGGCCACAGCAGCGAAGAAGTTGGTGAAGGCCGAGGTGGCGAAGAAGAAAGCATCTGCTTCTTCTTCGTCCAAGCGTCCCCCAACTCCGCCTGCTTCCCCCCTCCGCCCGCTTCCCCTCCTCCCGCAGACGACGACACAGATGTCTTCTTGACCTCGGGTCTCTAAGCCCGAGGAGGATGAGGAAGGCAACAGAAGAGGAGGAGGAGGAGGAGGATGAGTAAGCGCAGCTAAAGAGGCCGCCAAGGGTGCTGCCGAGGACGCCGCCAAGGGGCCTGTCGGGGAGCCCGACAAGGCTACTGCCGAAGAGGCCGGTAAGGGACCTGCCGGGGAGGCCGGCGAGCCCGTTGCCGAGGAGGAGGGGCTGATGACCAACCTTCCTCCTCTACGACCTCTGGCTCCGATAGGTACCTGAGGGTGAGCGACGATCTCTTCGTCCACCTCCCCGGGTCGTCGAGCTCCAGGACGCCCATCGAGGGAGAGGTTTTCGACGAAGAGGTACTTGTCGCCGCCGGGCTCGAGGTTGTTGACGAGCCGACCACCGGTGGCAATGGTTCTCAGGAGGAGCGGCTTCTCCAGGCCATGGGGGCAAACTTCAGGAAGCTCCAAGCGCTCCACCGTGCCCGCCTGGACAAGGCCAAGTCCTGGGCAGCAACGGTGGACAAGGCGGAGGCGAACCTCAAGGTGCGCGTCACCGAGACGCAGAATTGGTTCCGCCAAGCTTGTGAGGAGCTGAAGGTTGCCCAGGGAGAGCTGGCCAAGCATGAGGTGGAGCTCACCATGAAGCAGGCAGATATTGAGAAGGCCCAGGAGACGGTGGAGAGCTTGGCCGCCACAGCCAAGGCCGCTCGAGCCCAGCACCAGGCCGCACTGAACTCCCAGGTGGAGGACCTTGCCGCGCGTGAGGAGAAGCTTGCCGCAATGCTTCGCGGCAAGGATGAGGAGGTGGAGAAGCTCGTCGCGGACCGGACCCAGGGGCTGGGCCTCCGGTTAATAGGTTAGTCCCAAAAATAATATAGAAGTGGAAAATAAAGCCCAATATAGTCCAAAACAGTAGATAATATAGCATGGAGCAATCAAAAATTATAGATACGTTGGAGACGTATCAGCGGCCACCGCTGGCGCACTCCCTATGCTGTGCTCCCCAGTCATCAGCAATGTGCAAGTCACCAAGACTCTCATCGACGGCGGTGCAGGGCTCAACGTCCTATCCGTCGACACGTTCGACAACCTCCAAGTGACCTATGAGCAGCTCCAGCCAACCAAGCCTTTCTTAGGTGTGACAGACGGTTCGACCACACCGATAGGGCAAGTTCGCCTGCCTGTCACCTTCGGGGAGTGCAAGAACTACCACACCGAGCTCATCGACTTCGACGTCGCGCACATCCACCTGCCGTTAAATGCCATCCTTGGGTATCCAGCCCTGGCCAAGTTCATGGCAGTCACTCACCACGGCTAAAACGTTCTCAAGATGCTGGGAAGCGGGGGAATCATCACGGTCCCATGTGAAGAAAGGGATGCGGCGTGCTCCCTTGAGCGCGCCTTCCAAGCTGCAACAATCGACAACCCTGACAGCGGAAGTGAAGGCCCTCCGAAGACCATCCCCAAGAGGAAGCTGCCGCGCCGCGCAGGACCCCAAGAAGATGGCATCGCGTCAGGAGCCTCGTCACACTACTAGGAAAAGGGCTATAGATGAAATGGATACTAATGGTGCACCTGACCTGTGGTGCGCCACTACTATATAGTAGTGGCGCACCAGACACATGGTGCGCCACTAGTAACAAATTTTTTTCATTTTTCCAAACATACTAATGGTGCATCCAGGCACAGTGCGCCATTACAAGTTCTAACTAGTAATGGCGCACGAGCCACATAGTGCGCCACTACTGTATTTTTTTATTCTTTTTTTGCAAAACTACTAATGGCGCACCGTGGCATAGTGCGCCATTACTAGTTTAAACTAGTAATGGCGCACTATGCCACGGTGCGCCATTAGTAACCTGGGACCAACAAGATATTTTGGACAGCCACACCTACCCACTAACTTTCCCCACTTCATTCTCTCCACCTCCTCCTCCAAGCTTGTCTCGGCTGCCTCCTCCTCCTCACCTCATTTGCACCATAGATTCATCCAAATTAAGTGGTTAAATTACCTTTTTTGATAGGTAAGTAAGGGGGGAAGCTATCTTTATGTTGTTCTCCCTCCAACAATGTGCACATGCACTTTTTGTGGCCTAGCTAGCTCTATGTATGTTTGTGGTGTTGCATATGTTTGTGGTGTTGCATATATGTTTGTGTTTGCAGGTACCGGTATTTGAACTGCGATAGTTGCTAATATTTTGCCGGAATGTTGATTCATTTCCGTTTCGGCGAGAATTTTGGCACTATGCATTCTTTTTGGTCCTTTTTATGGGGAAAGTCATGCCAAATTTTTTCTTGCTTCTAAAATATCGTTTTTCTCTACCCCGCAGGCGACCATGGTCCGCACGATGACCGAAGGCATCGTGAATAGGTTTTTGAGCTCCGTGAAGGCCGAGATGCTTAAAAAGAACAAGACGGAGATAAGATGTCTGTGTCGAAGATGCAAGCTGAAGAGCCTTATTGCGGACCCGGATTTCGGGCAGGTGCGCGACCACCTGCTCTTCCGTGGTTTCATGGATGGCTATCGGTGGAAAGGTGATGAAGATGACTATGAAGTCGTCCACGGGGGCCGGGCAAGAAATGAGGAAGGGCAGCAAGACAACCACCGCGGCTCGGGCGGGCGAGAAGATGAAGAATCTCCAGAACATGATCACGACGGTGATGTTGTACACAGTCATCATGTAGAAGATGCCGGACATGATGATGAGGAAGATGCCGGAGTAGACGAAGGGCATGATCATGAAGATGAAGATGCCGGCAGAGCAGACGACGATGGACCATCGATGGGCAGGGTGCAGGACCCTCATATTCAAGAGCTGCTTCTCAAGAAGACGGATAACGCAAGAGCTATCGCCCAAGAGAAAGCTAAGCTGGATCAACTGGAGATAGACGCGGTTACTCCATTGTATGAAGGATGCAGGCCCGAGGATACCCGCCTAAAAGTAACGCTCATGGCTCTGGAGATGAAGGTAAAACACAAAATGACCGACGCATGCTTCGATGAGAACATGTCATTCTGGCATGAACGTCTTCCCAAGGGGAACAAGTGCCCGACTAGTTTCGAGGAGGCGAAGAAAATCATGTGTCCTCTGGATTTACCGCACGTGAAATACCATGTGTGCCTGAACAATTGCATCATTTATCAGCACGAGCACGCGGAGTCTACCATATGTCCGGTGTGCGGAGTCACTCGATACAAGAAGAGGAAGAAAGCTCCTCAAAAATTTGTGTGGTACTATCCGATCACTCCTCATCTGCAGCGGTATTTCACGGACCCTAAGGTAGCAAAGCTCCTGCGTTGGCACGCGGATAGGGAGGAGAAGAAGCGAGAAGATGACGCAAATGATCCAGAGATAAATAAAAAAGACAAGATGCTGAGTCACCCTAAGGATGGGAGCCAGTGGCAAGCATTGAACTTCGAACACCCAGAATTTGGGAAGGATCTAATGAACATCGTGATGGGTGCGAGCACCAATGGAGTCAATCCGTTTGGCAGCCAGAGAAGCACACATAGCACCTGGCCTGTGTTTGTGTGGATGTACAATCTTCCCCCCTGGTTGTGCATGAAGAGGAAGTACATTCACATGAGTATGCTAATTGAAGGGCCGAAACAACCAGGGAACGACATCAATCTGTATCTGGGACTGCTGAAAGAGGAGCTAGACACACTGTGGAAAATGCCAGCCAATACGTGGGACGCCGCAGAGAAAGAATATTTCCCTATGAGAGCCGCACTGCTCATGACGGTGCACGACTATCTCGGTTACAGATATCTCACGGGGCAGGTGGTCCACAGATTTTCTGGATGCGTCAGGTGCATGGATGACACAACGTATCGCCAGCTAGATAGAGATCTTGGGTCTTCGAAAACCATGCTCATGGGACATCGAAGGTGGCTTCGCGACGATGAGCCGTGAGCGAAACGCAAGGATCTGTTCGATGGTGAAACCGAACCCCGAAGATGCCCGTGTACGATGAGCGGCAAGGAAATAGACGAGCTATTGAAAATTTGGAACGAGTGCCCACTGCCGGGAAGGAAGCAAAAGGCGCCAGAGCCGGGAAAGAAGAGAAAGGAGCCAGAGCCGCTGCTGAAGGTATGGAAAACGAGGTCTGTTTTCTGGGACTTGCTGTACTGGAAGATCCACCGTGTGCCTCACAGCCTTGATGTCATGCATATCACGAAGAACGTGTGCGAGAGTCTGCTAGGTACCCTGCTCAACATGCCAGAGAGGACCAAAGATGGGCCGAAAGCAAGGGCAGACTTGAAATCAATGGGCATCAGGGAGGAGCTTCACGCTAATGATGATGATGATGATGATGATGATGATGAGGCGAAGCAGGACACGGAAAGTCTTCGCAAAGGCAAAAAGGCCAAGAAGACCGGAAATGACTACCCTCCCGCATGCTTCACTCTAAGTCAGGTGGAGATCAATCAGTTTTTCACCTGTCTCATAGGAGTAAAACTTCCTTACGGTTACGCGAGGAAGATAAGCAGATACCTAGACCCAGCGAAGTAGAAGTTCAGCGGGATGAAGTCTCACGACTGTCATGTGCTGATGACGTAGATACTTCCAGTTGCAATCTGTGGGATCATGGACGTGCACGTCTATGAAACACTATTTGTCCTATGCAACATTTTCGACGTCATCTCTCAGAAGTCGGTTGGCGTGAGGAAACTCAGAAGGCTACAGGAAGAGATCGTGGTGATACTATGCGAGTTTGAGATGTACTTCCCTCCCGCATTCTCCGATGTTATGGTGCATCTGCTGGTCCATATCGTGGACGATATCATCCAACTCGGGCTGACGTTCCTGCACAGCATGATGCCGTTCGAAAGGATGAATGGTGTCATCAAAGGATACGTTCGCAACATGTCACGTCCAGAGGGAAGCATAGCCAGGGCCTTTCTGACTGAAGAGTGCATCTCCTACCGCACGAATTATCTAGGCATCGAGAACCCCGTTGGTCTGCCCATCAACAGGCACCTCGGCAGGCTCGCTGGATGGGGTCACCGTGAGGGTCGCCATGAAATGCATGTCGACTTCGAGGGTCGACTTGCCGACTTTGAAAGAGAAAACCTAGTCGCGCTACAACACATAGATGTGGTCGATCCTTGGGTGGTAGAGCACAAAACCTTTATTGAGAAGACATACAATGACCCAGGCCAACAGAGGATGAACGGAGATATAATCAAAGAGCAGAACTCATGTTTCATGCGTTGGTTCAAGCAGAAGCTTCTGTTGTACCCTTTACATGAGGATTCTTCCGCGGAAGAACAACTCATATTCACCTTGTCACAGGGAGTCGAGCACAACCTGATGACGTATGAGGCATACGATATCAACGGCTACACATTCTACACTGAGGGAAAGGACATGAAGAGCAATGGTTATCAGAACTCCGGGGTAACGATGGAATCCTACACCGGTAACGACAAGGACAGATACTACGGAAGGATCGAGGAGATCTGGGAGCTGAGCTATGCTGGAGAGAAGGTCCCGATGTTCCGTGTCAGATGGGCCAAGAACGTCATAAAAGAAGACCGGTATTTCACCACCATGGTTATACCCGAAGCCAAATCCAAGACCGCGGGTGCAAACATCACCGCGAAAAATGAGCCATGGGTACTGGCTTCCCAAGTGGACCAATGCTTCTTCATTACCGACCCGCCAAAGCCCAGTTGTGTTGTCGTGAGGAGAGGCAAAAGGAATATCATCCGAATGGATGGAGTCTCCAAAGAGCAAGACTTCGACAAGTATGGCGACCCAAAGATGGAACATGACGACGACGATGAAGTATCAGCATTCACCAAAAGAAGAAGCAGGACCACCCCACCTAAAGGACGTCCGTTCAAGAGAAGAACTCCATTTACGAAAAATAAGGGCAAGAAGATTGTGAACAGATAGCTAGCTAAGATCGATTGTATTTAAATTGTAGCCTTCATTTCTCGATTGTATTTCATGGGCACTTTTTGAACTCATGAATGTTTTTAAATTTCATGGAAACTCGATCTCAATCCCTGTCACATCCCTAGCTTCTGGTGCTGCCTAGTGTTTGCATCTTGCTTGCATCATGTTTAAATTTTTGAAACTTGAATTGAGGAAATTTGGAAGCCTCAAATTATAATTCAAGAAGGGTAAAGAACCCTGGAAAATTGCATTCAATGCTTCTCAAAATGTTCTTATTAACTGTTTGATATTTTTGGCAAGGCTTTTGCACCAATCCAAAAATAATGAACATTTGTAGAAATATTTTGGTCACTGAATTAAATCTTATTGTATTTGACTTTGGGCATTTAAATACTATAAATAATTTAGATGTTAAAATAATTTTGGAACTATTATTGGGCCACTGAAATAATTTAAGTGTCCATGAATATTTTCAGGATTTTAGGAAATGCCTTCGTATTTTTCCTAAGCTCAAAACAGAGGCAAATAATTAGAAAACAAAAACAAATTAGAAAACAGAAGAGAGGGAGAGCTTACCTGGCCTCACCTGTGCAGCCACCAGAGAGGCCAGCCCACCACTGTAGAGGCCCACCCCACAGGGGCATGACCGTCTTCTACCTCTCCCAGTAGGCAGAGGCAAACCAGAGCACGACGCTGGCTGCGCCAGCTCCTGCTTCGTGCTGGCGAGCTCTCCTCCCCCCCCCATGTCCTCGAGACGCGATGCAGCTCCCTGGCCCACTCCCTCACTCTCCGCGTGCTCCTCCTCCCCTCTGTCTCTCTCTCTCACGCGCACACCCGAGCATTGCCGTCGCCGCCGATCGCCGTAGCCGTGGCCACTGGCCACCGCACCCCCTGCCGACATGCCCATCGACTCCGCCGCGACGCCTCGCGCCTCCAAGTAGAAGAACGCAAGCCCGGACGGCCTTCTTCCCCACCAACGCCGCCATCCTCGACCTCGGGTGTCGATGATCTGCACCGTCGATTCACCGAACCCCGTGCCTCCCCTGCCTTGCCAGCAGCACCAGCAGACCCGCGGTGAGTCGCTGCTTCTTTTCCCCCTACTCCCATGTTCGCCCGCGTCCTCTAGGGCGTAGTTGAACAGACGCAGAAGCTCCCTTCCTCCATGTCTCATCCCCGCCGCACCAACAGCAGCCTCAGCTTGCGTCCGAGCACCGTCGCGCTCTCAGCATGCTCCCAGGAGTCGAGTGCAGCCACCTGTTCGCCCTGCCGTGCACAATAGCACCGAACCCAACCTTGCCGAGCTCCGGCCGCCGCAAAGCTCGACGCCGTCAGCGCTGTAGACCACCCTAGCCATTGCTGCTTGCTCCGTTGGATGCGGATGAGCACCAGCTCCACGCAGAGCCCCTCCGCCACTCGTTTTATCGCCGGAGGAGCAAACCCGACGCCTCCGCCATGGCCTGTGGTTGCCGGCGATTAGCCGCTGGCTAACGACGCCATTAGGGCTTAATTACCTTGTTTAGTTAACCCCTAGACACTGACAGCCGGACCCCACAGGTTCAATTAACCGGCTAACCAAATTAGTTAGAGTTAATCTAATCCAGTGGACCCACGCGTCAGCATTGACTTTGCTGACGTGACATTTGACCGGTCACACCTGTCTGCGACCCTAACCAGCCCTGAGTCACTGACCAGCGGGCCCCACTGGTCAGGTTTGACTTGGACCGGCCCCTGTTCACTTGATGATGTCACACCGATGTCATGCTGACGCAGTAAACTATTTCTGGAATTTAAATAAATCTAAATGATTTATTTATTTTCAGAAATTTGCCTAAACTTCTAAAATTCATAAGAATTCAAACGTAACTCCAAATGAAACAAATTATATATGAAAAATGATCAGAAAAATCCAATCTATCCATCTGTACCATTCTCATGCATGACAAAGCAACTTAACCTAGCTGTATAGATGAAAACATGATAATGCACTTTATAAATTCAAAGTTTGAATTTGAATTTGAACCTTTGGTTCAAATCAACTCAAACCATTCTCTTGATAGCTTCATTAGCTCAAATCACATCATATTGCCATGTCACATTCATGCATCATATTGTTGCTTTGCATTGATTGTGTTTCCTCTCTGTTGCCGGTAACCGTTCCCCCTGCGTAGACGTGGTTCCGACGATGAGTTCAATGACACCAATGAAGGGCTATACTATCTTCGGAAGTGTCAGGCAAGCAAAACCCCCTTGTTCATTCCTATACAATCCCACTCTCTCTCTCTCCTGCTCTCTTTTACTGCATTAGGATAACAACGATTCAATTGTTACATGTTGTGGTAGTTGAACCCCTTTCCTCTGCATGACCTGTCATTGCCACAGTAAAGAGATGAAACCCACTAGCATGAGTAGGATTTGTTTGAGCCCTGATGTGCCCACTCATTCATGTTTGTTTGTCATGCCTGCTACTGCTTAGAGTTGAGTCAGGTCTGATTCATCGGGGATGAATTGGAATATTGTGAACATGTCCTACTGTTGAGAGTTAAGTGTGTGAACACGATTTGGTAAAGGTAGCGGTGAGAGGCCATGTAGGAGTACATAGTGGGTTGTCTCATTGCAGCCATCCTTAGGAACTGAGTTCTGTGTTTGTGATCCATGAACAGCTACTACCACGCATTGGAATGCTTAAGTCCCCTTCTCGACTTATTAATCAACCTGATCTCTGTCCAGGAGTTGCAACTAGTTTCTGGTGTTTGTAGGTAGTGCTAGTAGACTACCAAGTGGCACCCGGTACAAGTGGGCTTGGGACAGACTAGGCACAGTGGCCCGGTGTACCAAGTGGCACCCGGATGGTGGGCTTGGGAACCCTATACACATCGTTTGGGGCCGTGAGCGACACCCCGGCTGGATCTCCTTACGGATGGGACCCGAATAGGCGATAAACCTGGACGAGAGACTTGTGTGACTAGTCAGGTCGTGGCCGACTCCCTCACCAGTCTTCCGCTTGAAGGTTGCCGAGATACACGACGTGTACATGGTGGTAAGTGGTGAGAGCGTATGTGAAGAAGTACACCCCTGCAGGGTTATCATTATTTATTCGAATATCCAGATTCCTCGGACATGGAAACTTGGACACCTTGCATAGTTCATAGACAAGTGAAAGTGGATACTCTAAAATGCGCAAGATAAGAGTGAGTGCTATGGATGGCGTTCTCGTAGGGAGACGGGAGCAGATCCATAGTGGTGTATTGATATGGTGAATATGTGGACTCGTGTGCGCCACCTCAAAGAGTTACTTGCGGTCATAGTTTAGGATAGCCACTGAGTCAAAGCTGGCTTGCTGCAGTCAAACTCCACAACCCCCTTTGTTGATACTGATGCATATGTAGCTAGTTCTGATGTAAGTCTTGCTGGGTACATTTGTACTCACGTTTGCCTATTTTATGTTTTGCAGAGAGACGTCAGTCTCGCTAGTAGTTCCGTGTTGACTTTGATGTTTAGCTTGATACCTCAGCTACGATCTTGTGCCCTCGGTAAGATCTAGTAGTGAAAGCACAAGTGCTCCCTAGGTGGTTTTGATAATTGATGACAACATATCTCTTGTTGGACTAACATCTCAATCTAGCATGTTTCAGATAAGTTCAACAATGGAGTGGCATGGACTAAAGGTTGTGGGAACTCCTTCAAGATGCTAGGGACAAAGGATTGGCTAAAGCTTCAAGCTCAAGACTCCTCATTTTACATTTTAGTGATCCAAGATCACATTGAGTCTTTAGGAAAAGCCAATACTATTAAGGAGGGATGAGGTGTTGCTTAATGAGCCTCTTGCTTCATGTGCTTACTGATATGCTCCAAAACCCTTAGCTACTTTCCCACTTCCACATATGACCTAAACCCTACGCCAAACTCGGTCCTACCGATTTTTTTCTATTCGGCGCCACCGAGTTTCACTTGTCATAAGCCACTGCCAAACCCTAATCAGTTCGATCCCACCGATGGGATCTCGGTCTCACCGAGATGGGCTTGCAAACTCTCTGTTACCCATTGCAATATTCTCGGTCCCACCGAGATATGCAATCGGTTCCACCGAGTTTGCTTGGCCAAATCTCAGTTTCACTTGTTACCCAAATCGGTCCCACCGAGTTTGAGTAATCGGTCAAACCGAGTTTTGGATTTACCCTAACCCTAGCACATCGGTCTCACCGAGTTGATCCAGTCGGTCCCACCGAAATATCTAACGGTCACTAGGTTTACATTTTCGGTCCGACCGAGTTTATTGATTCGGTCCCACCGAGATTGGAAAACTGTGTGTAACGGTTGGATTTTGTGTGGAGGCTATATATACCCCTCCACCTTCTTCTCATTCGATGAGAGAGCCATCAGAACACACACACCATTCCAACTCATATGTTCTGAGAGAGAACCACCTACTCATGTGTTGAGACCAAGACATTCCATTCCTACCATATGAATCTTGATCTCTAGCCTTCCCAAGTTGCTTTCCACTCAAACCCTCTTTCCACCAAATCCAAATCCTATGAGAGAGAGTTGAGTGTTGGGGAGACTATCATTTGAAGCACAAGAGCAAGGAGTTCATTACCTACACACCATTTGTTACTTCTTGGAGAGTGGTGTCTCCTAGATTGGCTAGGTGTCACTTGGGAGCCTCCGACAAGATTGTGGAGTTGAACCAAGGAGTTTGTAAGGGCAAGGAGATCGCCTACTTCGTGAAGATCTACCGCTAGTGAGGCAAGTCCTGTGTGGGCGATGGCCATGGTGGGATAGGCAAGGTAGCTTCTTCGTGGACCCTTTGTGGGTGGTTGCTTCTTCGTGGACCCTTTGTGGGTGGAGCCCTGTGTATACTAGCGCAACCGTTACCCTTCGTGGGTTGAAGTCTCCATCAACGTGGATGTAGGATAGCACCACCTATCCGAACCACGGGAAAAACATCCGTGTCTCCAATTGCGTTTGATCTCTCCAAACCCTTCCCGTTACATTCTTGCAAGTTGCATGCTTTACATTCCGCAGCTCATATACTCTTTGCATGCTTGCTTGATATGTATCGTGTGTGTTGAAATTGTGCCTAAAACTCCACTTAAACCGAAAAAGCTTAAAAATTGCAACTTGAGCATTATGTGTCTAATCACCCCCCTCTAGACACATCTACTTCTAGATCCTACAAGTGGTATCAGAGCCTTGGTCTCCATTGCTTTGGTTTAATCACTATTGGAGGAAGATGGATGTGTCTACTCTAGGGAGTCTTAGACATAGAGTGCCTATTCTTGATGGAAAGTACTTTCATGAGTGGAAAAATGAGATGCTTGTAATCTTCAATCAATATCATTTGAACAAGTATATTGCTAGCCCTTGTGCACCCCATATTGATCCCTTGCATCCTACCCTAGATGAAGATATTGACATGATTCGCAATCTTAGAACTATTGAGCTCATCATTAGAGGATTGCCCAAAAATTTGATTGCTAGTTTGCCTAGTCAAAATTGCGCCTATACTATATGGAAATTTCTTGAGGAACGGTTTCCCAATCATTCCTTGAAAAATTTGGATGAAATTCTCCATAAATATATTGCCTTGAGTAAGATGAACTCTAGTGATCCTAGTTTTGGTAAATGTCTTCTTGAACTTGCCAATCTTAAGCATGCTAAAGGAGATGTTGGAATCATTAATGATATCATACTCAAAGCTATAAGAATTCATAAAAATGACAACTTTGATGATCATTTATCTGATGAATTACCCTCTCTAGGAAATGATGAATCACAAGATCATGATGAACATGAATATTACAATGAGGATGATAGTGACTTCGATCTTGATGATGCAATGAGACATTTTGGTCTTATGGCAAATCTTCGGGGATATGAATCAGGAGGAAAGGAATGGGTTCTTGATAGTAGATGTACTGATCATATGACTGGAGATGAAGAGATGTTTCGTGAGCTTGCTGAAAATGACGGCCCTCTAAAATATGTCACCTTTGGTGATAATTCAAAGGGTAAAGTGATTGGCCTTGGAAAGGTGTCCATCTCACATGATAGTTCCATTCAAAATGTCATGCTCGTTGAATCTCTTGGCTACAACTTACTTTCAGTATCTAGACTTGCTGATTTCGGTTTGAATGTCCTATTTACTGAGGTAGATTGCCAAGTATTTCGTCGAGACAATCATAAAATGGTCTTTACGGGTATGCATAGAGGTGATCTTTACATTGTCGATTTCTCTAAAGAGGCACAACCTAAAACTTGCTTTGTTGCTAAATCCTCAAAAGGTTGGTTGTGGCATAGACGACTAGGTCACGTTGGCATGAGAAACCTTGACAAGCTTATTAAAGGAAATCATATCCTCGGAGTTAACGATGTCATACTTGATAAGGATAGACTTTGCAGTGCTTGTCAAGCAGGTAAACAGGTTGGAGGAAGACATCCCGTGAAGAACATCATGACCACAAGGAGGCCACTCGAGCTACTTCACATGGATCTTTTTGGTCCCAACGCCTACAAGAGTCTCGGTGGAAATTCCCTTGGTCTAGTTATAGTTGATGACTTTTCAAGATTTACGTGGGTGTTCTTTCTTAATGACAAGTCGCAGGTCCAGAAGATCTTCAGAAACTTCGCTAGGAAAGCCCAAAATCAGTTTGATGTGAAGATCAAGAAGGTTCGGAGTGACAACGGAACGGAATTCAAGAACGCAAATGTGGACACCTTTCTTGACGAAGAAGGGATTTCGCACGAGTTCTCGGCTACGTACACACCTCAACAAAATGGAGTTGTTGAGAGGAAGAACTGGACGCTCATCGAAATGGCAAGAACGATGCTTGATGAATACAAGACGCCAAAGCACTTTTGGGCAGAAGCGGTTGAGACAGCTTGTCACGCAACAAATCGCTTATATCTTCACAAGCTACTCGGCAAGACGGCATATGAGCTCCTCACCGGTAACAAGCCTCAAGTTGGATACTTTCGAGTATTCGGCTCAAAGTGCTACATTCTTGATAAGCATCATCGTTCAAAGTTTGCTCCTAAATCTCATGAAGGTTTTCTACTTGGTTATGGCTCAAACTCTCACACTTACCGTGTCTACAACAATTTCACCCGAAAGGTTGAAGAGACGGTAGATGTGAAGTTTGATGAATCTAATGGCTCGCAAGTAGAGCAATTGCCAATTGATGTAGGAGACAAAGACCCTTCAGAAGCAATTCAAGACTTGTCCATTGGCAAAATTCTTCCAACGGAGGTGAAGGAGAGTACTTCATCCGTCCAAGTGGAAGCTTCTACTTCATGACAAGGTGAACCAAGAATCGACACGGAAGCATCCACAAGTGGGACACATCAAGATGAAGAAAACGAGGAAATATGTCAAGACGAACATCAACAACCTCCTTCTCCACCACGACAAGAGAACGACGACGTCAACAATGAAGAAGGCCAAGAAGAAGAACAAGATGAAGAAGATGTTCAACGAAGACCCAAGCAAAAGCTCTCACGTGTTCGAGCAAGAATTGCCAAAGATCATCCCGTCGAGCAAATCCTCAATGATATACAAACCGGGAGAATCACTCGCTCAAAAACTCGTTTATCTAACTTTTGTGAAAACTACTCATTCATCTCTAGCATTGAACCAATGAAGGTTGAAGAAGCATTGGAAGATCCGGATTGGATAAACGCTATGCATGAAGAGCTACATAATTTTGAGAGAAACCAAGTTTGGGCATTGGTTGAGAAGCCCGACAACAACCACAACATCATTAGTACCAAATGGGTGTTTCGCAACAAGCAAGATGAATATGGACAAGTGGTTCGCAACAAAGCACGTCTCATCGCCCAAGGATACACACAAGTCGAAGGTATGGACTATGGTGAGACGTATGCTCCCGTTGCTAGACTTGAGTCCATTCGCATCTTACTTGCCTATGCTAATCACCATAATATCACCTTGTACCAAATGGACATTAAAAGTGCTTTTCTAAATGGTGAAATAGAGGAGGAAGTTTATGTCAAACAACCTCCCGGCTTTATCAATCCCAAGAAACCAAATCATGTTTACAAACTTCACAAAGCTCTTTATGGTCTTAAACAAGCTCCTAGAGCATGGTATAAATGCTTGACCAAGTTCCTTACTACAAGTGGTTTTGAAATTGGTAAAATTGATTCTACTCTTTTTACTAAAAGGGTTAATGGAGAACTATTTGTATGCCAAATTTATGTTGATGATATCATATTTGGTTCAACTAACCCTCTCTTTAGTGAAAAGTTTGGAAAGCTAATGTCAGAGAAGTTTGAGATGTCTATGATGAGTGAACTCAAATTCTTTCTCGGGTTGCAAATCAAGCAAACTAAGGAAGGTACATTTGTCTCTCAAACAAAGTACACCAAGGACTTATTCAAGAAGTTCAATATGCAAGAATGCAAAGGTATGTCTACACCCATGCCTACTAGTGGACATAATGATTTAACCAAAGATGGTGAACCGGTTGATCAAAAGGTTTATCGCTCTATGATTGGTTCATTGTTATACCTATGTGCTTCACGTCCCGATATTATGCTAAGTGTATGCATGTGTGCACGATATCAAGCTGCTCCTAAAGATTGTCATCTTAAGGCTGTAAAAAGGATAGTGAGATATTTAATCCATACACCAAATTTTGGCATTTGGTATCCTAAGAGGTCTTCTTTTGATCTTGTTGGCTATTCCGACTCGGATTATGCCGGAGACAAGGTTGATAGAAAGTCCACTTCGGGTACTTGTCAATTTCTTGGTAGATCTCTTGTGTCTTGGTCTTCCAAGAAACAAAACTCGGTATCCTTATCCACCGCCGAAGCTGAATACATTGCCGCTGGTTCATGTTGCACTCAATTACTTTGGATGACTCAAACTCTTAAAGATTATGGGATTTATGTGAAACATGTTCCACTGCTTTGTGACAATGAAAGTGCTATCAAAATTGGTCATAATCCTGTACAACATTCTCGAACTAAGCATATTGAAGTTCGTCATCATTTCATTCGAGATCATGTTGCTAAGGGTGACATCAATCTTAAGCATGTTCGCACCGACAAGCAATTAGCGGATATATTTACTAAACCACTTGATGAGAAAGCGTTTTGCAGGTTGAGAGGAGAATTGAACATCATTGATGCTTCGAACTTGGAGTAGAAACTCCATTGGATACATGCAAGACATGAGCTTATGACTAACCCATGATATGTCTCTCATGATAACTATCTTATGTCTTGGATACATTTGTACCTTGCATGTTGTCTAACCCATGTAGGTGCTTGGTTGAATCTAATTCCATGAGATTGCGACTCACTCATATCCTGAGCAATCTCTACATCACCAAGACTCTACACAATAGTGGTTGAAGACAAGGAAGCACAAAACCATACAAACACATCCTTTGACAAATTCTATGATTGAGCTTCATGATTGTCATTTTTGGATACACAAGTGCTCTTCCTTGCAAAAACTAACCCATGTAGGTAGATGAACCCAAACTCCAAATGATGCTCCCAACTCTCGATGAGCTACATCAACCTTGAGCACCCACACAAGTTCAACTACATGAGCAAGAACCACATCACCACCCAATGTATGTTATTCCATCTTAGAGAAGCTTTACTCCAAGACATGAGTCAAAGCAACTTAACAAGGTGAGAATACATCAAGATGCTTAAAAGAAAAATGGTAACCCCATTTTGAGCTTAAAACGATGAGTATGACCTACGATCAAGTGTCCTCACTTGACTCCTAAGTCAATATACTCTAACATAGGTGACTATGTCACCGCCCAATTCTAGATGAAGTTCTCTTGTGTTCCTTTTTGAGTTATTGCATTTGTCCCTTGCATATTTGTTTCATCTAGAAACCTTTTACCCTTTTCTTTTTGATTTTTGTTCTGCATATTTCTGCATCAAATTCCTTGCAAATCTTTCAGCTAATTCATTGCAAATCTTTGTGAGATCTTACCTGACTAGTGAGCTGAGGTGACAAGTGTTTTTCTCTGTGATGAACTCGGTTTCACCGAATTGCCATTTTCGGTCCAACCGAATCCCTTCGGTACTACCGAAACATGCCACTCGGTGCCACCGATTTCGCAACAGGAAAAACAGTTTGCCACATATTCTATATTTTCTTCTGATCCAGCTCCACTCAATGAATCTTGTCCTCTACAAGCATCATAGTTTTATTCCCTGCTTTGTACTGAATCCCAAGGACCAAACCTATTCGACGGATTCTAGGAGAAACCTTCTTGGAAATTGATGTCAAAGGGGGAGAGAGAGATCACATCAAAGCTTGTAGGAGAGAGAGATCACATCAAGGGAGAGAAACAGTCTCAAGGACCAAACCTACAAGAGAGAAAATATTAAGGGGGAGAGAGAGACCTCAAGGGGGGAGAGAATACTCAAGGATCCCATATATTAAGGGGGAGAAAGGAATCTCCAAGGGGGAGAGAATACTCAAGGATCCCAGATGCTTGATGTTCAAGAGGAGAGATGCCACATGTCTTTTTGGGGGAAAGACATGTTCATATGAACTCATTTGAATTTAGCTCTATTCATAACCTTCAGCTCTAATTTTCTGTTTCCTATCTTCTCCCAATATCCCATGTAAGATTTAGGGGGAGCAAGACACCTAAGGGAAAGAAATCAGTCAAATTCATTGCATATCTTTATTCTTGGGGACATGTTGAATTCAATATGGTACCTTGTACTCACCCTCTACATGTCATCCCAATCTTGGTATTCTTGTGGTTTCTTTTGTTTGCTCTGGCTAGTGGACGTACCTGTGTTATCTAACCTTGTTTGTGCAGGTTCATTCCATCCTAAGCCAACTCAAGACCACAAGGTAAGGATATGCATCAAAATCATGAGTATGAGGAGTTCTTGCTTATGTACATACTGTTTGCAAGAAGGACTCATGAGCATGAAGGTATTTTCCTTGATAATCTTTTGCTCTGATGCATATGGCCAAGATACATGTAACACCTTGCCTACTCTGTCATGGTTATGCTCTCACATGCCTCTCTATTTCATATTTACATGAGCGCATACATGTAGGGGGAGCCTATGCTTGTTACATGTCCTTCCAAAGCTTTACTTGTTGTTCTTTATATCTTTATCTAAAGCTTTGATGTATGTTGCCATCAATTACCAAAAAGGGGGAGATTGAAAGCACAAGTGCTCCCTAGGTGGTTTTGATAATTGATGACAACATATCTCTTGTTGGACTAACATCTCAATCTAGCATGTTTCAGATAAGTTCAACACTGGAGTGGCATGGACTAAAGGTTGTGGGAACTCCTTCAAGATGCTAGGGACAAAGGATTGGCTAAAGCTTCAAGCTCAAGACTCCTCATTTTACATTTTAGTGATCCAAGATCACATTGAGTCTTTAGGAAAAGCCAATACTATTAAGGAGGGATGAGGTGTTGCTTAATGAGCCTCTTGCTTCATGTGCTTAGTGATATGCTCCAAAACCCTCAGCTACTTTCCCACTTCCACATATGACCTAAACCCTAAGCCAAACTCGGTCCTACCATTTTTTTCCTATCCGGCGCCACCGAGTTTCACTTGTCATAAGCCACTGCCAAACCCTAATCAGTTCGGTCCCACCGATGGGATCTCGGTCTCACCGAGATGGGCTTGCAAACTCTCTGTTACCCATTGCAATATTCTCGGTCCCACCGAGATATGCAATCGGTTCCACCGAGTTTTCTTGGCCAAATCTCAGTTTCACTTGTTACCCAAATTGGTCCCACCGAGTTTGAGTAATCGGTCAAACCGAGTTTTGGATTTACCCTAACCCTAGCACATCGGTCTCACCGAGTTGATCCAGTCGGTCCCACCGAAATCTCTAACGGTCACTAGGTTTACATTTTCGGTCCGACCGAGTTTATTGATTCGGTCCCACCGAGATTGGAAAACTGTGTGTAACGGTTGGATTTTGTGTGGAGGCTATATATACCCCTCCACCTTCTTCTCATTCGATGAGAGAGCCATCAGAACACACACACCATTCCAACTCATATGTTCTGAGAGAGAACCACCTACTCATGTGTTGAGACCAAGACATTCCATTCCTACCATATGAATCTTGATCTCTAGCCTTCCCAAGTTGCTTTCCACTCAAACCCTCTTTCCACCAAATCCAAATCCTATGAGAGAGAGTTGAGTGTTGGGGAGACTATCATTTGAAGCACAAGAGCAAGGAGTTCATTACCTACACACCATTTGTTACTTCTTGGAGAGTGGTGTCTCCTAGATTGGCTAGGTGTCACTTGGGAGCCTCCGACAAGATTGTGGAGTTGAACCAAGGAGTTTGTAAGGGCAAGGAGATCGCCTACTTCGTGAAGATCTACCGCTAGTGAGGCAAGTCCTGTGTGGGAGATGGCCATGGTGGGATAGGCAAGGTTGCTTCTTCGTGGACCCTTTGTGGGTCATTGCTTCTTCGTGGACCCTTCGTGGGTGGAGCCCTGTGTGGACTCGCGCAACCGTTACCCTTGGGTGGAGCCCTGTGTGGACTCGCGCAACCGTTACCCTTCGTGGGTTCAAGTCTCCATCAACGTGGATGTAGGATAGCACCACCTATCCAAACCACGGGAAAAACATCCATGTCTCCAATTGCGTTTGATCTCTCCAAACCCTTCCTGTTACATTCTTGCAAGTTGCATGCTTTACGTTCCGTTGCTCATATACTCTTTGCATGCTTGCTTGATATGTATCGTGTGTGTTGAAATTGTGCCTAAAACTCCACTTAAACCGAAAAAGCTTAAAAATTGCAACTTGAGCATTATGTGTCTAATCACCCCCTCTAGACACATCTACTTCTAGATCCTACAGGTAGATAGTCAGGCTTCTCAGCCTTTTCCATTTATAGATGTCTGTACTCGGACATATTAAGCTTCCACATGTGCTTTGACTTGTATGCTTTGAATGTTGGGTCATGAGACCCATGTTTGTATTATCTAGCTCTTCGGAGCCTAATAAATAAATACTTGAGTCGTAGAGTTATGTTGTGATGCCATGTTGTATTTACACATATCGAGCATATTGTGTGTATGATTGAAATGCTTGGTATGTGTGGGATCCGACAACCTAGTTGTCTATCCTTGGTAGCCTCTCTTATGGGGAAATGTAGTCTTGTGCTTCCATGAGCCATAGTAGTCCGCTACAGCCCGGCTCACCGGAGTCCTACTAGCCCAGCACTACTGCTTCGGAACACTTGACTAGCCGGCATGTGATTCACATCGTTCCTGTGTCTGTCCCCTTAGGGAAATGTCACACGGTGACATCCGGAGTCCTGCCTAGCCTGCTACAGCCTGGTTCACCGGAGTCCTATTAGCCCAGTGCCACAGCTCGGGTTTGCACGCTGTTGACCGACATGCTTGATGTTGATTCATGTATGCCTGTCCCCGTAAGTTAGTGCCACTTTCGGTTCACGACTAGTCATGTCGGCCCGGGTTCTCTGTCATATGGATGCTAGCGACACTATCATATACATGAGCCAAAAGGCGCAAACGGTCCCGGGCCATGCTAAGGCGACACCCGTGGGAATACCGTGCATGAGGCCGCAAAGTGATATGAGGTGTTACCGGCTAGATTGATGTGACTTGGAATCGGGGTCCTGACAGCTTTGGTATCAGAGCCTGACTGCCTGTAGGTTTACCAAGCCAAACTAGTCGAAGTTGAGTCTAGAAATGCTTTAGTTATATAAGGGAATTGATTGTGGGAGGGAACAGAAGGCTCTTTTTACTCCTTTACCCTATGGCCTTCTAATCTGAGTCATCCTCTTCTCTTCTACGGGGATTAAGAACTAGGCTTCTCATCTTTCTATCAGGATCACGTGTTACTAATCCGTAGACTCTTAGGATTGTTGGTTTCAAGCCTCAGTTCAGTTTCTATTACTTCGGTATGTTCATTGCTGGCCTCAGAACTTTGATATTGTGATGTTAAGTGGTTATGCCACCATTTTGTAGGATGTCTCAAATCATTTTGAGCATTTACAGCCGTTATGCTGTCCGTGTCATCCCAGGTCTCTAAATAGTCTGATGCATTTGCAAATCCCTTCCTCCCGTTCCTGATGCCTTTTGGGCCAGATTAAGCACACTAATCGATGAGTTGAGGTACTCTATTGCCTCGACATATATGTTGGAGTTGTTATTATGACACTAGGGTATCTTAGACTTAGTAATCTAGCCATGTTTGGTGTTCCCAGTGTGATGATTGTGGCCACCATTCTCAAAAGCATCTCGTGATGTTATTTAGTTAGTAGGTATCATATTTCCGGGTCCTTGGACCCAAGATTCACTCTACTTACCTCATGTTGATAGTGTTTGCTCGTTCCTTTAGGATATTAGTAACCTTTGCGTTAGTCCTCGAGATCTGTGGTATTTCCTTCTTCCAAATACCATGAACTTCTTATGGCAGAAGTTCTTTTGAACCAAAAGATTACAACTAGAGTGCTTTTGATGAGTTCTCCATTATATTGTGAATCTGCCACTTCTACCATTCTGCATGGGTTATCCGGAAGAAATGTTGAGCTTTCCCGACATAAATCTATGCATCCACAACTCAGAAAGATATATGTCCCTTTGAGTTGTTCCTCTTTAATTGTATTTTGACCTCTGTCTATCATTTGATAGTCAAGAGTATGTGTACATTCATTCACCGATGCCTATTATTATTGTGGTCTATCAAGCCATCCTATTCCAGAATGACTAGGAGAAACAAACTCCAGTACCTCATCCATTTCTTGGACTGGTCAAAGTAGTGGTATTCCGCAGATCAAAATGCCAATCCAGCTTTTGTTCTATTTTACTTGGAGTATTACCCTATTTATGTCAGGAATATCATGAGAATTGCACCATCTCTTGTGAATCCCTGATGCAGTGATACTTATCGCCATCATTATTCATTCCTCAGTTTCATGTTGTTGCAACCGGAATGCCGACAAGTGAACTATGATGTGTGAAATCAATACTCCTAGCAACCTCATTGCTTGGTAGTCAATGGACAATACTCTCCTTAGCGTGCTGGTTATCGGATCATCATCCTAAGATTGATCGTGCTACCTAGTCCATATTTCTTGGTGAACTCTTCGATCAAGAGTTAGGACTATATCAATCCCTTTCTTATTTGGTCATATCATCTTGCCCTCGAAAGCAAGATTGTTCTCGAGCTTAATGACATATCGGTGGTGCGTGATTTTTCGAATATCTGCTTGGAAGTATTACCAGGTTGTTCCCTGATCGCTATGTTGAGTTCGCGATCATGTTGGTTTTTCTCTAAACTATCCATTCTCCAAGAATCTGTGTTGGATACTGATACGTCTCCAACGTATCTATAATTTTTGATTGCTCCATGCTATATTATCTACTGTTTTGGGCAATATTGGGCTTTATTATCCACTTTTATATTATTTTTGGGACTAACCTATTAACCGGAGGCCCAGCCCAGATTTGTTGTTTTATGCCTATTTCAGTGTTTTGAAGAAAAGGAATATCAAATGGAGTCGAAACGGAACGAAATCAACTGGAGAAGTTATTTTTGGAAGGAAACACACCTTATGGACTTGGACCCCACGTCAAGGAAGGAATGAGGTGTTCATGAGGGTGGGGGGCGCCCCCCCTAGGGCGCGCCCCCTGTCTCGTGGGGCCCTTGTGGCTCCCCTGACGTACCTCCTGCACCCATATATACCTATGTGACCTAAAACTTCCAGAGAGCACAATAGATTGGGAGTTCTGCCGCCAGAAGCCTCCGTAGCCACCAGAAACCAATCAAGACCCGTTCTGGCACCCTGCCGGAGGGGGCAATCCCTCTCCGGTGGCCATCTTCATCATCCCGGTGCTCTCCATGACGAGGAGGGAGTAGTTCTCCCTCGGGGCTGAGGGTATGTACCAGTAGCTATGTGTTTGATCTCTCTCTGTCGTGTTCTTGAGGTGATACGATCTGGATGTATCGCGAGCTTTGCTATTATAGTTGGATCCTATGATGTTTCTTCCCCCATCTACTCTCTTGTAATGAATTGAGTTTCCCCTTTGAAGTTATCTTATCGGATTGAGTCTTTAAAGATTTGAGAACACTTGATGTATGTCTTGCCGTGGATATCTGTGGTGACAATGGGATATCACGTGATTCACTTGATGTATGTTTTGGTGATAAACTTGTGGGTTCCGCCCACAAACCTATGCATAGGGGTTAGCACACGTTTTCGTCGTGATTCTCTGGTAGAACTTTGGGGCACTCTTTGAGCTCCTTTGTGTTGGTTGAATAGATGAATCTGAGATTGTGTGATGCATATCATATAATCATGCCAACGGATACTTGAGGTGACATTGGAGTATCTCAGTGACATTAGGGTTTTGGTTGATTTGTGTCTTAAGGTGTTATTCTAGTACGAACTCTAGGGCTGTTTGTGACACTTATGGGAATAGCCCAACGGATTGATTAGAAAGAATAACTTTGAGGTGGTTTCGTACCCTACCATAATCTCTTCGTTCGTTCTCTGCTATTAGTGACTTTGGAGTGACTCTTTGTTGCATGTTGAGGGATAGTTATGTGATCCAATTATGTTAGTATTGTTGAGGGAACTTACACTAGCGAAAGTATGAACCCTAGGCCTTGTTTCAACACATTGCAATACCATTTACGCTCACTTTTATCACTTGCTACCTTGTTTTTTTTATTATTTCAGATTACAAATACCTTTATCTACTATCCATATACCACTTGTTTCACTATCTCTTCGCCGAACTAGTGCACCTATACAATTTACCATTGTATTGGGTGTGTTGGGGACACAAGAGACTCTTTGTTATTTGGTTGCAGGGTTGCTTGAGAGAGACCATCTTCATCCTACGCCTCCTACGGTTTGATAAACCTTAGGTCATCCACTTGAGGGAAATTTGCTACGGTCCTTCAAACCTCTGCACTTGGAGGCCCAACAACGTCTACAAGAAGAAGGTTGTGTAGTAGACATCAAGCTCTTTTCTGGCGCCGTTGCCGGGGAGGTTAGCGCTTGAAGGTATATCTTTAGATCTTGCAATCGAGTCTTTTAGTTTCTTGTTTTATCACTAGTTTAGTTTATATAAGAAAACTACAAAAAATGGAATTGAGTTTTTCTCATACGCTTCACCTTTTTAATATCTTTCGTGAGTATGATGGAAAGGATAATTGTGCTCAAGTGCTATAAGAAGAAATCTATAGAATGTTTGGCACTAAATATTTGAATGATGAGCATGATTGCAATGTTGTTAGTATGAATTCCTTGAATATCTATGATGCTAATGATATGCAAAGCCACAAGCTTGGGGAAGCTTTGTTTGATGAAGACGATATTTTTTGTCCCCCAAGCTTTGATGAGCAAATTTACTATGATGAAAGCATGCCTCCTATCTATGATGATTATTGTGATGACGCGTATGCTTTAAAGAATAATGATAACCATGAAAATTGTCATCTTAATCTTAATTTTCAATCGCATGATAGTTATTTTGTTGAGTTTGCTCCCACTATTATTCATGAGAAGAATTTTGCTTATGTGGAGAGTAATAAAATTTCCATGCTTGTAGATCATGTAAAGAATGCTTTAGGTGCTGGTTATATTGTTGAATTCATTCATGATGCTACTGAAAATTATTATGAGGGAGGAACATATGCTTGTAGGAATTGCAATAATATCAAGTTTCCTCTCTATGTGCTCAAAAATCCTAATATGCTAGGTATTCAAGAATAATAAAATTCTCTTATGAGTGTGTTGAGTACTAGGAGAAGTTTGAAACTTGATAATTGTTTTGAGATATGGAGATGGTGATATTAGAGTCATGCTAGTTGAGTGGTTATGAATTTGAGAGATACTTGTGTTGAAGTTTGTGATTCCCGTAGCATGCACGTATGGTGAACCGTTATGTGACGAAGTTGGAGCATGATTTATTTATTGATTGTCTTCCTTATGAGTGGCGGTCGGGGACGAGCGATGGTCTTTTCCTACCAATCTATCCCCCTAGGAGCATGCGCATAGTACTTTGTTTCGAAAACTAATAGATTTTTGCAATAAGTATGTGAGTTCTTTATGACTAATGTTGAGTCCATGGATTATACGCACTCTCACCCTTCCACCTCTGCTAGCCTCTCTAGTATCTCGCAACTTACACCGGTACCATAAACCCACCATATACCTTCCTCAAAACAGACACCATACCTACCTATTATGGCATTTCCATAGCCATTCCGAGATATATTGCCATGCAACTTTCCACCGTTCCGTTATTATGACACACTCCATCATTGTCATATTGCTTTGCATGATCATGTAGTCGACATCGTATTTGTGGCAAAGCCACCATTCATAATTCTTTCATACATGTCACTCATGCATCATCGCACATCCCGGTACACCGCCAGAGGCATTCATATAGAGTCATACTTTGTTCTAGTATCGAGTAGTAATCATTGAGTTGTAAATAAATAGAAGTGTGATGATCATCATTCAATAGAGCATTGTCCCAAATAAAAAAAATATAAAAAGAGAAAGGCCATAAAAAAAGAAGGGCCAAAAAAAAGAAGGCCCAAAAAATAAATAAATAAATAAATAAGGGGCAATGCTACTATCCTTTTTCCACACTTGTGCTTCAAAGTAGCACCATGATATAACAAGTCTCATATATTGTGCTTCAAAGTAGCACCATGTTTTTCATATAGAGAGTCTCATATGTTGTCACTTTCATATACTAGTGGGAATTTTACATTATAGAACTTGGCTTGTATATTCCAATGATGGGCTTCCTCAAAATACCCTAGGTCTTCATGAGCAAGCAAGTTGGATGCACACCCACTAGTTTCTTTTGTTGAGCTTTCATACATTTACAGCTCTAGTGCATCCGTTGCATGGCAATCCCTACTCACTCACATTGATATCTATTGATGGGCATCTCCATAGCCCGTTGATACGCCTAGTCGATGTGAGACTATCTTCTCCCGTTTTGTATTCTCCACAACCACCATTCTATTCCACCTATAGTGCTATATCCATGGCTCACGCTCATGTATTGCGTGAAGATTGAAAAAGTTTGAGAACATCAAAAGTATGAAACAATTGCTTGGCTTGTCATCGGGGTTGTGCATGATTTAAATATTTTGTGTGGTGAAGATGGAGCTAGCCAGACTATATGATTTTGTAGGGATAACTTTCTTTGGCCATGTTATTTTGAGAAGACATAATTGCTTTTATAGTATGCTTGAAGTATTAGTATTTTCTATGTCAATATAAACTTTTGTCTTGAATCTTATGGATCTGAATATTCATGCCACAATTAAGAAGAATTACATTGAAATTATGCCAACTAGCATTCCACATCAAAAATTATCTTTTTATCATTTACCTACTCGAGGACAAGCAGGAATTAAGCTTGGGGATGCTTGATACGTCTCCAACGTATCTATAATTTTTGATTGCTCGATGCTATATTATCTACTGTTTTGGGCAATATTGGGCTTTATTATCCACTTTTATATTATTTTTAGGACTAACCTATTAACCGGAGGCCCAGCCTAGATTTGCTGTTTTATGCCTATTTCAGTGTTTTGAAGAAAAGGAATATCAGACGGAGTCGAAACGGAACGAAATCAACTGGAGAAGTTATTTTTGGAAGGAAACACACCTGATGGACTTGGACCCCACGTCAAGGAAGGAACGAGGTGCTCACGAGGGTGGGCGCGCCCCCTGTCTCATGGGGCCCTCATGGCTCCCCTGACATACCTCCTGCACCCATATATACCTACGTGACCTAAAACTTCCACATAGCATAATAGATCGAGAGTTCTGCCGCTAGAAGCCTCCGTAGCCACCAAAAACCAATCTAGACCCGTTCCGGCACCCTGCCAGAGGGGGCAATCCCTCTCCGGTGGCAATCTTCATCATCCCGGTGCTCTCCATGACGAGGAGGGAGTAGTTCTCCCTCGAGGTTGAGGGTATGTACCAGTAGCTATGTGATTGATCTATCTCTCTCTCTCGTGTTCTTGAGGTGATATGATCTTGATGTATCGTGAGCTTTGCTATTATAGTTGGCTCCTATGAGTTTCTTCCCCCCTCTACTCTCTTGTAATGAATTGAGTTTCCCCTTTGAAGTTATCTTATCGGATTGAGTCTTTAAAGATTTGAGAACACTTGATGTATGTCTTGCCGTGGATATCTGTGGTGACAATGGGATATCACGTGATTCACTTGATGTATGTTTTGGTGATCAACTTGCGGGTTCCGCCCATGAACCTATGTATAGGGGTTGGCACACGTTTTTGTCATGATTCTCTGGTAGAACTTTGGGGAACTCTTTGAGGTCCTTTGTGTTGGTTGAATAGATGAATCTGAGATGGTGTGATGGATATCGTATAATCATGCCCACGGATACTTGAGGTGACATTGGAGTATCTAGGTGACATTAGGGTTTTGGTTGATTTGTGTCTTAAGGTGTTATTCTAGTACGAACTCTAGGGTTGTTTGTGACACTTATAGGAATAGCCCAACAGATTGATTGGAAAGAATAACTTTGAGGTGGTTTCGTACCCTACCATAATCTCTTCGTTCGTTCTCCGCTATTAGTGACTTTGGAGTGACTCTTTGTTGCATGTTGAGGGTAGTTATGTGATCCACTTATGTTAGTATTGTTGAGGGAACTTACACTAGCGAAAGTATGAACCCTAGGCCTTGTTTCAACACATTGCAATACCATTTACGCTCACTTTTATCACTTGCTACCTTGTTTTTTTTATTATTTCATATAACAAATACCTTTATCTACTATCCATATACCACTTGTTTCACTATCTCTTCGCCGAACTAGTGCACCTATACAATTTACCATTGTATTGGGTGTGTTGGGGACACAAGAGACTCTTTGTTATTTGGTTGCAGGGTTTCTTGAGAGAGACCATCTTCATCGTATGCTTCCTACGGATTGATAAACCTTAGGTCATCCACTTGAGGGAAATTTTCTACTGTCCTACAAACCTCTACACTTGGAGGCCCAACAACGTCTACAAGAAGAAGGTTGTGTAGTAGACATCAGATACCCCCGAGCTAGTTGGTTAAGCTGAACAACAACTTGGAGAGTTGGAAGATGGAAGCTTGTCCGACTCAATTCATCACTAAGGGATATCCTTGTGTGTGTGTGAGTGTGTTGAAGAAAGATGATATCCTCATCGACTGATCCCCATGGTCAGTTGTTGAACCTGTTGTCTTGTCCAAACCTTGATTTGAGTGTGCGCTATCGTCAAATCAAGTTAGAACCAACGATATTCATAATGTTGTCTTACTCGTGGTTGATTCCTCAAGCATACACCATTACATCTTTTGGTCTGACCAATACTATCACCATGTTCACATAATGGTGGAAGTCCAGTGATATGGAAATTCCGATGAGTTGCTGTTGAGCCCATCAGCAGCATCTAGTCTCCTCCATGATTCATGTTGAACATTCAGCTAGTGTTGGAAACTTGTGTAAGCATTTTCTTCATGCCCCGTTCATGAAGTATATGTTTTGATGAAAGAAGTGACTTCCTCTCATTCATGTGCATTCGATGCAAGTTGCCGCCGTGAATTTGAGAAACTTAGTTTTGCTTCCTTTGGGATCGTCCCAAGTCAGTCATGCATGTGCAAAGTATACTATGGTTTGGTAGATTAATTACCTCCACTCCATATGGATTCCATAGCACACCAAGCCACTAATTGACTTGTTCTAGGTAAAGAAGTCTAATTTAAGTGCACAAGACTTCGATATCCTCGATGATGGTTCCCCACCTGAACTCGGTAGTATTTTATTATAAGACTACTATGTGGTCATGTTGTCTGGGATAACGTGTTCACATGTGAGTAGCAGAACCCGCTCATGTCTTGGAGCTTGCTATCGTAGTTCATCTCCCGAGAATCTCGCAACATCATCTCGTCGATTTGTGTTGCAAATCTTCTCTTCAGACATGTTGAGTCTGGAGTATCCTTTTTCTAACCAGATCTGAATCTCAGACGGATATGATGGTTGGAACATTCCCACCATTTGCATTTTGTTCCCAGCTTGCACCCCATTGTGCCAATCTTACCATGGGTTGCCCTCTCGGTAATTACTACTCAGGATTATCTTCAAAGTGGGCTTACCATGGGTCCATCCATCTCCAATGATAAGAAAAAATCAGTCATTGTGTTGTCTTCAACAAGGTAGTCCACATCATCCATTCTGGTCTGAGTATGTCATTCTTTCGAACTCCTTGAAATGATCATTTGTGATTGCCTTAGGCTGGTATAAAGAGTTCCAATGATCTCAGTATCAAAAGTAATTCTTTTGCCACTTAAGGAAATAATTCTACGAGTCACCTCTTTTGAGGTGCCCCGTTATGGAATCATGGCAATTCAGTCCTTGCTACATTGAAACGCATCCACCATCTACTTTAGTGTGGAATTGTTGCCTACCAAATCAAACTTCATCATCTGTTACTATCCATCCCTCTTGATGTATATTTTGTGTTCCAATTCAAGAGATGCCTCAGTGCCTCACTCCATGAGTTGATCTTGAGTGCTCGATCTTCGAGGAGATCGTTTTTTCTAAAGTTCCCTTCTGTAGTCATCGTGTTGTATCAAGATATCGAAGGCAAAGACGTCAAGATCAATATGAAGCAATGGATCATGAAGACGGTGTCAGCTCCGTGCCCCCTCTGTCTTCTTACCTCACGTATTGAATCTCGGGACGAGATTCTTTTTTAGTTGTGGCGAGTTGTCACATCCCTAGCTTCTGGTGCTGCCTAGTATTTGCATCTTGCTTGCATCATGTTTAAATTTTCGAAACTTGAATTGAGGAAATTTGGAAGCCTCAAATTATAATCCAAGAAGGGTAAAGAACCCTCAAAAATTGCATTCAATGCTTCTCAAAATGTTCTTATTAACTGTTTGATATTTTTGGCAAGGCTTTTGCACCAATCCAAAAATAATGAACATTTGTAGGAATATTTTGGTCACTGAATTAAATCTTATTGTATTTGACTTTGGGCATTTAAATACTATAAATAATTTAAATGTTCAAATAATGTTGGAACTATTATTGGGCCACTGAAATAATTCAGCAAGTGTCCATGAATATTTTCAGGATTTTAGGAAATGCCTTGGTATTTTTCCTATGCTCAAAATAGAGGCAAATAATTAGAAAACAAAAACAAATTAGAAAACAGAAGAGAGGGAGAGCTTACCTGGCCTCACCTGTGCAGCCACCAGAGAGGCCAGCCCAGCACTGTAGAGGCCCAGCCCACAGGGGCATGACCGTCTTCTACCTCTGCCAGTAGGCAGAGGCGAACCAGAGCACAACGCCGGCTGCGGCAGCTCCTGCTTCGCGCTGGCGAGCTCTCCTTTCCCCCCCACGCCCTCGAGACGTGATGCAGCTCCCTGACCCACTCCCTCACTCTCCCCGTGCTCCTCCTCCCCTCTGTCTCTCTCTCACGCGCACACCCGAGCGTTGCCGTCGCCGCCGATCGCCGTAGCCGTGGCCACCGGCCACCGCACCCCCTGCCGACATGCCCATCGACTCCGCCGCGATGCCTCGCGCCTCCAAGAAGAA